>NW_006287372.1:875964-877982 GCF_000327345.1 Myotis davidii | reverse complement strand
AAACCCAGCAGGAGGGGCTGGGAGTGGGAGGGGAAGTGCAGCAGGAGGGGCTGGGAGCGGGAGGGGAAATGCAGTAGGAGGGGCTGGGAGTGGGAGGGGAAACCCAGCAGGAGGGGCTGGGCCCAGGAGGGGAAACCCAGCAGGAGGGGCTAGGTGTGGGAGGGAAAACCCAGCAGGAGGGTCTGGGAGTGGGAGGGAAAACCCAGCAGGAGGGGCTGGGAGGGGGAGGGGAAACCCAGCAGGAGGGGAAACCTGCTACAGCACCTGGGAGTGGGAGAGGAAACCCGCCATAGCGCCTGGGAGTGGGAGAGGAAACCGGCCACAGCGCCTGTGAGAGGGAGGGGAAACCCGCCACAGCGCCTGGGAGCAGGAGAGGAAACCCGCCACAGCGCCTGGGAGCTGGAGAGGAAACCTGCCACAGCGCCTGGGAGTGGGAGGGGAAACCCAGCAGGAGCAGCTCGGAGTGGGAGCGATGCCTGCCTCAGCTGGCTTCGCTCCCCTGTCTGCTTGGCTCCCGCCACTGGAAGCCCTACTCTTGCAGGAATCTTCCTGCAACAGGCCTCTAGTTGGTTAATAAAATTCTACAGGTTTCACGTGTACAATGCTGCAATACACCATCTGTGTGTTGGATTGTGTGTTGACTTCCATCACCATTCATTCCTTCTTTAGCTGCTTCTCCCTCCCCGCACCCCGTTTCCTTTGGCAATCAGCACACCGTTGTCTGTGAGATAAAAGCAATTTGAAAGTCCACTGCAAGTCCTCTGACATTTTCCTAATTCTGGTTTGGTGACACAGCCTGTTATTAATGTCACACTTATTAATGAAAATGCAGTGTGGAGTCTTCACACAGGAACCCTGTATCTATAAAGGCATCTCTCCCCATTCTTCTGCAAACTTGACATTTAGAGACCGTGGTATGCAGTCCGATGGTGGGCAATTGCTACACGGGTCCAGGCTGCCTCATTCTGCTCCAACTCCCAGCTTGTCAGCCGCCCATCAGCACACTCCACAGAATGCTTGTTAGTTAAATACTCTTGACGGCCCTCATCAGTAGTATGTTTTTTAAATTTGAAAAGTTTAAACACCTTGACATTTTAAAGGTTATCATTTTCTTTCCCAGAATAATTATTGCCAGTGTCAATAATGTATTTTTTAAATCATGTGAATTGACAATAGAAATGTTAGTTCATCCTCTAGAGATTTCTTTCCATGTAACCGTAAGATATAATGTGTAACGTTATAAACTGTAGGTGATATAATTATGAGTCTGTGTGGGGCACATATAATTATCCTTTTTTCTGTGCTCATTCTTCTGAAACCACAGAATGCCAGACAAAGCTTACATAAAGTAGAGGTTGAAGGTTTAAAAGTTGATATGAAAGCTAAATTCACAGCAAAATTGCAAGTCTTCCCTGTTTTTTTTCCTGGTTGGAAAAGGCTCTCACAGCTGGGGTCTCTTTCGGGGTGAGGTGCGCCAGGCTGGGAGAATGTGGACCCAGGCCTTTGAACCCAGGCCTGTGCCTGGAAGGAGAACACTTTTCTGATCTCTTCAGTGGTTCTCAACCTTCTGGCCCTTTAAATACAGTTCCTCATGTTGTGACCCAACCATAAAATTATTTTCGTTGCTACTTTATAACTGTAGTGTTGCTACTGTTATGAATCGTCATGTAAATGTCTGATATGCAGGATGGTCTGAGGCGACCCCTGTGAAAGGGTCGTTTGACCGCCAAAGGGGTCGCGACCCACAGGTTGAGAACCGCTGTCTTAAATCTAGCGAAGGCATGAGAATAAATGCAAGGGACACTGCACAAAGTGCACATTCTTAACAGTGTGACCAGATCTCCAAGTTAAACAGCGAGGAAAGGTAACTACTTAGCAGACGGGGCTTTGACCGTCTCTGTTACGGAGCTGAGACGCCAGCTTGGCGGGGACCGTGCACAGGAAGAGGGGGCTCTCACGTCCTCAGAGCGGGCGTTCAGTGGCCCTGGTCCCGCTGACGGGATGAGCTGCTTTAGGAC
>NW_006287372.1:834246-875897 GCF_000327345.1 Myotis davidii | reverse complement strand
CCCACGGAGCCCACGCCGCTCCCTGAAACTCCTACCTATGGCCGTGGCAGCGCAATGACCCTGCTAATACCCACCCTCTACATCTCTGAACCTGCAGATGTGTTTGGTGTCATACAAAACGGTCTTCGCAGACGTGAACAGGGTTAGGGATTTTGAGGGGGTAGGTCATCATGAATTACCAGGGTGGGTCCAAACTGCCAACGTGAGCCCTCAAAAGCAGAAAACGTTCTGCACTTGAAGGCAAGAGACCTGCGGCAGAGGTCAAGGTCAGAGAGGTGTGGACCATGAGAACATGCGACCTGCCTTCGCTGGCTTTAGGGTGAGGAGACACAGGCCTGGGGTGCAGGCAGCCTAGAAGCTGCGCGCAGCCTCCAGCTGGGAGCCATCGGGAGAGGACAGGACGCCTGTCCCAGGTGAATGGAGGCCCCGGCAACAAGCCCAAGTGGCCCGGACGTGGGTTTCCTCCCAGACGCTCCTAAGAGTCCCCCTGCGGGGCCTTGGGAGACCAAGGAAAGAAACCAGCCAAGCCCGCCCTGAATTCTGAAATATAGGACAGTGTTCAAGTCATAACCGTGAACGTGCGGTCAGTAAAACCAGCCACATTAAAGTAGACAGTGCCGCCCTCTGGCCGGCACAGAATACCATTGACAGCCACTCCCACTCCCTGGAGGTGTCTTAAGTTTTTAAAAATACATTTGCATTCCCTTTTCTGAACTATAGTCCTTAATTCTTGGCGCTACTCTTGCCCCCTGGAGCACTCATTGATCTCTGTGCAATGCCCCCTGCTGGTCAATGCCGGTCATAAACCAAGTGCTGTATTCAACAGTGAGCTGACTGAAACAGCAGCGGATGGGTTGTGTTGCTTACGATAGAAAGTCCCAACAATACAAGATTTTTTTTGGCAAAGATTTCATGCTGTTGGCAAGTTAGCCATGTTCAGTTTACATCTTTGGACCTTTCCCATTAACGCTCTAAGCCAGTAGCATCCCATTCTGCAAAACCCAGGAATAACGACCTCAAGGACACAGAGCAGACACAGGGCAGAGGGCAGAGGGGCATGTGCTGGATCGGGGCCAAGAGCTGTGCAGGCCCAAAGGTGGAGGACCCTCCGCAGAAAATTATTCTCCGTCCTTGAAACCTATTGGGCTTTCTTTGCAGTTTTGAATTTTCGTAGGACCAGTGACTTCTTTATTCTTTACATCTCCCTTTTGGAATGAGGTCTACCCTATGTCTATCCTCCATTCCACTTGGGAAGCACATGACTTGTTTTCTAGTTCACAGGTCCGCAGAAGGAGAGGAGAGGAGAGATCATCTTGGATTTAAGGTGCATCCTGAACCCACTTACTGGTGTCTGGATGAAAAAGGGCAGAGGGGTTATCGACAAAGAGGCACACGGAGGGGGGAAGGTCATATAAAGATGGAAGCAGATATTAGAGCAAGAATGCCTTTGCAGGGGATGCCAGGGATTGCCGGCAGTCAGCGCTAGGAGAGGCATGGGATAGATTCTTCCTCAGAGCCTCCAGAAGGAGGGTTCCTTCTCTCTCTCTCTCTCTCTCTCTCTTCTCTTTCCTTTTTAAATATGTTTTTTATTGATTTCAAGAGGGAGAGAGAGATGGAAAGATCATTAATTGGCTGCCTCCTGCACTCCCTCACCTGGGGACCCAGGTTTATGCCCAGACCAGGAATTGAAGAAGTACCTCCTGGTTCATAGGATGATACTCAACCACTGAGCCACACCATACAGGCTCTCTTTATTTCTTTATCTCACTTATTGTTTCACAAGAAAGAATTGGTTCTTTATAATAGATATTGAACTAAACCTATAGTATCACTCTAAACTAAAATACTAAATAGAAAACATATTGAAGAGCCATAAAACTCAAGCTACTGGAAAGATAGGCAAATATAGAGATAAATATACATAATATAGACAGATATAATGACAGGAGGAGATGTAAAATCCTAACCTGAAGTTCAAATGGCCATCTGTTGACATATCAACAGGAGCACTGTTCTGCAAGTCCTCTGTATGGGGTGGTGGGAAGAGGTGGCCAATGCAATATGAGATTTTGGTATGATTTGGTTGCCCAATATGACTTTCATGTTCATGAGCGATAAAGATAACATCACACCACGTTTATTTAGCTCAGTACAGGCCCCCTCTTCCTTTAGCATGGCACTGACAAGTGTAAACTATTTCCAGCGATGGCATTGAACTTGGCATAAAATTATTGATGTTTTTATTTACTTCAGCATGTAATATCTTCGGTATCTTTTCATTGGTTAACAAGAGAGATCTTTGTCTGAGTTCTCTGAAGACACAGAACATAAGACAAGTACTAAAATGTCTTCAGAATCATTAAGGATTTTCAGAAGAACACAGGGGGGGAAAGCGAAATTCATTTACATTTTCCATGATTTCTCCTGTGAATTATTACTCCGGCAATTGGAGTTTAAAAAAAAAATAATAAGATAATTGAAACCAGGCAATAAATGGTTTAAGGTGATTTAGGAATACATATGTGAGGGTGATTTAGCCATAATATGCTAATAGCATTCAGATTCATAAAGGGACCCCATTTTATAATAGCAGTGACTGTCTATGTTGAAGACACAGTAACAGAAAATGAGTTTAATTTGAGGCAAATGGAATTTGAATTATGGGAAAAGAATTACTGATGAATACCAAATCTTAAAATGGGAACAATAGATTTAAAGGCCAAGAATTTATCAACGATGTTAAATTAAGCATTCTTATTTTATAATTAATCAGTTTAATTTTTCTTGCTAAAAATTCCATTATTATGCCAAAGGATAGCAATATTACTTTAAGAATCCTGGCAGCAAATGCTAATATTTCTTTAGGCCATTGCCAACCTATTTTAAATGCAAACCTCCCACTGAAATTGTTTTCTTGTCAACAGTACTGTGTGTTTTTGGGTAAGCAGAACAGAATAGTAACTGTGTACTTCCTCTTACTAAACCCCTACAAGCATCCATGGCCAGCTGCTCAGCAGGTTGGGCATCATCCCATGCACTGAAAGATTGCAGGTTATATTCCTGGACAGAGCACATGCCCAGGTTGCAGGCTCCATCCCAGGGTAGGGAGCATGCAGGAAGCAGCCAATCGATGTAGGGCTGTCATATCTATGTTTCTCTCTCTCCAACTCTCCCTTTCTCTCTCTCTACAAATTTCTTTTAAAACTATGAGCATGCTTGTACTTATGTTGAAATAAAGGTAAAAAGGTATTCTGAGGAAGGTGTAGGTGAACAATACTCAACCTGCCTTCAGAGCACTATTAATTCTATTAACTGAATGGTTTGCCCACCTCCACATTTCTGTTGTTGTTGTTGTTTTTAAAATTATATCCTAGACACAACAACTATCCTTGCTGTTACTACTTCAACTTAATCAGACACTAAATGTATGCCATGGGCGTCTCTTTGAACCTTAAGATATAATAAAATCAGACCACACTCCAAAATAAAAGCAGACAGTTTTCTGCCCTAAATGAATGTAGAGACACTTAAACATTTTAACAATTATAGTAAAATCATCATGGGGCGAACTATGAATTACTGAATGAAAAAAAAAGGTTGTGGTTCCAATTCCCAGCCAGGGCACATACTTAGGTTTTGGGTTAGATCTCTGGTCAGGGCACATACTGGAGGCAACTGATCAAAATCTCTCTCTCTCTCTCTCTCTCTCTCTCTCTCTCTCTCTCTCCCTCCCTCCCTCTCAAATCAAGGAACATATCCTTAAGTGAGGGTGGAAGGAAGGAAGGATGGAAGGAAGAAAGGAAGGAAGGAAGGAAGGAAGGAAGGAAGGAAGGATGGTAGGAAGGAAGGAAGGAAGGAAGGAGGAAAGAATGGTATCCAAGAATAAGAGTGAGGTTGAAAGGAAACCTTTACTGTCACCTCTTCTGCAGGTGTTGTATAGGGGTATCATTTTAAAATTTTTGAAGTGTTCTTAGAAAACTAAGATAGGAATGAATGAAAATTCAAAGCAACAACAAATTTGTTTGCTTGGGGAAACAGCCAGAAGTAACAGTCAGGTCCTGAAAATATTGCACTCATCCAGGATTTAATTTAGTCTCAAAACTATTACAAAGGACAATAGTTATGGTTGTGGTGATTTAATTTTATATGTAGAGGCATCATCGTTCTGTTTCCTTCTTGAAATATGTTTCTCTCAAGGTTAAAATGCACACAGATTAAGTGGAGAGATTAGCTTTATTCAAGAAGTGAAGAGGCCGACAATAATGAAATTCAATGGCTTCCTTCATACTTATTCTAGATTCTGGACAGTTGCCTAATTCATGCCTGAATGCAATAAAAGCTTTAACTGGTGTATACATATAATATTTGAACCTAAAAATAGCTTATAAATGTAGCAAATGGAATACCTACTTTATTTGTCTTTGTTACCTATAAAATAAAATATATGTATAATTAACTCCAGTTTAATTATATTAAAGGTGACCTGCAAAAATATCATAAATTTCAATTGCCTTAGCTATGTGCTTCAGCAGTTAAATATCTCTTTTAGTCAAGCCAAGATAAGTCAGCATATAAGTTGATAAATAGTTACCCTGTAAAGCACATTTTAATGTCTTCAAAGTCAAGGTCTAGCATGTTTTAGTTCTGCCAATAACATCAGGGCTCACGTGTCAGGGAATATAAGAGCTAATGTCTGGAAAGTCCAGAGATCTATAACCTTACCCAGTCAGCTGTTTTCATTCAGGGAAAAATAGGTTTGTAGATGATTCTCTAAGCCACCAAATTCTAGAAAAATACAATGAGAGATAGTACTATGATAGTATTGTTTAAAAATTTTAACTTATAAAGTTAATACATTTCTAAGGCTGAGACTACCATTTCCTCCCATTAATTAATTAGGATTCCACAGAAAAACAGTACCAATAAGAATATAGATAGGTTGATGGGTGGACAGATGATAGATAGGTAGAAAGATAGATAGATAGATAGATAGATAAAAATTAATTGTCCTCAAAAATTAAGAATAAAGTTCCTATATGACCCAGCAACCCTTCTTCTGGGTATTTACCCCAAAATCTGAAGGCATTTATTCCCAAATACATATTCATCCTTACGTTCATTGCAACATTATTCATGGTGGCCTAGACATGGAAACAACCCATGTGTCCATCATAGGTAGATAACTGGATAAAGATGTGGTACATATACACAATGCAATACTGCACAGCAATAAGAAAAGATTAAATACTGCCATTTGTGAAAACATAGTTGGATCTTGAGAATACCATGCTAAGCAAAATAAATTAGACAGAAAAGTCAAGAATCATATGATTTCACTAATATATGGGATATAAGGCTGAAAGCCACAAATAAACAAACAAGATAAACAAACACAAACTCATAAATACAGATAACCATATGTTGATAATCAGTAGGAATGGGAAGGACTAGAAGAGGGTAAAGGG
Organism: Myotis davidii; assembly: GCF_000327345.1. NCBI lineage: Eukaryota > Metazoa > Chordata > Mammalia > Chiroptera > Vespertilionidae > Myotis > Myotis davidii. Next base: position 870,432 of record NW_006287372.1, on the reverse strand, counting down.
GGTCAAATATATGGTGATAGAGGATGATTTGATTTTGGACAGTGGACACACAATATAATATACAGATAATGTATCACAGAATTGTATACTTGAAACATATATAATTTTATTAACCAACTAGAGGCCTGATGCACGGAATTTCGTGCAAGGGGCTTGGCCCTCACAGCTGCAGTGGCTTGCCTCAGCCCTCACAGCCCTGGCTTCATCCAGAAGGTCATCTGAAGGACATCCAGAAGGATGTCCAGAAGGTCGTTTGGCTGTCTGGTAATTAGCATATTATGCTTTTATTATAATAGATGTCACCCCAACAAATTTAATTTAAAAAATAACCATCGCAATTTCTCACACTAGTTATTCAGACTTTCTAAGCATCAGAAAGCTGTGGCTTAACAAAAAGAGATACTCTCAGAAACAGTGCTCAGTGCACTGACTAGGAAATGTCAGTAGAGTGGGCAGCTTCTCTGTATGAGATAACATCACCTAACTTTATTCCATAACAGAAACTCTGATTTGCCTCTCTGAAATCTATATATGGAAACTATTTTAAAAATCGTCATGTAGCCTGGGAATAATATTCATCATTGCCATTGTGTGGTGAAGGCAGACACTTTACAAACAAGAACCCTGAGAAATTAAAATTATTTCTGCTTTTCACATAATGATACTAAAGATCAAGGTCAAATAACTTTTCCAAAGACAGATTTATTGTAAAGTCCAATGCCAAAATCTAACACAATCAGACTTATTGCAGAGGCCTGCTTTTTCTCTGCTTCTATTTTGTAGTCTTTTCATGTGGCCACAATCCTACATTCCCCAACTGAAGTCTTGAACATCCAGGCTATTAGATGCTCCCTGCCTTCCACCCCTGCTCAGGTGGTAGGACCAGGGTGGAAGCTGCAGCTTTTGCTTTGCGAAGTGCAGAGATCTCATGGAGTCACCCACTTGAGAAGCATGGGGGAATGAATGAACACCTGCAATTCCTAGTGAATCCTCTTGTGATTTTGTTTGGAGCTCATATTCTGAAGCAACAGTGTGTTTTATCTTATCAGGTGGATAAAAACTACAGGGCTGATCAACCCCTGTATTTTGGGGTGACCAAGAGTATGACGCTCTTTCACTGTTAGGTGCCCCAAAGTCTTTCTGTTTTTATACCAGAGTCCATATCATAGAGCCTATGTTTTAACATAAACAGTTAATAACATATCCTCCAACAATCTGGCTTAAATGCTTCCATCTATTTTGTCTGATGTGATAACAGATGGATTTCTCAATATATTATTTATTACGGATCTTGCTTAACTGTTCTAGATGGGAGCATCTTGACTCACCATACCGAATGAACGTTTATACTTCATTCTGTGTGGAGGCAATGCTCAACAAATATTAGCTCATTTATTGAATGAATGGATGGATAACTATAGCATTAAAGAACCAAAGGAATGCAATGATAGTCTAAAAATAAACAGCAGATATGTAAAAAGACAAATTTCCACAAGTTTTAAATAAGGATCTCTTAAGCTCCTTTCATTGTGCAGTCATTTTAATCCATTGATTCCAAAATTTAAAATCCCTTATACTTAATTAAGTCAAGTTTCCATGCCTTTGTATATTTTTTGAAAATTACCTGAAAGAACTGATCATATTTCAAGAAAAATAATAAATATAAAAGGTTTGAGGTTAGAAAAAGGGGGAGAATAAAAATGGATTTACAACTGGAATAATTTAGGATCAAGTAGTCTTATTTATGAAGGAAAGACTTTCTTTGATTGGGCAGCCCAGCTCCTATAGAATTCTTCACCAGAACAGCCCTTCCCCGTGTGGGTTTATATGGATTTTGAAGAGGTCTCTCCCACCAGCTACAAGGGAGTATGCTGTTTTAGTCCCTGTGTCCACGTTCTTTCCTACTGAAGGTAGCATGTGCTTCTTTTAGCAAGTTCGATTTTCTAATGTATGAAGATGAAGAAGGTGGAGGAAAGGTTGTAATTCTTCATCCTATCTTTCTGCAAGTTGTTTTTGAGTTTGGCATGCATCTTCATCCAATAATGCTTGTAATTGTTGGTCTTCAAACTTTTTTGGTTGACCTGGATATTCTTTGTCTTGCACATCGAAACCATCACTTTTAAAGCATTTAAACTAGTGTTCACAAGTATCTTGAGATGGAGCATGTTCACCATAAGCTTCCCGAAGTATACGATAACTTTCAGCAGCACTTTTCTTGAAAATAAAGTAATGAATTAAAACTTCCTGCAAATGGTCTTTTTTGGCATGAAATTTGACATTTTTAAGTGTAAAAAATATCTATGATGTTAACACCTTCAGCAAATTTGACGTATGAAGTTTTGAAGCTTGCTGTCACTACAACAAAATAGCATGCATATCAAATCGCATATATATCAACATATATGTAACTGCATCTATTGAAAAAAAATCTGCATTGTTAACCGGTACACCTGGTAAAGGGATAAAGAATGACATCAAGATGCCTATGGCCCCATAACTGAGAGATGATGAATCAACATCACATTTTGACATATATCCTCCAGCCATATCTCCATTTCCTGTGTGAGCTGGGTGAACCACATGTCATCATATTTTGTTAATGCTATATTAGGTATCGTTCCCTTCTCCTGTGATACATACAGTACTTTCTCCAAGATATGAATGAATTCAGAGTGAGGATCTATATATTTACATATTTATATATTGGCAATTTTCCTCTGGCTTTGATTTATGCTCTCTGCTGTATTCTTTCCCTGGCTCTGTACTTTGTGATCCATACTTTATCTATGCTCACCCCAACATTGACACAAATTCTTATATTCATTAAAAATATTCAGTGTGCCCGGCCAGCATGGCTCAGTGGTTGAGAGTCGACCTATGAGGCAAGAGGTCACAGTTCGATTCCTGGTTGGGGCACATGCCTGGGTTGCAGGCTCAATCCCCAGTAGGGGATGTGTAGGAGGCAACCGATCAATGATTCTCTCTCATCATTGACATTTCTATCTCTCTCTCCCTCTCCCTTCCTCTCTGAAATCAATAAAAACATATTAAAAATATTCAGTGAGTGCCAACTTTATGTTGGCATTGTTCAAGACATTGGGGAGCCACAGTGAGAAAGACAGATGGAATCTGTTCTCACCAAGTTACATTCCAGGGGAGGTGAAGATCATGCAGGGCAGACACACAGGCAGACTGCAGCTGTCCCTGCTGTGGAGAAAAGGCAAGGAGAGGAATGGGAGGTTGGCAGAGGGGGGCAGAGGGGGACGGGGTAGATTGCCAGGGAGGAGGCTGCAATATAAGCAAAAAGTGGTCTGAGAAGATCTTATTGGGCAGGTGGTACTTGAACAAAGGCCTGAATGCAGCCTCATGGTCTAAAGATACTTGTAATTGCTATCTCATCCTACACAACCAAAAGGAAACACACACACACACACACACACACACACACACACACACACAACAAACAAACAAACAAACCCCTATGAGGTAGTTGTGTTTAGACTTTCACTTGAGTTTCAGGAGAAATAGAAGCGGTTCACTGTAGCAACGACACACACACAAAATAAGATGGCAGATTAGAGTTTTTAAATCTCAATAATATCAGGCTTTAACCTCCTGCATGTTAATCAGTCACCTGCCTTTCGTTCCTCTTTTCCTTTCTCCTTTTGCAAGCATCCCACTTCTTTCCCCCTTCTCTTGCCTTTCCCTTCCCCTGATATCACTTTTCCCTCTCCCTAATTCTGTTCATGAATGAGTGACTATCCAGATACATCAATTTGTCAATGTATTTATTTATTTTAGGCAGAGGGGAGAGAGAGAGAGAGAGAGAGAGAGAGAGAGAGAGAGAGAGAGAGATGCCTTGATTGGCTACAACCGGCAGGGGCCTGAGTAGGGATTGAATCCACAAACTGCATATATGCCCTAACTGGGAATCATACCTGCCACCTTTTGGCATATGGGACAATGTTCTAACCAACTGAGTGAGCCACACGGGCCAGGGCCACAAATATATTTCTAATGGGAAAGATGTATAACCCCCTGTACAGGGATATACCTGTCTCCTTCTCTGCCTCCTACTATCTAATGACATCACTTTCACACAATCCACATTTAAATAAATGATCAAGGCACTTTCTTGAATAAAGAGTACTCCACCTTGAGGATAAATTACAGCTGCTAAAGGTAAAGTAAATTCCCTGCTATATTACATATGCATATACTTATAAATAATTGGGACTGTATTTAAATGTTTTGTAGTCTCCTTAAAAAATGTGTTTTTTTAAGTTTCCAAATCATTGGAAATTTTATTTTATTTTTTTAAATATATTTTATTGATTTTTTATGGAGAGGAAGGGAAAGGGATAGAGAGCTAGAAACATCGGTGAGAGAGAAACATCGATCAGCTGCCTCCTGCACACTTCCTACTGGGGATGTGCCGCAACCAAGGTACATGCCCTTGACTGGAATCAAACCTGGGACCTTTCAGTCCACAGGCCAACGCTCTACCCACTGAGTCCAACCGGTTTCGGCCAAATCATTGGAAATTTTAAAAAAATAAGCTTTAATTGCTGCCTATCACTTTGTCATATGTACACATCCTTATTTATATGAAGAATCACGCTGTTACAAAGCACTCTGGCTATTTCAGTTATTACTATGCCTCAGCAATACATGCGGTAACACCACACAAGGCCCTGGGAGAAGCATTGCCGGACACCCTGGAATCTGGACACATGACTGACAGCTGGAAGACTCTGGACAAGGCACTCAAAGTCTCTGGTCCTCAGCTTCCTCATAAGTAAAATATAATAATGGCACGAATCTCAATGGATTGGGGTGATAATGAATGAGTTGCAACATGGAAAGTGTAAAGAAAAGGAATTGATACCAGACAAGTGTTCATTAAATGTTACCTATGGCCATTGTTGTTATTAAAATCATTATTACATTTTTGACAAAGTTTGTGTGTACATTTCTGATTATTTCATTAGGGTTAGACATGGACATATTAGGTAGAAGCAACGTAAATATAATGAATTTGAAGTCATGATCCTTCTAAAAGACTGATTGTTAGGTATGAATGAGACTGCTTGTCTAACTGTATTAGTACTGAGTGATACATGACTAAATATTTAATAACTGGTACACAGTAATGATACTAGATAATTCGCATTTATTTTATGTTACTAGTTGCTATAAACTTTTTTCATATGTTTATTAATCATTTGTATTTCTTCCACCAATTATTATATGTTAAAACTCTACCCATTTTTCTATAATGTTTTAGGTTTTAAAATGTACCTCTAATTGGTAGAATATGTATAAATGTAAAAGATTGCATATAAGAGTAAACCTTTGATTTTATGAACTATTTGACACATAAATCTCTCCAGGTAATGGAAATCAAGATGTTGAAATGTCATCATCAACGGAATCATACAAATTCCTTTACAGATCCATTCTGATCTTAGAAAACTTCAATATGGGACTTTTTTTATTAAACAAAGGGATATGTTTACAAAGTTCCATTAAAAATGTTTTCTGGCGGTAGGGGGATAGAAACAAATTCTAATAATAAAGGCTGTGTTTTAAAAATTAGAATAATCCCAAACTGAATGTGTAAATGATAAAAGTAAGATTCTTCTGACACTTGGTAACTTCAATTTATGAAAATCCCAGCAGTGTTCTGTTTAAATTGCAGGCTTTGTGAGGCCAAATTGAATTCTGATAGCTTACCATTACAAGATCAGCCGGTCAGCCACTGTTGTGGATTATGCCTCCACAGCTGTGGCTTTCCATCAGGGCACCGTGGGAAGCTGAAAATTTAAGGCGTATTTAGTTGTGCCCTTGTGTGATATAAATGACTATCTTAATATTTAAATTTTCTTCTGTTGGAATATACAAGACATATTTCCATTTATATTGTGAAACAGAAGACAAAAGACAAATACATTCTCTGGCTTCAATTTTTCACATCTATTCATGGAAGCACTCTGTCTTAAGGTAGTAAGCTTTTTTTGGTTTTCTTTTTTGTGATTCTGTATACGTGCCTAATAAAGGCTCCATGGAAAACATTAATAACCTCTCGGCAGGAGTGTTATTTCTGATGTGAGGAGGAATTCAAATTTGGGTATCAGAAGAGTCTCAGGGGTTCACGTGTCTAATAACTAACTTAGGGGCGCATCTGAGATGAGCTCGGAGTGCTGGGACCTGTTTTCAGTTAGAATTCAGTCTGTTCTCTGTCTTTATGAGTCTTCTTCTGTTCTGTTTATTAGTTCAGTTTGTTCATTAGAGTCCACATATAAGTGAAATCATATGATATTTGTCTTTTGCTGACTGGCTTATTTGCCCTTAGCATAATACTCTCCAGGTCCACCCATGCTATCGCAAAGGGTAAGATTTCCTTCTTTGTTATGGCCAAGTAGTATTTCATTGTGTAAATGTTGAAGAATTTAGATTTACAGAAGGCTTTAGCAGGATTTTAATATACCCATACATACAAACATACTCTACTTTTTGGAGAAAACCACCCTTATAGAAACGATTAATACAAATCCAAGGGCTCCTTTGAGGGGAGGATGTTCACGAAAGAAGCATATACAGGCAAAGTTCCCAGAGCAAAGGGAAAGGCCCTGTTTAGGCACTGACACATGGCTTCACACCACCAAGAAGGGAAGCATCTGGCGGCACCTGCTTGGTTACTGAATGCTCCCTGAGGAGTAGCAATGTCACTTCGTCTTAGAGCTCAGTCTACCTACCTCTGTCAGAAGATAGATTCTATAACTATTCAAAACACAAACAAGCAAAGCAAAAATGTTCAGCCAGCTCTAGCCATTTGGGCTCAGTGGATAGAGCATCAAGCCTGTGGACTGAAGGGTCCTGGGTTCGATTCCAGTCCAAGGCATATGCCTGAGCTGCGGGCTCGATAGCCAGTAGGGAACGTGCAGGAGGCAGCCAATCAATGATTTTCTCTCATCATTGATGTTTCTATCTCTCTCTCCCTTCCCCTTTCTCTCTGAAATCAATAAAAATATTTTTTAAAAATGGTCAGCCAGTTCTCAGATGCTTCATCATTCGATTATTAATGGGTAATTGCTTACCATGTATTATATTCCTGATTGTCTCAAACAGCTCTGAAAATCAAGTGTCTTGCTTAGGACTGCTTCACATACCTTAGGAAAGCTTCCTTTGGCCAAAGCCAGGCCGGATTGATCTCACATGCTTACTCATGGCTGCTCTGAATCTGTCAACCATCTGCTCAGACCATTCAATGTGTGTGAAATGCAAGGAAAAAAAATGAGGAATAAAAAAACAAGGAAAGACTGAAAAGCAGTTACAGGTCAAGGAGACTAAAGTGACTGAAGGAAATAATGCAAAATGGGCTCATTGATGGAATCCTGGAAGAGAAAATGGGCTTCAACGGAAATAGTGTTGAAGTTTGAGAAAGCCATAGTTTAGTTAATAGTATTAAAACAATGTCAACCTTCTAATTTTGATAAAATTTGGGGGTGGGTACATTTTTGTAAGTCTAAAATTATTATAAAATTTAAATTTAAAAAAACTCATTGAAAAAATTAACGCCAGTCAGGTAAAAAGCTCTTTAAGAGTGAAGAGAAAATGAGTCATCTGAGCAAGGTATTATTTCTATAGCAAAGCGGAAAAGTCAATAAATATGTTCCACTCTTAATTTTAATCTAAGAGCTGACAAGACACTCTGCTAATTAGACCATCAAGCAAATATTAATTTAAGAGCCTTCCAAATTTGAGATTAAGGCAAAATGCACTATCCTATTTAAATTAACCACAGAGAAATCCATCTTTATTACTTTTCGAAAACAAGGGCCAACAGTGACATCTACACAGGGCACCTCAAATCTGTATGGAGCTGCTCCCCATTTCTCCTCTTCAATGTGTTCTCCAACCCTCCACTCTTCCACCACACACACACACACACACACACACACACACGCACAGTATCGCCAAAGCCAATTCCCTTCATAAGTTCACCAAGCTCACAAGATCGGGATATGACACCCTGCCTAACTTTGGGTGATGCTCACTCATGCTGACCCTGGGCTGAGTTAAGGACTCCGGATTACTGTTGCCTTGTCTTGAGCTATAGACACGTGAGCAGGTCCATAAAAAAGGCTCTTTCGCCTCCTGTTCCAACCATGGTCCTACCTCTGGTCTAAAGACCCTAGAGAGGCAGGAGGCTGCACCTAATAATAGATACTGGTCTCGCCATGTCTGGATGTGAAGAGCTGTTTATGGGAGTTGCTATCTGAGTGTTCCTGTAGCTACCAGTAATGCCTACGTCACAAATCTGATAGTTTACCAAGTGCTGCTTAGGAACAACATTGAAACACTTTCCCAGGTTGCATTTCAATCCATTCTATACCACAGAAACTTCTTGTTCAGTACTTGCAGAGGGCCAGAAAGGAGCCTTTCCCCTTAGTGCTCCTGGTAATAACTTGCAAATGTTGGCATTTATGCCTGAGCAGAGGAGACTTTTCAAAGGATAATGTAACTGAATTCATCTTCTTCTTTTGACCTTTACATGACTTCTGGTCTTGCCTCACTTATCTATCTCACTTTCTGGTTTTGCCATTCTCTCTTATCCTCTGAGATCACTGGCTCGGGGCTTCAAGGTGACCCCAGCTGCCTCGGCATTAAGGAGCTCTCTGTTTTGGATCAAGGCTTCAGCACTCGCTCCCGCAGAAAATTAGAATACATCGGTTGTACAATTACTTTTTTAAATCCTTCACAAATGTAGACTTTCCTGTTCTCAGGTAATGACCTGTATAGATTTTATTTTATATTTTAATGATATTTTCACATAGTGTAATATGCTTTTTAAAGAGATTTCAAAATTGTCACCTTTTACCTAAGCTTAGCAAATCAAAGCAGTACTTAGAGAGGATTATAAAACATAACAGTTGTACTTCTTTTACACACTTATAAATTAGGAAAATCACCAAGTGAGAAACACTAACCATGAAATGCAAACAGAATATTTACAGTCAATTTTCAGTCAATTTTCTATCTAGAATTTCTTTCAATGAAAAAAATGATCTATAAGAATAAAAATGAAGAAAATGAACCAAGAAAATGCTCACTGCCTTTGTGATGTTTTCTTTTTAAAGCTCAATTACACATATAATATTTTTACATTATACTATGCATGTTATATTAGGATGTTCATACTGTACAGAGGAAGACAATGTTTTTGACAATTACAGGCATGCTGCATAACAATGTTTTGGTCAACAAGGGACTGCATATTCAACAGCGGTGTATGACCCAGCCGAGGTGTGTAGGCTATACCATTTAGTTTTGTATATAAGTACATTCTCTGATGTTCAACGTGACCACAAAATCACTTAACGGCGCATTTCTCACATGAATCCCAGGTGTTAAGCAGTGCATGACTGTAGAATTGTTGTGACTCCAATAAAAATTATAATTTCTATATAAAGAAATGTCTGTGTTTATTAACCTATAATTGTACAGTAGGAGTTACAGACATAAAAGGTCTTAGTAGTTCATCAGTAAAAATATTTTTATTTTATACATAACCAAAAAAGCCTTTATGTAATGTTAAATTTAGGCATGAGGATTTAAATTTATAAAGTTGTTTTTCATAGATTTTATAGAGTTATCCTGAAAAGTAGCTTAATTATGTATTTCACTGTTTGTATCGGCACAATCTTTAATGAAAATAGAAATACTGTCAAATCATATTCTTAGAAAATGAGCCTTGTTTTTAGTTATACAGTATGTATTAGAGTAAAAATAAGATTCCAAAGTAAATTAAATGTGAAGGTTAATACAGGAATCAAGGAGTTGTAATTTTAATGAATTAGATCATTATAAGATACTAGTGGCCTGTTGCATGAAGAGATTCATGCAATAGGTCTTCCCCTCCCTTGGCTCCTGGCACCAGTTTTCCTACGGCACCCGGGACCCAGGCCAGAGCCCCCCCACAGCCATCAGGCTTCACTGCTCCACTGATCCTGGGGCCGTGAGGCCTCGCTGCTCCGCTGATCCCGGGGCCTTGAAGCCTCGCTGCTCCACCTGGCACCAGGGCCATGAGGCCTCGCTGCTCCGCTGGCTTCGGGGCCATCAGGCTTTCACCTGGCACCAGGGCCATGAGGCCTCGCTGCTCTGCTGGCTTCGGGGCCATCAGGCTTCGCTCCACAGCTTGGAGCCTATTATGCAAATTAACTGCCATCTTTGTTGTTGGTTAATTTGCATATCGTTCTGATTAGCCAATGGGAGGCATAGCGAAGGTATGGTCAATTACCATGTTTGTCTATTGTTAGATAGGATAATTTAGTCCAATTATATTTTAAAAGACTACCTAGTTTTTCTAGATTTACATGGGTTTTAAAAAATTTTAACACATGAAACCAAAATGTGCATGTGTATATGTGCTTATATCTCGTGGTCCCCAGCCTTTCTCTATGTACCACCCGGTCTCTTTAATGGAAGGTCTAGATTACAATGATGGTGAACCTTTTAAGCTCGGCGTGTCAGCATTTTGAAAAGCCCTAACTTAACTTTGGTGCCGTGTCACATATAGAAACTTTTTGATATTTGCAACCATAGTAAAACACTTATATTTTGATATTTATTTTATATATTTAAATGCCATTTAACAAAGAAAAATCAACCCAAAAAATGAGTTCGCGTGTCACCTCTGACACACGTGTCATAGGTTCGCCATCACTGGTCTAGAATCTCCACCACATTTGTTCTGATTTCCAGGTTCCGCTCTATGTCCCAGTATGGGTTCTTCGTGGTACCAGGGTTCTGAGAAGATTATTTGTTGGGTGATGAAAATGAAACTCCTGACTCAACAGTGTCGCTTGCCCACCCACAGAGTCCCTATTCTCTATGGGGCACAAAATACACCCATTGCAGCATTTAAAATGCAGTGTCCCAAATCTTTAGCACTACTTTAAATTCTTACCAACTATGCTTCCAAATTTTCCTTTCCTACTTGGATTTTGGATTTTCATTTCTTTTAAAATCCAAAACATCATTAACTATGGCAGGCATGCAATGACGGAGAATGAAAATATGATTCTGAAATACTGTGGTAGGCGGCAAGTCTAAATTTATACAAAAATTAGCTGACTTTCCTTGCCGGCCTCCTGAAGAGTGATGGAATATGGTACATCAGTTCTTAAATGAGAGGGAAATTCCAGATCGATGGCCTTTCCTGAAACACCTGGCCCCAGGCCTGGAGAGCAATTCCCCACCCTCCATTCCTGATCACAAATGACTCTGTTAACCTCAGCTGCCCTAGGGGCATTGCAGGTAGAGGCGCACTGCAAGCAGCCTCATTAGCTTGCTTCCCGGCACCTGGGATGATATATGTGTGGCTCTGCTCCTTGCAATAAAGAGCTGGTAGCAGCTCTTCTCATCAGCTTCATCAGGTTGCAGAGCAGAGAGGCACATGGTGCAGAGGTTAGAATCCCAGGCAGAGCTCTCAGATCCCAGTCCCCCTGGTCCTGCCACCAACTGTGAATGCTGGAAAAGGTCAGCCCCTCAGGCCCCTGCTCATTTTGGAGCTAAAATTGTTAGATTGTCCCTAATCCCTCTAAGATTCTGTGTTTTAAGTATATTATAACCTTAAAAAGTGAAGGACAGAGCTGGTTTCAGTGCCTGCTGCCCATGGGGGAGATATATGAGCTCAACACAGGGCAAACCCAGGCAGGAAACACTTACAATAGCTGCTCTGAGAAGGGTCATCTGGTGCTTGAAAAATTGCAATCACACGTAAACATTGGGTATGAAGATAACTGTATGTGTTTGACCCAACATGTAAGACAGAAAATCTAAAATAATGAGAAGTGGTATTTCTAATGAGTTACAGAACTTCTTGGGGTCAAGCTTTATATAAAACTAATGATTAATGCACACAGGAGATTGAAGTTCACAATAGTGACATTGCTAATAATGAATAACTCTGTACAGCTAAATTTTCATTATATTCTCTGGACTTTCCAGACAAGTCTAAATAGCATTAAGATGATAAAATTGTCTACTCACCCTGTAGCTGTAGGAACACAATATGTCTGTGTAATTGTCACATTTAGCCTTTCCAAATCTCAGTAATAGGAATTATTTTTCCTTTTAATTTGTTGATGTTGATGAAATATTAATCATATTCTATTACCCTCCAATGTGAAGCATACATTTCCTCAAAGATAATTTATCAGAGATCAAAGCTGTGAATTCTGTACCATTTTACTCAGATTATGATTATTATAATACTAGAGGCCCAATGCACACAATTCATGCAAGAGTTGGCCTTCACAGCCCCTTGAGGCCTCACGGCCCTGTGGGACAGCCCCACCCCCCACCCACTGGTCATTCCAGAAGGTCTTTCTGGAAGGTTGACCCAGAAGGTCTTTCTGCTATCTGGTCTAATTAGCATATTAGCTCTTTATTATATAGGATTTAGGTAGGATAGTAAATTGTTACTGAGAAAAACTACTAAATTGTTTATTACATTATTTATATACTGATTTTTTCTTCTTGTTACATATTCCATGCAAAAACAACCTTCACATTTTTTCTAAACAATTGTATGAGGTTTCTGGAACTATTCTTAAATATAACTTGGAAAAGAGCCAGTAAAAAGAATGAGGCCAATGATCATTTGAAAAATAACTTTAAATAGAAAAACTGGAAAGACTCTTACCTCCTTAATATTCCATAATCTCTTCTAAGCCCTGGCCAGTGTGACTCAGTTGGTGGAGCAACCTCCCAAGAGGTTACCAGTTTCATTCCTGGTCAGGACACATGCTGGGGTTGCAGGCTCAATCACTAGTAGGGGGGGACACAGACAGGCAACCAATTGATGTTTCTCTCTCCTCCTTTCCCTCTCTTTCTAAAATCAATAAAAAAATAAAATTAAATTAAAAAGATAGCTAGCCAATTACCAACACAGGGATGCCTTTTGAGCTCATTATTTTTTCTGTGTTAATTAAGAAACATTTCCAAGAGTAGTCAACTGTGAGACAACATGGCTCTGGGCTCCTCTGTGTTACTGGTTCCCAGAGTGTGGTCCAAGGACCAGAGCGCTGACATCATGTGACTTCAGAAATGCACATCACGGTGCCTCGTTCACGCCTTGGGGGGGGCAATCTAGGGTGGGCCCAGCACGCTGCATCATGACGAGCAGCCAAGTGATTCCGACCCCCCTGAGGGTATGTGTTTTCTAAAATAGACTTTATTTTTTAGAGAAGCTTTAAGTTCATAGCAAAATGAGCAGAACATGTACAGAGTCACATATATCCCTGCCCCCCACCGAGACACAACATAGCCTCCCCACCACCAACATCCTGCATTGTGTGGAGCATTTGTTACGGTTGATGGCTGCATATGTGTGTTTAAGGATGAAAAAAATTATTTGCCTCTGAAAATTATATTTTGTACCATTAGAGTCTTTCTTTAAGGATTAATTTTAAAATATATACTAGTAAAGTATTATCTGACATATTTATTGTGCCTATTACTTGATCATCTCATTTGCTGGTTAGAATTTTTGTTGTGATAACACTGAAGTCGTAATGGTCACTTCCTGCTAGTGTGGTGACTGTTTTAAAGGGTTCAGTGGGACCCTGAGAATTCACACCAAGCCCAGGTCCCTCCTCCCCGTACCATCCCACAACAAGCAAAAGCAATGGTCAGATATTTTCAATGAACTAAGTGTTCACCATTCTCATATAATTTTAGAGTTACCTCTTCAGTCAAAATCTTGCCAAGTTATCACGTCGCTTATAATTGTTTGCCTTGATTACGTGTGTGGTAGCTGTGAAGTACGGATGTTCTTGTGATATTTCATTTATTATAATTTCCCTGTTGCTCAAATATTAGAATTTCTAGAAGGGATCAGACATCACATCAGAGGATGCACAGCTCCAGGCCTCTGCCTCACTCAGACAAAAGAGGGAGCACCCCTTCCCTGACTTGCTGCCCTTGTGAGCACCTTTCTGTGGAGATGCTTCTGAAACGCAAGAGAAAACCAGCAAGCGGAGGCAGCACACACTTGAATTGTTCTTCTCGTCCAAGCTTTTGTCCTTTTCTTTTACATTTATTTACATTTCGCGCTTTATGACTGTTCGACACTGTGTGTTGGTATCATGGCTGCGCTGCAATGATGCCAGAATTCATCATTCTGTGTAAATAGAGAAGAGGACTTAGCTGTTCATTTGTCCCGCTAACTCCCTTCCGTGTTTTGGGAATGACTTGGGACATTTTTTAATTTATTCTTTTGGAATTGCTTTTTATCTTGAAGGATATGTTTTTGAGTAGCTTTGATGGTGGCTAATCATTGTTGTATGAGGACAGACTTGATCTGAGGGAACTTTTACAAATCGTGTCCAGCCAAATATGGGATCTGATCATGTGGGTACTGACTCTGCGGAATGTAGTTTTGTTCATGAAAGTGTGACTGAGAGGCAAAAACAACATTCATCTATTTTGAACAACCTCTGGTGGTGCTTTCATCTCATGGAACAGAGAACTAACACTGGAAACGTGGGGGAGCTGGTTCCCCAGAAAGCCTTCTGCTGGTTGTGTCTCTATCCCTTGACCCCCAGGTGTGCGCTCCACTAGCCGCGGGCAGCGGGGCCTCCCCACAGCGCTGTGCTGTGATTCCGTTGTCCAGGGGATGCTACAGACCTCAGTCCTGGATGAGACCCCCACGTCCCCTCCTTCCCCCAGGCCTGCAGACCCAGTTCATGAACCCATGCTGCTGTATCCAGATGGATCGCAGGAGTGAAAAAGAAAGAATGTTTTCTAAGCTCATAAGATAATTATATTTAGAATCTTATGTTCTCAAGGGATATATTCTCTCCTACACATAGGATGTAAATTCTGCTTACAGAATATTAATTAGCCCTCAAAAATTAGAGCAGGAAAGGAACTTGTAGGGCTAGTGAATGAATCCATGGTAACCTTTTATTTTTGCAAAGAACACACCTCCCGAAATCTGTGACAATAATTAAGAGTGTTGTGTTCATATATAGTATAGCTGGGTTTAATTCTTTAATATTCATGACGGAAAGCTTTTTATAGCATTATTCATTTTATCAGTATGATTCTGTAATGAGAACTTATGAGATGGAGAAAGGGAAAAGATGGTAAAGACAATGTTTGTGGGGGGAGAGAGGAGGGCTGTTTTTATTTTTGCTTTCCTTAGACCATTAGTGAAGGTCTGTTGATCACATTTCTGCTTTTACTGCTTATCTCAGATATACCGAGAGGTTTTCTTAGGAAATATGGACTAAGGGGATCCTGGGATTTGCAAGGACACGTGCTCTAGCAAAAACAATGGCCTTTATTGGAAAGGTGGACATTTTTCATGTTACAATCTCAGTTGATAGCTTAGACTTTCAATTCTGGGTCAAGGACAGAAACAGCAGCTTCTACGGAGGTCAGGGCCAGTGCAATGTAATGTAATGGCCCCTCTCCTCATTATGCGGAGCATCCGAAATTCTGTGGGCCAGCGTCAGGATTTAGAGCGCCCTTGAGAAAATGTGTGTGTGGGGGTGTGGGGGGGCGGTTTACTGGGCTGGAGGGGCCCTTCTGCTCTGCTCATATGGCCACATGGCAGAGTTGCTCTAAATCAGTGGTTCTCAACCTTCCTAATGCCGTGACCCTTTAATACAGTTCCTCATGTTGTAGTGACCTCCAACCATAAAATTATTTTTGTTGCTACTTCATAACTGTAATTTTGCTACTGTTATGAATCGTAATGTAAGTATCTGATATGCAGGATGTATTTTCATTGTTACAAATTGAACATAATCAAAGCATAGTCCGACCCACAGGTTGAGAACCTCTGCTCTAAATGCAGTCCATGCTTCCCTATGTTCCTCTAGTCCCAGGCTCAGCACGCGTTTTCTGGACAGGGCCAGACTGTACGTATCTTAGGCTTTGCTGGCTGTGTGGTCTCTATATTGCATCCACTCAACCTGACCTGCCATAGCACAAAACAACCTGGGCCAATCCAAGTAGCAATAGCTTGCCTATGTTCAATACATAAAATGTATTTATGAAGAGTATAATTTGAATTGCATGTACTTTCCACGTGTCATGAAACACTGAAAAGTGCTCTTTATTTAGTGAAGTGAAAGCCATCTTCATCTTTCAGTCTGGACAGGAAGGGGCTGCAGCTTGACGTGGCCAGTGACCCAGGATCTGCTGACCCTGCCCTCATCACGCTCACATCACACTGAGTAAATTCACCATTTCCCACTCCCCATAAACTCTCAGGAATGTTTCCCTGCACCTGCATTTCTTTTTGTTCTTTATTATTCGATGAATAAATATGCCAATGGAGGAAGAAAAAATATCCATGCAGTGTGAGCGGTCATACATGTGGGCAGCTGACTGCAGGTGAGAAGTGTGTGTGCTGCCATGTAGGGTTCTGCCCTCCCAGGGGAGTTTTCATTGACTGCTTCGTACAGGAGGGTTATGGAAGATATGCTCAGGCTCTGTTTATATGCAAGTTAAATTTTATTAATAAAACAGCATTCTCCCAGTGGGAAATGCTGGGAAAACTGCAGTGAGGAGCAAAGAAGCTTTGAGTTCAAAACAAATTAGTCAAAGGATTTGAAATGATGCACTGCATTGATCTGTCTCTTAAGTTCTTAGAACCTATCAATTTAATTCTTTCAACCTAGCAAATTGCTCTTTTGCATCATTTTTCAGTCTTTCCACAGAGAAAACATAGCAATTGTGTGTGTGAGAGAAAGAGAGGAAGAGATTAGACTTTAATAGCCTACATGCCTCTTTAATTCTTTTATTTTTCTAATAAAAAGAACACTAGCATATTTCTGATGCTTCATCTCTGTTGATTAATGCTATTATGTTCCTAGTTTCTGTCCATCTCAACTCATTTCTGTTTGATAAGATTTTTTCCTTTTTTCCTCTTAATAAAACCAGTGTTAAAGATATTTTCTCTTATTCTTCAATAAATATGAAAAATAGATTGAGACAGAGAATTGGCAGCCTGTGTGGGGATACCTTAACCTTGGGTGCACTCACTATGTTCTAACATCAGGCAATGGACGCGATCTTGGTTTCCAATAATGTTTGTCACGCGTCTGGGATGCTCATAGAAATACGGTTGCCTTCCAAATGGCCAGGAGCGTTTCTTTGCTACAGAGATCTGGGTAAGTAGAAACACAATGAGCACCCGTGTTTCAAATGCCAGGCACAGAGAGGATCGCTGTTCTTCCAATTATACACCCCATGGGCAGGTTGAAAACGTTCTTGAAACCTCATTCTAAATGCCTGGTGCCAACACAGTTGCTTCTAAATGACAAACAGTCAAACCACTTCGACAGTCAAGCCAGGCAACAAATTATACCTTTCTCTTCATAATGCCTCTGTAATTGTCTGAAATTTCCATGATATAGTTATATCCCTCTCAGTGTAACTTGTCAAAGAGATTATAGTCCTCATTGTGCCTCACATAGGCCTAAAATAAAGATGAGGTCACACTATGAGGTTTAAATACAGCCAAAATCTGAGTGCCTTGAATGAGCTCTCCCCTTGTGGACAACCTGGGAAAGTAGGGAAGGGCAGGGCTCACAACCAGCCTCCCCGATGCATGTCATCCCCCAAATATCATTGCCCAAATCATTGGGAGACATTGACAATATATGGTCCCATTATCAATTGGATATTTTTGAATTCTTTTGATGACCAAAAAATTAAATTAAGTCTATCCAGATTATTTAGCCAAAATGTATTATCAATAAATGAATTGTTAAATTTACTTAGTCACAAAAACTAGTATTTACCCGCATGCCTTTCATGTCCTTTACGATGTCACTCATAAGCAGTCTAATTTTAATAAATAAATTTATGTGCGTGTTTTATCCATTTGGAGGAAATGTCCACGAATCAACACTTGAGTTTAATAAATCCCACCTTTAATAATACCACTTCTCTCTGCAGAACTCAGAAAGAAGCTGACGATGTTTGAAGTCTTTTGATAGCCTAGATGAGCAATTCCAAGTCTTGTGACATATCACTACCTACAGCAGTGATGGCGGACCTTTTGAGCTCGGCGTGTCGGCATTTTGAAAAACCCTAACTTAACTCTGGTGCTGTGTCACATATAGAAATTTGTTGATATTTGCAACTATTGTAAAACAAAAACTTATATTTTTGATATTTATTTTATATATTTAAATGTCATTCAACAAAGAAAAATCAACCAAAAAAATGAGTTCACGTGTCATCTCTGACACGAGTGTCATAGGTTCGCCATCACTGACCTACAGTATATTACAGTTGTGCAGCTCATGCCTTAATTCCTGCAGCTACAGTCTCTGGGGCTGAGGTCATGCCTAATTCATCTTCATAGATCTCGTGTTGGCTTCTATGGAGGTTGGCACTTCATAGCCACTTAGAATATGCAAATTGATTTTCATGTAAGTGCCCTACGGAGTCCAAACTGTTCAATAAAACACTTACCAAATGCCATTTGGAATCTATCTAAGAAAAGAGCAATTTTAAACTTCTGGTCATAGAAAAACAAATTATAACAGTATCTCAAAAGTAGAAAGGTACCGAAATACTATTAAGAATAGTCCATCTATGGTAATTGACATTCTGAATTTCCAAAAGCGTTTGATTATTGGCACCAAGGCATTTGACCTCCATGCTCCTTGGTCTCAAGGCTGAGCCACTGTGACCTTGACCGGCAAGAACTTTGAAGAAAATGAAAGCCCTGTCACTCCTTTTAATCATGGGACCTCTCTCCCCTGAAGGCTGGCTGTAACATCTGTCCTTGGTCTTGTCCCGTGTGGGTGAGCTTGTAGTGACTTCTAGGAATCAGAGAACAATAAACATATATTAAAGCAAATGTCTCAAAAGCATTGTCCCAGTCAGGCTGCAGTCAGAAATGAGCACCTACCCTCCTCAGCTTTGGACATGACCATTCACACATACACACAAAAGCTGAGGAGCTTGGTGATGAGATGGCCACAAGTCAATGGTGAAAAAGATGGGATATAAAGAATTCAATCTATAGAAACAATCATTCTCTTTTCAGAACTCGGAAAGAAGCAGATGACCTTTAAAGCCGTAAGACTCAAAAGATGTAATAGTAAAGTTCTGATAAGGTGTGGTGTATCGCAATCTATTTTATATTACAGTTATTGCAGCCTCTGCCTCATTTCCTCTATCAGGCTAACCTGGTTGAAATTCATTGAGCCTAGCACCATTCTATTAAGAGTCTGAATCTTTTGTTTTATGTGCTGGTTCAACTTAGCTAAGTTTTACTGTCCTTCTCCAAACTCCGTTGTTGTATGTTCCCAGACCAGGTGAGAATTAGAGGGCAGAGTGAGGTGGCAGCCACATTTTTCTAAAGGTCAGTGAAGGGCACCGGGGCTATTGAAGTTCACCCTGTTCACTCTGTCTTACCTGGGACCTTGAGAAGCAGTCAGGTCTGATTCCTCCAGATTCCACTGGGTTGGCCCCTTCAATGATGTCCTGGGACAGGTTGGCATGTAGGATGGAGACAAAATGTGCTTTTCCTTCTATAGGCATCCTCCTCACTGAGGTTGGAGGTGATGAGTGAAAGACACCGCTTCCACCTGACCATCCTGGATTGCACGTTGTCCTCTCTCTCCCCTGCTTCACTCTGACTTTTACTCTTGACTACCTGATTTTCTTTCTTTTTTTAACTTTTAATTTATTGATTTTATAGATAAAAAGGGAGGGGAGGGAGAAAGAAAGATAGGGGGAGAGAGGGGGGGGTGGGGTTGTTGTTCTACTTATTCACGCATCCGTTGGTTGATTCTTGTATGTGCCCTGACCAGGGATCGAACCTGCAACAGTAGTGTATCAGGACAGTTTTCTAACCCATTGAGCTGCCCAGTCAGGGCCCAGACTACTTTCCCACAGCAATTTCAGGCCCTTTAGCAGATACAGAAGCAAAAGTCTTCCATTGTGTTTTTAATCAATTCAAAATTCTAAACCCTCTAATAAATAGCATTTCATACTAGTCATAGTGTTTCTACTTCCTTGACAAAACCCATATTGATGCATGAACAAATTCTGATACTCAAATATGTTTTCTGTGAAAAATATGTGCTAGTTTTGTGCTGGCACACAAAAATACCTACTTAAAACATATCTACAAAAATTATTTTTTAAAGTAACCTAATATTTAATAGCCTCATTCATTAGAGTAAACAGAATTTCAGATGACATGAAAGTTTTAATTGAGAGATTGCTTGATGTCTATGTCATTCATGATTTTCAAGCTAATTTTGCTTAGATACATCCTTAAGCAATGTTTTAAGAAATATTCTAGGGAAATATCATCTCGGATATTGGGGTTGCCTTAACAGCTTTGATTTCATGATTGTGATAATTTGGGTGGAGCCCTCATGAAGGGATTAATGTCCTACTAAAGGGAAAGCCTGACTCCTCATTCTGCTCTCTGCCATGAGAGGGTCCAACAGGAAGACAGTTAACTCAAAACCCAGAAGCCTGCCCTCACCGCACTCGCTCTGCTGGCCTCTAGATTTGTGAGATATAAATGTGTGCTGTTCTAACCACCCAGCCTATAGAATCCTGTTGTAACAACCAAAACTAACTAAGATGCCACATATATCTGAGAGTGAAAGGAAAGGAATCTACCTAGATGATGTGTGCGTCTAAATAAAGCTCACCGATGACACATTTCTCCTTACAGTGGTAGGCTGGTAGAAAGCTAGCCACCACTATCCATGAAGTGCCCAAAATGCCCCTGGAGGAGGAGAAGGATTTAATTTGATGGTTCCAATACTACCATAAGCAACCCTAATTTCCCCAGGTATTTTTTCTAAACATTTCTTTGCTGAAAAACCTTGCTTTATTGTTTTGTCTTCCTTAAAATGCGATTTCAACACTAGGTTCCAGTTTGACTGCAGCAGCTCCAGCCATCACGTCTGCATTCCAATCAGGCAGAAAAAGGAAGTGAGGGCAAGGACAACTCCTCCCGCATACACACCCCCAGACATTGTACATAACAGTTCTGCTTTTACATTTCATTGACCAAATGTAGTCACACGGCCACAACCTGTAAAAAGAGGGCTGCTGATTTAGTTTTTATTCTCAATATTTATTTGGTCAGCTAAATTTCAGGGATGACATTGCAGAAGAGATAGAAATGGTTATTAGAAAGTAACTCATAGTTTGGACCCCATCAGAAAATTAATAATTATGAACCATCAGAAACTGCAGAAAAATACAGATTAACATTTAAAAAATATCCAGCATCAACAGAATGAATGTGTGTCCATTACTATTTTAGAAAACTACATATAGAGTATTCCACTTTACATCAACTGTGCATCAAAGGTATTATCATCCCTTAACCAGTAACTTTTACCTGGATTTGTCTGATTATTAATCCTATGTTCCTTGTGATCCAATAATTCTCATTCTAGTTCTAGCAGTCAAACATCCATTGTACTGGGAAAAAAAATGTAAAATATTTGTAATTACTTCAATTTATTATATATTGTAGTTAAACCAAATAAATACTACTAGAGGCCTGGTGCATAAATTCATGTACTGTGGGGGGCAGGGCACCCTATTGGTGCACTATCGGGCCGGGAGGGACGTGAAAGTTGGCCAGTCAGGGAGGGACTGCGGGAGGGCTCCAGGGTGTGTCTAGCCCATCTCACTCAGTCTGGATTGGCTGGGTCCCAGCAGCAAGCTAACCTACTGGTTGGAGCATCTGCCCCCTGCTGGTCAGTGCACATCATAGGGAGTGGTAAAGAGCCTTAGCATATCATTAGCGTATTACACTTTGATTGGTTGAGCAGATGACCTGACGACCAGGCACTTAGCATATTAGGCTCTTATTATAGAGGATGATACTATGAAAAAAGTGAATTATTTTGAACTTGATACATGTATTTCAATATCTTCATTTAATTTCCAATGGCTTGTTTAAGTTGAATTGCAAATTATTAGAAATGTTTTCAAGTTACCCACAATGTCAGGAATAAAGAATTTTGGATGATAACTTGTTTCCAAAATACCTTGGAATCTTTTAAAAATATATTAAAAATTATATTTTTCTTTAAAAGTAACCTTGAATTATATGACATGAAAAACTGGGTGGTCCCAGGGACATCTGTAATAATCTCAACAATAAAATTAATTTTAAAAAAAACTGGGTGGTAATTTTTTTGGGTAGTTTTTGCCATTCATATTACTTTGTTACAAATACAACTCTTATCACATGGTTTTTGGTATGACTAAAATAAAATTAAACTGGAAAAAGCATCAAAACTTTTTATGTTTATGTGAGAAATTAGAGATTTAAAATATTTGAAACTGTGTAGCTCAGAACAGTCCCATATTCAAGTGTTCAAGAGAGTAGTTATGAAAAAGAATAATTATATATATGGAACGAATTAGAGCCATATGTGAATGATGGTAAAAGTTATACAGAAATTGCACATATCTTCTCATTGTTAATGGTACTCTCATCTCTGCAGCACTTTAAAAAAATAATGTAATATATGTAATCAAACATACTCATTGACTTGATAGGCATGTCATTGAAACAAATCATCTTCAAGGTCTTAGATTATTAAAATTAATCTAAAGCTTTGAGTTTCATAGCAAATAGTTAAAATTGCTCTTTTTTAGTCAACTTTCTCACTGGCCTTTTGTAGGGCCCAACTACCTTTGCTGCAGCCTTTAAGTAAAGGTGCAGCTCAAGTTCTCCTTTTTGAGTAAAAGGAAAGATGTAGATAGTCAGCAGCAACAATATAGGGTGAATTTCAGAGAACTAAATTTTTTTTGCAAATTTATGTAAATGAGTTGAAAACTGAAAAATAAATGTAATTGTGTACAAATTGCTATTCTTTTATCTCAATTCTGAGACAGAGTTCTTATAGCTAAGCATTCACTAATCAGCAATTTGCTATATATCCTCAAACCTAACTTTTATATTCAATAACCTCACTAAAATTAAACAAAGCAATTTATTTAAAACATTAATGATTCTCTCAACAACTAATGTACTTAATTCTACATTTATTATAATCTTACCTTCTATGCTTACTTTGGAAATGCTGTGTATTATTATCAGTCATAAATATGCTGAAAGAATTTCTGAGCTGGTATCACACAAGAAGAGTTGGTAGTTACACTTCTTTTAAGAAGCCACTTTTTTGTTCTTTTGTTTTAGGAATATAACATTTTAAAATAGATGTAATAAATCTGAAAGTTAAGACATTATTTTCATATTATGACTTGCATATTCAAGCCTTAAGGAAAAGTTCTCAAGCCAATAAAATATCTTCCCTCTAAGTACTTAAAATACCTTAGGAGTGCACTCATTAAACATATCATCCTTGTGTGGAGGATGACAGGTGTTATGATGACATTTCTTTTAAGGTGAAAAAAATCTGCCAAAGGGACTCCATCTGACGTGTCCTTCTCCAGACGGAAAACCAGGATCAGAATTTAGATAAATCCCACTGACAGGCGTTTGCTGTTGTTTTTCTAATACATTTACCCTTGACACTTTTTTGCCAATGTGCAATTTTGAGCCATAATATTCTAGTGCAATTATTTTTAGTAATTTTTATCTCCCCAAATGAAATAAAATAAATTAATTTTAATTTATTATGATTATTTAATGTTTTTCAAATTAAATAAATTTAAAAACCTTTATTTTTCTGAAATATGGATGAAATGGTTCCTGTTTGTGAGTACATGTTTAAAGGACAGATCATATACACAATGAAACTGATCATAGTTGATCTAATTTTATCTCAAAAAGCATATACCCAACTTATCACTCTAACATGACGATGAAGTTAATAATTGAAATCGACAGCACTGGTCAAAAACTATTGTCATTTATTCAGTAAACATAAACAAGGAGGAAGATTTTTACATGAAGCAAAGATGGAATTAATTAACAATGACTTGGTTTCAGGCTGTCTTGGGGCACAGTTATTTCTACAATAGTTCATGACTTTAAAGTGTTTAGACAAAGGTACAAGTAATACTACCATTTCCTAAGGGCAACAGGCACTTACAGAACATTCCGTCCTACGGCGTTTCAGATTGAAATATCGGCATGTGCAGTGTAAGTACACTTTTTGAGTCATTTATCAGTCCCAGGCTGCACCAGGCTAGAAAGCCCTTGACATAAAATACTACCAAGGAACTTGTGTAGATGTACCCGCATGACAGGTAAACAAAATTCATCGGGCTTCATATATATTTCTGGATCCGGCTCTGAAGGTTTAGATTAATGTGCAGCTTATATTGATATCCTGGAACAAAGGAAGAAAAACAAACTTTGCCGTTCTTAAAATGCAATGCGAGCCAAACGAAAGAGCACACGGGAAACCTCCTGTCTTTGCTTTTTAATATCTCCTCAAAAATAGTAGTATTAATCCTGGAATTTTTATGAGATCTCAGGCCACTCAAATTCTGTCGTTTGGGGTTTATTTCTGTGGTCCTGCCTCCTTGCATGTAATCTCACTAAAACAGGGGCCATGGAGTCCCCACTGACATGTTACTTATCAACTGTCATTAGTAAGTCCTGAAGAATTAGTGGGTTTTATAATCAAAATTATACACTAATAGTTGCACATCCTACTTTCTAGCAATAATATGTGTTTCCTGGTGAACCATTAGTATCAAATGTTCAGAACTTTTCTGGAATGTTTATTTTAGAAAGTGTTTTTCTTTTTTTCTCAAATTCATTAGTATTTGTCTCTCTCAGACTTGTCCTAGAGAAGAGAGCCAATGAAGTCTGACTTTTCTCTTAAACTTCGGTCTGCAATATTTGTGGAACACAACTTAAGATATTAGCAATCATGATTATACATATGTTCTCACTAGTTGATTTTCACTGGAACGTGAGAGTTGACCATTGCTATCTTATTACAATAATATATAACGCAACATTTTAGCACCTAATTCAGGTTCAAGAACATGCATTTTCTTGAATCATTGAATTTGAGAGCATTTTGATATATATTTTGGGTCGAAAATCAACATGTATATAATCTCTATTGTCCATTTATTTAACGAGTTGTCTTGTTCTTGTCAACATGTGAGGCTCCTTGTACATTAAAATTGTCAGTCCTTTGCCTTCACCTTATGACTATCCCCATCTCCGTCTCGAACATGTGCCTATGTTTAAGTTATATTTTGCCAGACACTAAACCCCTCCGATTCTATTTTTTAATTCCCCATGTTAAGAACCACTGATTCTGCTGCCTTGTTGTGAATTATGGTCCCAGAATCAGTAACCAAAAGAGTTGCTATAAAGCAGCATTTTCCCAAGTAGCCCATGAATGCAGCTCCCCCACCCATCTTCCCTTGCTGAAAACATATGTTTTAATGCAAGTCTGAGCAGGATGATCCATGCTAAAATTCCTCACTTGTTAGTAGGATAAGGCCCAGATCCACAACTATCGCTCACAAGCCCTGACCCAGTCTAGTCCCCAGATAACGTTCCAGCTCCTGCTCGCGTAATTCTTTCCCTTACTGTCTGGTCAAGGGCCTGCTTTTCTCCCCTCAAAGCCTCTCTTGTCCCAACCCCTTTCTAGCTCCCAACTGCAATGTCACTTTCCCAATGACATCTGTCCTTCCCTCTCACACTTGGACAGGTGCTCGCTGCACTGCCTCTGAGCTCTCCCTCTGAACCCTCTGCACCCCTCATTCCAATGGGAATTGTCTAACAATCCATGCAATTTCCTCCTAGTGCTTTTTGTTGTTGTTGTTCTGGGCTAACAGTATTGTTCCCTTCAACTCTCTCTTGTGACCATGCAGCCTGGTACATGGTCAATATTTAGTGGAATCAATGAAGGGAAATTCAATTCATGCAACAGAAAGCCAAATCAGATTGAGGAGCTAGCTGCACTGTGGGAATGTTTTGAGATTTAATACGCGAACTTACAATTTGACTTTCAAAGGGAAGAGATATGCATAGTAAAATCCCACATTCCCTTGACTACAATTCCAAAAGCCAAATCCCTAAAATCAGAATCGCTTTGCCATGATTGGTTTGGTAATAAGTTCTGGTCTAAACTGATAGAGGCCATCTAGAGCCTTTATCTGTTTTAGATTTAGTGTGAATTTTCATATACAGTGTGTAGGGCATTGTCTCACATGTAGCATTCCCTTTCAAAAATCAAAGAAAAGAATCTAAATTCCAACTATCTCATCTTACTCCCAAAAGTTTTAGATATGTTATTTTGGACCCAAACATAGAATCATGTAACCTTATTGACAATGAGTCATTTTTTTTTTCCCAACCACTCATCCTAATATCACCAGGAAATGAACTTTTGGATAAACTAAAGAGCATGTCAGGGTTAAAACAGGATGCGATTCCTTCACTCCAACTCCTCAGTCAGGGAGGTGGGTACAATGAGCCCTTCTACCTGAGTGGACCTCCATTGTGACTCAGGGAGACTGACTGAGGGAAGTTTTTTCTTTTTTATTCTTTGTGACTCCTGGCAGGCTGTTCATCAATAACACTATTTTCTTAAATTATACTACATTTGCTTTAACTTAAATATTCCCATGAGTGTTTCAAACGTAGCAGAGAAATCAGCAGCCGCTGGGTTTCATATTCACCTATATCAAATTGCTTCACAAAGAAATGTTTAAGCCAGACATGGTCCAAGCCACCCAGTATCAGATCCCGTGGGAGGTGAAGAGCTCTAAGACAAGCTACTTCCTTAGCTTAAGATGCAGTCGTGTAAAATGAAATACCTTGAAGGCATCGCTATGGGGTGTGGGCTATAACGCAGTCAGAATACAAGGTTTTGAATCTATGTCTACCACTTACCACCTTGGTAAAGTGGTCAGGTTATTTTAATGTTCTATCTCCTCATCTGCAAATTGGGGATAATAACTATCCTACATCATAGAGTTGCTTTAGGATGAAATGAAATAAAAGTTTTAGGTGATTTGCACTGTTTACCTTTTTTTATCTTTATTGTTGAAAGTATTACATAGGTCCACTTCCCCCCACCCCCCACCCCTTAACCTCTTCCAGCCTGCTTCCATCCTCTTCCCATCCCCTGGCCCTCGCAACCCCATTGTCTGTGTCCATGGGTTATGCATACATGTATACAAGTTAATTGGTTGATCTCTTCCCATCCACTCTCCCCTGTCTTCCCTCTGAGGTTCAACAGTCTGTTCATATTTCAATGTCTCTGGGTCTATTTTTGATCATCAGTTTATTTGGTTCATTAGATTCCACATATGAGTGAGATCATGTGATACTTGTCCGTCTCTGTCTGCCTTATTTTTCTCAGCATAATATTCTCCAGCTCTATCCATGCTACTGCAAATGGTAATAGTTCTTTCTTTTTTATTGCCTCACTAGTGGCCTGGTGCACAAAATTCATGCACTGGGTGAGGGCCGGGGGAGTGTCCCTCAGCACAGCCTGCATCCTCTCCAATCTGGGACCCCTCGAAGGACATCCAGTCTACAAGGATCGGGCCTAAACCGGCAGTCGGACATCCCTCTCGCAATCCAGGACTGCTGGCTTCTAATCGCTCATCTGCCTGCCTGCCTGCCTGATTGCCCCTAACCACTCTGCCTGCCGGCCTGCTCATCTCCAAGTGCACTCTGCCACTGGCCTGCTTGCCCCAAATGCCCCCCCACCAGCCTGATCAGCCTCAACTGCCACCAGGATGGCCACGCGGTTCTTCACGTCGCCCACCAGCACCATCCGGTCCACTTCGTTCGCCTTCTTCCTCTCCTTGTGGATCAAGGCAAATTCCACATTCAACCTGTCGGCTATCGACGTGACCCTGTGCAGACACAAAAGGACTTGTTACCCCCATGCCAGTGTGCTTGCCCCCAACTACCCCACCCGCTGGCCTGCTCACCCCCACCTTCCCTCCAAACTGACCTGCTCACCCCCAATTGCCCCCCTGCTGGTCTGCTCAACCTCAACTGCCCCCTCTGCAAGCCTGGTCACTTCAACAGCCCCCCTCCACCAGCCTAATCACCCACAACTGCCATCCCATCCTGGCCTGATCACCCACAACTGCCCTCCCCTCTTGGCCTCTAACTACCTTGGCTCTGCCAATATGGCTTTGTCCAGAAGAACGTCCAGAAGGTCTCCTGGAAGGTCTCCCAGTCTAATTAGCATATTACCCTTTTATTAGTATAGAGGCCTGGTGCAGGGTGGGGGCTGGCTGGTTTGCCCTGAAGGGTGTCCTGGATCAGGGTGGGGATTCCCTTGGGGCATAGGGCGACCTGGGTGAGGGGCCTGTAGTGGTTTGCAGGTTGGCCACGCCCCCAAGGGGGTGAGAGTTCCTGCTGGGGGGGCGTGGCTAGCTTGGGTTAGGGGTTGATAGCTGTTTGCAGGCTGGCCACAGCCCCTTCAAGGTGGGGGGGGGTCCCACTGGGGTGCCTGGCCAGCCTGGGTGAGGGACTTAGAGCTGCTTGCAGGCTGGCCAGACCCCCACCCCCAGCAGGGACTCTTACTCCATGGGGGTGTGGCCAGCCTGGGTAAGGGGCTGAGGGCTGTTTGCAGGCTGGTCAGATCCTCCCAGAGATGCAGGCCCCCCAGCCCTTTCATTAGCAGAGGCCAGGACCAGCTGGAAGCCTGGGTCTCCCCAGACCCAGGCTACCAGTCACTCATTCAGCAGCAGCCAGGGCAGGTAGGAAACTTGGCTTCCTCCATCGCCAGGGGCAACCCAAGCCTCCTGCTCACTCCAGCTCCATGGTTGCCGCCATCTTTGTTAGGTTAATTTGCATACTTACCCTGATTGGCTGGTGGGCATAGCAGAGTGATGGCCAATTTACATATTTCGCTTTTATTAGTGTAGATAGTATTCCATTTGTCAATGATACATTCAAAACATATAGGGAACTCATACAACTTAACAAAAGAAAGACAAACAATCCAATTTTTAAAAAAGGCAAAGGACCTAAATAGACACTTCTCCAAAGTGGACATACAGAAAGCCAAGAGACATATGAAAAAATGCTCAAAATCACTAATCATCAGAGAGATAGAAATAAAAAAGACAATGAGATATCAACTCACACCTGTCAGAATGGCTACCATCAACAAATCAACAAAAAAGTATTGGCAAGATTGTAGAGAAAAGGGAACCCTAATACACTGTTGGCAGGAATTCAGCTTGGTGCAGCCACTGTGGAAAACAATATGGAGTTTCCTCAAAAAATTAACAATGGAACTATTTGACCCAGTGATCCCACTTCTAGGGATATATCCAAAGAAACCTAAAATACTCATCAGAAAGAATATATATACTCCTATGTTCACAGCAGCACAATTTATAATAGCTAAGATTTGGAAACAACTTATGTGCCCATCAGCAGATCAGTGGATAAAAAAATTATGGCACTATTTACGTTTGGTGAATTTGTCCATTCTCTGAAGGCATATGCAAAATCAATGGAGTACCTATACCCACTTAATAAAACAATACACTAAACCTACCATGGATCTTTCCAATGTAAATTAAAGTCTAGTAAGATCACAGAGATTTACTTATGACAAGTATTTGTCATAATTATTCATGTGCACTCTGAATATTTTAGTCAATAAAAAATACTTATAAAATGTAAAAATACCATTAAACAAGGATTAATGTTAATATATACATACCAGAAAAAAATATATTCAAATGTAAAAATATTCACTTAAGAAAACCCTTGAGCATCTGATTTAGTAGCCTTTAAATGTCATGTCCCAATTAAAATCATTTGTTTACACTTGAGTTGGCATAATTTCTAATCATATGTGATGCTAGGTTGAAATACTTTCAGTTAAATTACATGGAATAAAGTAAAAGCAATGTGGATATTGTAATAAATCACCCTGGATATGTTTTCCAATCAATTTATCAAAAGTTTCTTAGTTTTATTGAGCATTCTGTCAAAAGTGGTACATTCCACACAAACTTTCACCCATACAGTAGTACTGAAATTTACATGAAGTTCATTGTTCTTTTCTTAAGCAAAGACCTACCAGTTTTTTAAATTTGCCTTATTTTGAAAATTGTGCTATTAATAATCAGCATCACTGTGTTGAAGGATCACTGGGAGAATGTTATGGTAAGAAATGCTACTGAGTATAATGGATAGTTTCAAAAAGGTCCTGGCCTTGAAATAACTGTAATCATCTTTTTATTAAACTCAAAATTATTGTCTACAGTAAAGAAGAAAAATATATTAAATCAAATTCTATTATAGAGAGTTCATTTATTTTAAATCATCATAGATAAATCTTGTCATTGTTCCTGTATTTGATTTCAAATAAAATAAATTTCAAAATATATTTTCTTAGCCTAAGATTTTAAGTTAGAGTAAACTCACATGATGACCTCAGGCAAATCACTTTATTTCTTTGAGCTTCAGTTATCTTGTCCTAAATGAAAATGTACTTATTCAACCATTTATCTTTCTGCTTACTCTTTCATTTTTCATTCATTCTTTTCCTCATTTACAAATATGAGTAGTTATAAGGTGCCAAGCACTGTTTTAGGATTCTAGTATATCAGAGAGAAAAACAAAAATACAATGATGTTTTTATTCTATAATCTATAATAATAAAAGCATAATGTGCAAATAGACCAAACGGCTGAACAGCAGAATGACCATCCGGACAATATTCCTGACCACCTTCCAGACTAAGCTGGGGGTGCAAGGGTGGCCAAGGCAGCTGAGGCTGCAAAGGCCTACTCTTGCATGAATTTCATTCATCCGGCCTCTAATCTTCTTATCTAATAAAAGAGAAACATGCAAATTGGCCATACCTCCGCTACACTCAAAAGCCACGCCCATAAGCTATACCCACCAGCCAATCAGGGGCCAGTATGCAAATAAACGCAACCAAGATGGTGGCAGCCACGGAGCTGGAGCATACAGGAAGTTTGGGTTGCCCCTGGCTATGGAGGAAGCCAAGCTTCCTGCCTGCCCTGGCTGGCTGTGGGCTCCACTCAAGGCTACAAAGTTTCAATTATAGAAGATAAATAAATCCCAGATACCTGCTTCCAGCCACCGGACTGCATTCAAGGAGGGTCTGGGAGTCTGGATTACCAGGGACAGTGGTCAGCCTGCAAACAGCCATCAGCCCCACACCCAGGCTGGCCATCCACCCCAGCGGGGACCCCCACCCTGAAGGGTATGTGGCCAGCCTGAAAATGGCCCTCAGCCCCTCACCCAGGATGGCCACACCCCCATGGGGTGAGGGTCCCTGCTGAGGGGCTTGGCCAGCCTGCAAGCAGCCATCAACCCCTCACCCAGGCTGGCCAGACACCCCAGTGGGGACACCCAGCCTGAAAGGGGTGTGGCCACCATGCAAACAGCCATCAGCCCCTACCAGGCTGGTCACACCCCTATAGGGTAAGGGTCCCCACTGGGGGCTTGGCCAGTCTGCAAACAGCCATCAACCCCTCACCAAGGCTGGCCAGACACCCCAGCAGGGACCGCCACCCTGAAGGGACTGTAGCCACCTTGAAAACAGCCCTCAGTCCCTCACCCAGGCTGGCCATGCCCCGCCATTGGGCACCTTCACCCCATGGGGGTGTGGCCAGCCTGAAAACCACCACAAGCTCCTCTCTCAGTCTGCCCCATGTCCCAAGGGAATCCCCACCTTGATCAGGGACACCCTTCACAGCAAACCAATCGGCCCCCACTTGTGCACCAGGCCTCTATAATAATAAAAGGGTAATATGCTAATTAGACTGGGAGACCTTAAAGGAGAACTTCTGGATGTTCTTCTGGACAAAGCCATGGTGGCGGGGCCAAAGTAGGCAGTTAGAGGCCAAGAGGGGAGGGCAGTTATGGGTGATCAGGCTGGTGGGGGGCTGGGCTGTTAGGGGTAAGCAAACCAGCATGGGGGCCTCTTGGGGGCAAGCAGGCCATCAATGGGGTCAGTTGGAGGTGATCAGGACAGCGGGGGTAGGCAGTTTGGAGTGAGCAGGCCAGCAGGAGGGCAGTTGGGAGCAAGCAGACCAGTGGGGAGGGAAGGTAGGGGCCAACAGGCTAGCAGATGGGGCAGTTGGGGGTGATAAGGCTGGCGGGGGAGGGGCACTTGGGGGCAAGCAGGCCAGTGGCAGAGTGCAGTTTCAAGGGGTCCCAGATTGGAGAGGATGCAGGCCGGTCTGAGGAACACCCCCTCCCTTGTGCATGAATTTCGTGCACTGGGCCACTAGTATAATAATAATATCTCATTCATATTAATTTATACAGAATAAAAAATGTGTATGTGTATATATATATGTGTGTATGTATGTATGTATGGGAAATATCTATCTCTGTCCCCTCCCCCAATAATTCTCAGTTTTCTGTTAGTCTTCTTATAAAGCCTTTCCATTTTGTAATTAGGTTGTTTGTTTGGGGGTTTTATTGACTTAGGGAGAGAGAGAGAGAAACATGGATTCCTTGTTCTACCTATCTTTGTATTCATTGGTTGATTCTTGTATGTGCCCTGCCTGGGAATCGAACCCACAACTTTGGAGTATTGAGACGATGCTCTAACCAACTGAGCTATCCGGCAAGGGCCTGTAATTAGGTTTAGGTCCTGTATTCTGGAGCATAGAACCTGCGTCTTTTAGTTCAGCATTTTTAGTCAGCAACTGAATAAATGAATGAATGAATGATGCTTAGTAGGCACTCAATCCTGAGGTTGAAAATATAATTGTGTCCGAACCAGAAAACTTTAAGAATGATATATCTTCACCTGTCAGCAGGGTCCAGGATGATCTGCTCGTAAGGCAGCCTCCTGCACAGGAAACTTTCTTTGGAGGATTCAGAAGTGTTTCCTCCCTCCCAGTGCTCCCTCCCAAGTATCAGAAGGGCTACAGCCAATAACAACCACTCTCCCCCGGGGTAGCCGGGCTGTCACAGAGCTCCTGGTATTCTTGCCTCCTTTGTATTTAGTTCTTCCTTTAAACCCCTCTCGCCATTTCCTTCATGTTAATGTGCTGTCTGTTTTCAGGTGGGCCCCTGACCAATAAACAAAGAACAAGTCTTTGAAACTTAATATATTTTAATTATCTATAAAAACAGCTACAGAAATAAAGACATCAACGAGGTAAATGCCCAGCCTTCCTCTTAGAAGAGCACTATAAAGTCGTTTAGTAGCAAAATGATAAAACACAGTCCAAACCTTACCATGACCAAATATTCTCTCTCTAAATGAAAGTTTCTGATTCAAATGTATGCTATACCTGCCAGCATATTAAAAACAATATCAAGTTAATAAAATGAATGCATATTCTAGCTGAGCATGTAGAAATACCTGTAGAATATGCTTTCTATAAGCGGTTATACTCTGAGCAATAATTAAGCTCTATTAAACAAACAGCCATTCAGACATGTTGACTGCTGCTTCTAAATTAAAATAAAAAGAAGAAACCTAACACCCTCCACCACTGGGGTTTTTAAGTTCCCATGTTTATCTCAGTTTAATTAGAATTTGAGATCCAATTTCAGGGTACATTGACAGGTTTAAAAAAATATTCAAAGAAGTGATAACATGAACATTTGAGAGATTTATTGAGGTAATCATGTGAAAGCTGTATAAAATAAGTACAAGAGTAAGATATACAGTACAGTTGTTTTATTTTAGAACTGATGACCAGTTGACTGAGTTCTAAGGACAAATAAAAGTGTGGGGGTAGGGGGGTTAAAATAACACAATATCTGGAAATCAACTGTAAGCATCTTCATAGTCATTGACCCCCTTAATCATATAGAAGAAGCAGTGACTATAAAACATAAGGAACCACATGCCCAGCAGAGGCCAGAAAACCGGTCCCCAATCTGCGTAGGCCAAAGGCCCCCTATGTTCCACTCCACAGAGCCTAGGTGTCTGCACGGGTGACACTGGCTTAAATTTTACTGATAAAAACAGGCAGTGTTTGAAAAGTACCGAGATATTAAAGTTTCGGTTCACATCCTGAGTCATCGTTAACCATTTTGCTCTGGCATCATTCACAATGGACTCCGGCTCTCCTTTGGCGCGCCCATGGTGGGCCTGTGATTACAGCTACTCAAAGCCCCGGAACTTGCCCGAGGCCAAAGGTCCCTTACCTGCAGCAGCAGCGGAGCACCTGGGTCAGCTTACTCGGCCCCCTGCTGAGCACCCGCTCTGCACAGAGCAGCCTCGCAAGAAATTGTTAAATGGGAACGTTGTGTTGCTAAATGGGTAGAAATCATCATGAAAGAAAGATATGAAATCTATTCTTTTTATATTATTTCCCCATTTAATTAATATGTCCTATCACTTGCCAGAAACAAAACTGACCTACAGATACAAGAGAGATTAGTGAGCTCAAAATAAGATGACTCGAAAGATAATCCCTATTCAACCAGTATCTAATTCTGAAAATGCAGGCAAAGCGCTGTGATTGGTTGGCTGAGATGAGGTTTCTTGTAAAATTCAGGAATCCAAAATTAGAATAGGATTAAACATTCATAAAGGGCTGTCTTGATAGGAGTGAGTTATAGTTTAATAAATGCAAATCAATTTATAGCATTTTAATTCAAATACATGCATTGAGATAATTTACAGGTTTGTGGTAATTTTATAGACTGTATATTTGCATGTTTAGCATATATTACATGATATTGTTGGCTTTGTGCAGAAGCTAAAATCTTGATGAACAAATTATAATTACATGAATCTGATTAAATTCATTCAAGGAGAATATGTATTTAAATATTGTGTAGGCACATCAGATGCATTTTAAAAATGGGTATGCCTTACTTTGCAACTTATTTTTAATACATAATCCTGTTGTCAAGGTGAGTGCCTTTACCTAGAGAATTCACTGAGAAGCTGGTTTTGGATATTCTTCACAAAGATTGTTTTTATATTTTATTTATATATTTTTTTATTTTTGTTAATCTTCACCCAAGGAATATCTTTTCCATTTATTTTTAGAGTGAGTAGAAGGGAGGAAGAGGGGAAGAGAGAGAGAGAGAGAGAGAGAGAGAGAGAGAGAAATATGAGAGAGACACATGAATTGATTGCCTCCCACACATGCCCTGACTGGGGCTGGGGCTCAAACCTGCAACCCAGGTGCCTGCTCTTCACTGGGAATTGAACCTGCAACATTTCAGTTCTCAGGCCAATGCTCTAACCACTTAGCTATACCAGCCAGGGCACAAATACTGTTTTTAAAATGCATATTAAAAACCAAGAATGGTTTTACAAACCTAAAACACCATATATTTAAAACTAGTTTCCTTTTATTCACCATTACTTCACATACAAACACATGTTCTTTTCCATATTACCACTTAGGAATATTCCAGATTAATTGGAGAAACAGGAAATCATTATCTATTCTATATCTTACCTATTGCATAGCCTTCTTTTAGTGCTTGTCTTCTAGCAAAGATGGGAACAATAACTGTTCTTGGAATTTATAGCCTGATATCATCAGCTGGAACTCTCAATGTCCTCACCACTAGAAGATATGTTTTCTATCTGAGTAGCCTACCCACCCCCCACCCGGAGCCTGATTTTATTTGAGGAAAATAACAGAATGGCATTGAGGGGTTGTCAAGGGGCAGTTTAATTTGAAGTTTACTACGTGCACTCTACGTTTGGAGAAGCAGATAATAAACACTGATCTTACCCTTTTCCTACCTCTCTGCATCATATTAGAAAAAGAGGGATCTCAGAATACAATAGAAGGGCCATAGAACAATCACTCCCACAATATTCTTGAGGAACAATAGCCTTTAACTTCCTTAGCTTGTCAATCATGTATTTGTCTTAGTCTGGTTGGACTGGGTGGCTTTATAAGCAATGGCGAATTATTCCTCATGGTTCTTCCTAGAGGCTGTGGAGGTCCTAGGTCAAGGCTCCTGGAGGTCTGGTGTCTGGTGAGAACCCTGCCTGCTTCATAAAGTGCCAACCGTTCACTGTGTCCTCTCATGTGGAAGGGCCAAGGAGCTGTCTGAGGCCCTTTACATGAGGCCACTAATCTCACTCATGACCTGAGCTCCTCCAAATACCATCACATTGGGAGGGAGGATTTATTTTGGGGAGCATGAACATGCAGTCTATAGCAGTATTTAACAGGAAACAGCATATTTTAAAGAAAAAGCTCCTTGGATTAAGCAATATAAGTTATTTTCTTAGAAAACAGTGATCTTGG
>NW_006287372.1:828919-834230 GCF_000327345.1 Myotis davidii | reverse complement strand
AGAACCCCTTGCTGCTCTCCATTGTGTGTGTCAGTGAGCAATGTTAAATGAGATCAAATCTAGTTCCTATAACAACACCACACTGAGTTCAAAGACCTACCTAAGCTGGGGGAAATTCAAGTCCCCACATCTAACAATAGGATGGGATAGCAAGTTAGCAGGTGAACTGAGCCAGAGAGTTAATTGCTGGGGCTCTGGCAGAATTGATCTGATTACTCCAAAGAGTCTATAGAACACAGGAAGAACACAACGAACTGAACACAAGTTCACTTGTTAGAAAAATAAGCCTTTTATGATTTGGCAATTGAAACTCTTCTGCAATGGGAATTCTTTTTTTAATGGAGGCATCACAAGATATGTTCACATGTTCACTCGCATCTTCAGAACTCGTTTAAAACCATTTCAGGTTCACAGGATACGCAGTAGGTAAATCAGTACATTGAGTGCATGGGTCAAAACACATTTCTTGAACCACAAAAATAGTATTTTAACCAAAAATATTAAACATCACAGACCATTATTCTGCATTCATGGAGTGATTCAACGGATATGTAACTATATTATACAATGTCTTTGGAGAACTAGGGCGATGATGTTTTATTCTCACATGGGTAATATAGAGCCAGAGCTAATTTACAGTGCCATAAGCTTACTTATAAATAGGGACAAAAAATGACCAGGTCATGAAATATTGTTTACTCACGATGCTGTATTCTATAAAAGCACAGATATATAAAGTAGATATCAGGTTTTTTAAAGTTTATCTTTATTGTTGAAGTATTACATAGGCCTCCCCGCTAACTCCCTCTACCTTGGTACCTGCCCTCCTCCCCAGGCCTTCAAGACACTATTGTCTGTGTTCATGCATATTTCATATATTCACATAAGCTCTTTGGTTAATCTCTCCCCAACTCCCCACCCACCCACACCTTCCCTCTGAGAGATTTTTCCTTCAGTGCTAATACATATCATGATTTATATTAATTTATCTTGGATATTACCAAGTATTTTTTTTAAAGGCATCTTCAATTTTCAAAAATACTATGTTCTAAAAAAACAAACAAACAATTATAAGAGCCTGAAACTCATTTGAATACCAAAAGTTCAGACATAATTCCCTCAATTGGTGGAATTTGTTAATTTAATTTAATTAATCCATTGCTTTGCATGATTTTCTTTCGCTAAAGTGATAGAAGCTTTAGTTGAACTAGTCAAATACCTAGACAATTCACCCAAAACTACAGCCTTTAAATAAGTCAGAGACATTTTTAGCATATGGGCAACCAGCGGTGGAGCAATGCAGGTCTTTGAGCTCTCCGAATTCATCCATGTTCAAACATTCAAAATCACAAAAGGATTTCTACGGATCTGTCCAGTGATATTTTAAATTTTGTCTTGGAGCAGAAAAGTATAGAAGCATGTAGGAGAAAAAATATCTGAAGATTTTTAAGATTTTTTAAAATATGAACATATCTTTGCAGTTAAGACTTCAAAGGACACAACATGTACAATGAGGCAGAATACTTAGTAGAGCTCTTTGCTGCAGCACATAGGCTAACAGGGGTGGTGATCAATCAACTTTTCTGACACATGCACAATAAGTAGTCATCTGTGATCTAGCAGAAAATGCACAAACACCAGATGTTTCTATCCTGCTGTATACCATCCAAAAAAAATGTCCTTTATTCAAATACCTGAAATTGAAATGAAACTTGAAGAATTTAGCATTTAGGTCATTCTATCTTTATGCTAAAAATAAGAAAATCCTGCCATAATGGTACATTTTTTTCATTAATTTGAGCAGATTAATTCATTGTTTTGCACCATTAATTCTTAAAAAGACTATTGTAGTTAATTCCTACTGATCTTTTCTTGTTATATATTTAATACATCTTCTATCCAAGGTGTTTCAATGAAAGAGCACAGGGAATGCTGAGAATAAAAAGTATGTAGATTATAGATTTGCTGGAAAGAAAATTCAATGACTTCAAGTCAAAAAGAACTTTTAGAGTTTAAAATGTAAAATCTTTAAGATCTGTACACCCTCATACAGACAAACCACTAAGATGGCACTGGTGGGATATGTTGCACTACAACCTTCAAATAATGTGCCACCTCTTGGGAATTTGGTTCTTTATGATAGTATAGCACCATCAGCATCATCACTAATGATCTGAGGCACATCTCTCACCTCCCTACAGTCTAGAAACCTGTTGCTGAATGGTAATTATTACAACCTGTTCTATGTTACTGACTTACTTGCATATTTCATTCTCCTTTATTATCCTTTGAATAATATTTGATATATGCAAAACTGTATACAACATGCAAGTAATTGATAAAGTAAAAAAGTAATGAACACTTAAATAAAGAAAAAAAACATTATCAGTAGCATAATACAGTTAGTTTTGCTTGTTTTTGACCTTTACCATATGTGTGCATGTCCTAGGTAGTGTTGGGGACTTGCATCTTTGCAGACTTCATTATGTTTCCATGATTCGCACATGTTATTATGTACTGTGGTAGCTCACTTATTTTTCACAACTACTCAATTATTTTCTCAATTGATATGTAATGGAGTATGTATACTTAACTATACAATTTGATGAGCTTTGACATATGGATACACCCTTGAAACAATCAGCTGTTTGTGATAGAACAGGAATGACTCTCAGACAGCCAACCAAGGGCCATCGAGAACAAAGACTGCAGAGTCAATCCAGGGGCATAAATGGAACTTAAATCAAGAAATAGCCCTAACCAGTTTGTGTCGGTGGATAGAGCATCAGTCTGCGGACTGAAGGGTCCCAGGTTCGATTCTGCTCAAGGGCATGTACCTTGATTGCGGGCACATCCCTAGTGGGGGGCATGCAGGAGGCAGCTGATCAATGTTTCTTTCTCATAGATGTTTCCAACTCTCTATCCCTCTCCCTTCCTCTCTGTAAAAATCAATAAAATATATTTTTAAAAAAATAAAGAAAAGAAAAGAAACAGTCCCCAAACCAAGTCATGGAGCCTGGCAACCCTAACTCAGCTGACTTCCAGAACTGCTGAGGGTAAGGGTCCTTTCCCTTGTAAATGTTAGTGTCTATAGGTCACTTATCTTTTCACTTGATAGGTGTACAGATCAGAAAAAGTGTCCCTCAAGGGGACCCACGTGGACCTGGCATGATAGTCAGATCTTTGAGCCTGATACTATGATTGGATGGTTTATTTGAGTACCTTAGAAGATAATGAATTTTTAGATTTCTTTCATATTGCATGTGGGAGAAAAGTGAATAATTAAGGTCAGTGAGTAAACTATGGTAGATTATGTCCATTACGAGCCCCAGGTGTCCTTTATGCTCATTTTGTAGTCTCTCCCAAACTCTTTTTCTAGGTTTTCTATACCAGCTGCAGGGAACTAGACTCCAGAAGGAAGGGAGTCTGCTTAGCAAAGCCAAGCTCTCCTGGCTGAGAGTAGCCTCACTAGTAAATTCTACTTGCAAATCCTAAATGATTCCATTTGATAGGACACTAATGTTGACAAATAACTATTCTGGGTAACAGAGTCTGTATTCTTGGGTACACACATTACCTTTTCTCACACAGTGTATCTAAGAGTACATTAGGACGTGGTGAGCAAAAGTATTCCATAGACTAGTTCTGTTAAATTTACTGACCCTAAAGCCATCTGTCCTGAACCGAAATGCTCAGAATTGTCAGCAGTTTATTTATGTGATAATGAATGATGTACCATATAAATGAAAGCAAATAGATAACATAAGTTACCCCAAATTATCCAAATAGAATCCTTCACTCTCCCAATTCTGGGGCATAATAAAGATTGATTGACCAGATGTGCTCTGCATCGCAGACAGAGCATAAGATAGGACTCTAGAAAAAGGACCAAATTAATTCAAAACTTAATGTACTTTTATGACACTTTTATTCTGATGCCCTTGAATTATTAGTAAATACTTAGGAACCTAAAAATATAAAGGATAATAAAAAATCACCTGTGTAAGGCACTATCTAGCTTAATATATAAAACATCCTATATAATAAAGAGGTAATATGTATATTGACCCTCACACCCTCACAAGATGGCTGCCTATGATCAGGCCGGCAGGGGGGTTAGTGAGGGATGACCAAACAACTAAACAGCAGGCTGTATGGGGAAACCAGGCCATCTGGGAGGGGCATTTGGGGGCAGCCAGGCCAGCAGAGGGGGCAGTTGGGGGCAACCAGGCTGGCTGGTGGGGGAGGGCAGTAAGAGGCAACCAGGCTGGTGAGGGGGGGCAATTAGGTTAGCACAGGAGGGGGGCAGTTAGGCGCAACCAGGCCAGCAGGGAAGGAGCAGTTGGGGGCAACTTGGCCAGCAGCAGAGGGCAGTTAGGGGTGATCAGGCCAGAGGGGGAGCAGTTAGGGGTGATAAGGCCAGCATGCAGAGGCAGTAAGTGGTGACCAGGCAGGCAGGTGAGCAATTAGGAGCCAGCGGTCCAGGGTTGTGAAAGGGTTGTGACAGGGTCCTGGATTGGAGAGGGTGCAGGCTGGGCTGAGGGGACTTCCCACCCCCCCATGCATGAATTTTGTGCACCGGGCTTCTAGTTATCAATAAAGTTGAAATGTGTCACAACCTATCCTCATTTCTGAATAATCTATAAAGTACTTTGGTTGATTATCACTCATGTAAAATATTTTTGCTTTCAATAATTACACACATATGGCATGTATAAGGTATATTAGGTATATGTTATCTATATCATACATAAATGAGCACTTGACTGATGGCAATAGTCAGCTCAGAGATCAATGTGAAATAGATAGTGCTGAAAATCACACGTAGATTTTTTTATCTAGATGTAAAAGCTAAAAGTAAAAGTGCTCAAGTTGGTACATTTTAACATATTCTAAATTAGAAGTCAAATATTTCTTGATTTGGGAGTAAGAAAGGATTTTTTAAATCACATAAACATTAAAGATGAAGGAAAATATTGCTAAATTGGACAACATTGAATTAGATCATGAATGGGAACTCTCTGTGCTTTCTATTCAAATTTTCCATAAACCTGAATGTACTCTTTACAAAATAGTCTATTAATTTAACAAAAAGTTTATTTTAAAAAAATTAGACTGCTGTAGCTGGTTTGGCTTAGTGGATAGAGTGGTGATCTGCGGACTGAAGAGTCCTGGGTTCAATTCCAGTCAAGGGCACATGCCCGTGTTATGGGCTCGATCCCCAGCATGGAGCATGCAGGAGACAGCCAGTTAATGATTTTCTCTCATCACTGATGTTTCTATCTCTCTCTCCCTCTCCCTTCCTCTCTGA
>NW_006287372.1:826619-828909 GCF_000327345.1 Myotis davidii | reverse complement strand
ATATATATATATTTAAATTAGACCTTGGTTTATCAAGAAACAACATGTAGACAGTGAAACACAAACCAAGAAAATAGTTTTATTACATATACTTGACATGCAAAATTCCTACAGGAGAGCAATTCCACGCTTGAACATGTATCCAAGAAAAGTGCATGTATGTATCCTTTGAAAGTCATAAACAATAATATTCACAGGAGCATTATTTATAATAAGTCAAAACTGGACACACCACATATCAATAAGCATATGAGTAATATTATTGATACAAGGAATTATTCTATAGCAATGGAATATTTAGAAGAATATTGTTACTGCTAAGAAGATGGGTTACAGCAGTGACTGGAAAGGGTCATGGTAGTGGTTGTGACTTGGTAATATTCTATCTTTTCCAGGGAGATGATTAAAGTAGTGCCCACTTTGTGATAATAAGTAACAAGCTCAATACGTATCCATGCACACCACTGTAAGTTACACTTAAAATGAGTTTAATTTTACAAATGTGGACACTGATGAATTGCACCATCTTAGTTATCCTAGTCACTGAAACTCAGCCCGTAACAGCAAAACCATTTCATGTGTCATGTAAATTCCAGTGAATTGGTTGGGACATCTGTATTGTTATCTTCACAAACGTTCTAAGGGTGAAATCTGAACTTAGAGGGTATCCAGACAATAGTGTTTTTCAGCAGAAAAGAAGGTTTAAGGCTCAGTGTGCATGTGGTGAACAATATCTCAGGTTTCAACCAGATCTCTTTCCTTAATTCCTTACAGGGAAATTCCTTTTGATGAACAAATTGTTAGACAATGCATACACTGTCAAAAACCACTGTTTTCCAGGATGTGGAAGGGTCTGTATTACAATTTTGATTCTTTGCCTGTCTTTCCTCTCTACTTGACAGGAGGAAGAGAATGTGTCTGACTCATTACTGTGTCAGGCATTTTAGCCAAGTGCCAGATACAGAACGCAGGTTTATATACGTGCTTAAATAAAAATTTAATGCAATGGCATTCACCTTGGCAAATTCATTGCCAGGTCCACAAGTGTTTTGAAATCATACACTGATCATTCGAAAAATCACATCAGCCACGCCAAGTTGAACAAGGTTGACATAATTCTAGCCTGAGTGTCGACATAGTCTTCCTAATTAGTACTGGTCTCTATCATACTTTTTGAATACATTAGTTTTATGATATAAAACTTACTCATGCTAATCACATTTTCTTTACATCCGGCATGTGCCACTGTTGACGGGTAAAGACAAAACCACAAGAATGTGAGGAAACTCACTGACGTCTTCTAAAGTTCCTGGTGACAAGCCACTAAAGAACTCTTGGATGAGCATCTCATTAATAAGCTTATCAATGTGTTTGTTTGTTAGCTCATTAACTTCATGTAGGAGCAATCCTGCTATTCTTGCAAATAACTTACAAAAGTTCTTCTAATGAGGCATTTCAAATTAGTAAGGCATCCATTAGGTTAAGCCTGCCACTTGCCATAGATTGGCATGCACACTGGCCACAAAATTGTGTAAATACAGGCCCATGAAAATGACATAATTTTTTTCTTTTCTCCAATAGTAGTTTTAACTATTTGTCTTAAAATACTTGATAAAAAGATGTGTGCCTGATCTGTGATAGCTAATAACACGCATTATACTTCAAGTAATTAACATATACAGCTATCAATCAATTATTATCCTATCTAATAATAGACAAACATGGTAATTAACCATACCTCTGCTACGCTTCCCATTGGCTAATCAGCAGGATATGCAAATTAACTGCCAACAAAGATGGCAGTCGGCAGCCACGCAGCTGAAGCAAACATGAGGCTTGCTTGCTCCAGTGATGGAGGAAGCCAAGGTTCCTTGCCTGCCGTGGCCTAGCTCTGAGCCCGAATGCAACAATGTTGCAATTATAGAAACTAAAAAACCCAGATACGCGCTTTCAGCCAGCTGGGGCCTCAGAGCTTAGAGCGCCAGTGATGGCAACTGAGTTTCAATTATAGAAGCTAAACAAACCCAGTTACCTGCTATCATCCAGCAGCGGGCTCAGAGCCGGATCTGGGCCTCAGAGCTGGACCTGGCTCTCAGCTCTAGTGACAGCTATACAAGGTAAATAAATCCCAGAATAAAAAAAGAAAAAAAAAGAGGCTGGGAGCTTCAGTCTCCCACCAGCCTGAAAACAGCCCTCAGCCTCTCATCCAGACTGGCCAGGCACCCCAGTGAGGACCCCCACCCTGAAAGGGGTGTGGCCAGCTGCAAACAGCCATCAGCCCCTCACTGAA
>NW_006287372.1:798152-826548 GCF_000327345.1 Myotis davidii | reverse complement strand
ATACACACTGACCACCAGTCGGCAGA
Organism: Myotis davidii; assembly: GCF_000327345.1. NCBI lineage: Eukaryota > Metazoa > Chordata > Mammalia > Chiroptera > Vespertilionidae > Myotis > Myotis davidii. Next base: position 826,522 of record NW_006287372.1, on the reverse strand, counting down.
CACTCAATGCAGGATCTGCCCTCTGGTGGTCAGTCGCTCCCACACAGGGGAGCTCTGCTCACCCACAAGCCAGGCTGATGGCTGCCAGTACAGCGGTGGTGGTGGGAGCCTCTCTTGCCTCCTCAGCAGCACTAAAGATGTCCAACTGCAGCTTAGAGCTTCTCCCCGCTGGCAAGTGGGCATCCCCTGAGGGCTTCTGGGCTGCTAGAGGGATGTCTGATTGCCAGCTTAGGCCCAATTGCCCGGGGAGCAGGCCTAAGCCAGCAAGTGGTCACTCCCGAGGGGTCCCAGACTGCAAGAGGGCATAGGCGGGATTGAGGGACCTCCTACCCCCAAAGTGCACAAATTTTTGTGCACTGGGCCTCTAGTAATTACATAAAATAATGTTATTAATAAGAATTAAATATTAGTGTTTTCTTCGAATGCCTAAGGCTTTGTATTTTGTTTCACATTCACATCTTTATATTGTAGATAAGGCAACTGAAGCTCATCTGTGTGGTCATTTTGTCAAGCTTATGGTACTAGATAAGGGCAGAGGGAAAACTAAGATTTATCTACGAATGAATATGTCACCTAGTTGGCAATACCACCACCATAAATATTTTCCACCAAATTAACTGAATAATAAAAGTCAAGTATTATAATATACAGATGCACAAATTTTTGATGGCCTTGACATTTTTCCTGACTATGACCACCTCATGAATGGGTGAGTGTAACTGGAGAAATACAAGCTATTTCCACATGAAGTGCCTATGTCGAGACCCCTGAGAGAGCTGCTCTGAGGCAGCCTGCATCCCCAATCTCCATGGACATGATCAGAATGAATACTTTAGTTCAAAAATAACTCTTATCCTTTTCTTTGTACTTTCATCTTTCTATTTTAGTAAAAGGCAAAAGATTTATGCGGTCTGAAGAGAAACCAGAGCATCATCATCTTTCTATTTTAAATGACCATACAATTTGATACAAAAATGTTTTTTGCCATCTATTTTATGTGCCCTCTACACACTTAGTCCATAGGTCTTGAGGAAAGTCTGAAAGAGAAGTGGTCATTCTTTGGATAAAAACCTTATAAAAATAATGACAAGAATTCTCCGAACAATACTTCACTGTAACTTTTAATAACAGAGAGAATAACGCATAGGACTGTCTTCGGCTATTTATCTCTTATCAGCTTAAGACATACATGTTATTGTTTACTTGCAGGTTTACAGAAAGTTGATTTTTTACTAGATTCAGAAGATTTAGAGACAAGCAAATTTTGTACTAAAATATTACTTTTCCCTGCAGAGAGTGGAGAAAAGGAGGGATTGTAAATGGCAATAAAACCTGATATTGAAGAGTTGTATAATGTCTTTCCAGGCTTTGAAAGTATACATGAGACTTCAAAATATCAAGTATATATGTGATTCCAGTAATCTGATTTTACTTGCTGAACTTTGTTTATGAATTCTGAATGTCTGGCTCTTTCGATCAATGACAGGAATACTGTAAAGTTGAATGTTTGATAAATTCAGATTAAACATGTTAGGTGATATGGTCTGTCTGACTCCACTATGAGCCAAAATTAGCATGTAGATTCTGGCAGAATTAAAATCCATTAATGTTCTACCAACATACAGTAAAACGTTGATTTTTCTCATCTGATGGAGCAAAGTTGAGCTCAATCAAACAACTATCCAGCAGACACTCCAGCTCCCTCCCCCAACCAATCCTTTTTTTGTTGTTTGTTTTCCTAGACCCATTTCTACAGCTCAGCCACAAATTGGAAGTTGAATTGATTCTTTTCACTCTGGAATTGTTCAGAGAAGTCACACAGGTGGTTTAGCTTTGATTCTTCCTTTTATTTTTGGCACTGGGATTAGTTCTTTTCTGTTCCTGTCTCCACTTGTTATCTCCCCCACTGAGATTCTCTTTCTTCTGGAGCTCAGATGCTTAAAGCAGGAGGAGACTTTTTTATTTCATGCTGTTATCTTCCCAACAAGTATCTCTCTGTAATGGGAGCCCACCTGTGATGTGCACCACCAGAACTAAAACTTAACTGTCCATGAAATTTACTGTATGTTGTTTGATTCATTTACTCCATGCTATGCAGACCCTGAGCTCAACTGTAAATTTACGTTCACATTGTTTTTAGTGTGAGTCACTGGTCACAGTTCATATGCAAATATGAAGTTAGCCGGCTCTTCTCTGAGAATTTTTATTGCTTCATAAAATTTAGACTCTGAGAAGCTCTAAGATTCCTTCCACCCTTGTGAAGGGTCGTGTTTGATTCTTCCCTTGGGAAATAACTTTAGTTTTTCCACTTAAATTCTAGTAAGATAATTATGTTCAGAACCTTTAATTTTTTTTTAAATGGAAAAGTTTCCTGCCATCTATCACGCTAATTAAAAGTTGACCAGCCAATATGAAACCTACCAGGCAGAATTTCAGGTGTGGCCTGTGTCAGCATCGCGTCCTCTACCGCTGCTTAGATTGATGTCTGAACAACCAGCGCTTCACCCTGTGACAATTTTAAGAACTCGCTAATTGCCGTGGATCACCCCAGTCAGGCTGCCTTTCTAGCCTGTTGTTCAATAGCCCATTAGCAGCTATTGTATTCCATTAATGCCTATTTTTGTGAAGAGCTGAAAAGGACTGGACTGTGGATAGCCTGCACTTTCTCAGAGCACCATTATTCTTGCTCTGGAAAATAGTGGCTGGCAGCGTTTTTGAGTAGTAAATACACAGCTATTCGAATTTGGGAAAAAGCTTATTTTAGCACCTGCATTTTCCTTTACATATTGTCATTGCAGGAAAAACACATTCTTGCAAATGTACTTATTAAGTGCAATTCCATTCAGATTAAGGGGTCTGTGTTTAGGTTCTGTTGGTCACATGATTCTGTGATAGATTGGGATATAGTTGAGTATTTCAATATATTCAGCTTTGGATAAAAATGATGACAAAGACCAGGCAAAGACTGTCAGAGAACGCAAGTGTACTTTTATAAATTTAATATTGGAAAGAGAATAAAGTATTTACACCATAAATTGGTCTTTAGTTTCATCTGCATGTGACATTTATTTCACATGTTGAAATCTATTAGCCATCCCATAGCTCCAGTATTTACATAATACAGGGGTCATACTGTGTTAAACTGATTAGAGACTCCTCAAGTTTAAAGCATGTTCCAAGTTTAAAGTATGTTTTTCCAAAAGTGTAATTCCTTTTAGTCCAGTAAAATTTTTCAGTATGAATTTTATTTTAATAATTGTGTCATGCCAAATATTTGAGTCCCAAGAGTTTGAATATGGATGGTAGTCCGTTGCAAATGCTGAGTACACAAAAGCTCTTTTCATCATTAGTACTGCCCACACTTCTCTGTGCCTTTTAAGCCTTAATTCTCAGCACTTGTAATGCACTCTTGAGGATCACAAAGGTTCAGAAAAGTGCACGTGACCATGCTCATGCTGGCGCTAATGCATGTTCTAGTAAGAGTCTTTTTGGGAAAAGGCAACGAGGTGCTCACTCACTCTTTTGTGCTCCGAGCAGACATTCAGGGAAGAGCCAGCATGAGTCTCCCTGTCCCTGTCATCACCATAGAATATTGGTCTTGCCCAGAAGGATGTTCGACACATGTTTGCTGCCACTTGGCCCTCTTTTTTCACTTTCTACAATCCCTTAAAGAAACAGCTTTGTTCCATTCATTTACTTTATTTATTCACTCAATCATTCTTTCATCTATTTAGAAGATTTTTTAAAGTACCTACAAGTTTCAAGTAATGTGAGATGCTAAAGAAGAAGATTATAATGGCACAGTCACTGCCCATCCTTCCCCCCAAAAATACCTCACCTTTCAAAGGGCAATCAGCTGAGTCAATAAGGCAATCTATTTTCCATACAGTAAAAAGAGTAATTTTTATTTAATATAAATCAGGTCATGTCACAGCCTGGCCAAAACCTGTTAATTGCTCTTTATCTTACACTGATAAAAAATCAAAACTGTAACCATTGTGTCCTGGGTTACAGAGCCCTAGCTTCCTGGATGCTGCTGCCTCTTCAACATAATGTCCTCTCTTTCTGCTTACTCACCAAGACCCAGGCCCATAGCCACCTTCCTGCTCCATAATCTATGTGCTCCTACTAGGGAGAGGATAAACTTTGCATTTCTCTACAAATCTTTGCAAGGCGAGCTTCTGAATACCAATGAAGTATCTGCTAACATGACTTTTTAAAAGAGATTTCTTCTTCACCAACAAGTTTAATTTAGTTACCTCTCCCAATAACATTTTATCACATCACTAGAGTCCTGGTGCATGGATTTGTGCACATTGAAAGGAAATTAATTAGAAGAAATATTTTAATATCTCTATTTGCCCTTTCTCTATAATAGAATTATCATCCAAATTCACGATCGACAATGACAGATCAAAGCACACGCGTGCGATTGGCACCAGCAAGAGCTTTATATGTATCGCGTATACATGCGTCAACTTAGTCTTAGATATATATAGGATAAACTTGCTTAATTAGACCTGATTTCTGACTTAGCTAAACTTTCTCCAGCCCAGTGAAGCACCCCAACTTCTCTTTCAGGTAATTGTCAGCAACACAGCAGTAAATTAGTCACCAGAGAGATACAAATTAAAACCACAATGAAATATCACCTCATACCTGTCAGAATAGCAATCATCAATAAATCAACAAATAAGTGTTGGTGTGGTTGTGGAGAAAGGGGAACCCTGGTGTACTATCGATGGGAATCCAGATTGGTGCAGCCTCGGTGGAAAACAGTATGGAGTTTCCTCAAAAAATTAAAAATGAGAATATTTCATGACCCAGCGATTCCACTTCTGGGTATATATTCAAAGAAATCCAAAACACTAGTTGAAAAGAATATAAGCACCTTCATTTCAGCATTATTTATAATAACCAAGATATGGAAGCAACCCAAATGCCCATCAACATAAAAAAGTGGTGTTACATTTACACAATGAAATATTACTCAGCCATAGAAAAGAATGAGATCTTACCATTTGTGACAGCTTAGATGGCCCTAGAGGTTATTATGCTAAGTTAAATAAGTCAGAGAAATACAAATATGATTTCCCTTATATGTGGAATCTAAACAAATAAAGAGAAACAAATGCATGGATACAGAGAACAGACTGCTGATGGTTGGGGAGCTTGATGAAAAAGGTGAAGGGATGAAGAAGTAGTAATTGGTAGTCACAAAATAGTCACAGGTGTTAGGAGTATGGTCAATGATATTGTAATAACTATGTATGGTGCCCAGTGGTACTTGAAATATGGGGGAAGGGGAAGTATATGCTGTGTAAAGCATATGCTTGTCTGACCAATGTCCTGTACATCTGAAACTAATACACTGAAACTAATACAAAATAGTGTTAAATGTAAACTATTGTTGAAAAATAAAAAAATGTTAAAGTGGTTAAAATGGTTACATATATATAACCACAAGTAGAATTTTTCTAAAATATAGAAAATTATGATGGTAAGAAAAATAATCTAAATGTTAAGGATATAGGGATGTTGGCAAATATTTATCATATGTGGCTTGCACCCTCGCCCTGAATGTTCCAAAGATGCACAGGAGGTCCTCTTTTTACTAGGCTGTGGAGAAACACTCAGTGAGCTGAGCATTTCTGTCCTTGATAGTTCATCTCTTTTATAAGCCAGGCATGGCTATTGGAATACCAACACTGAGAGAATCCCTCTGATTTCTATGGATATTATGGGCACTGCGGTAACCTCTAACCATCAAAGATAAGGTGGACACATGACCCATTTAGGGCAGCAGGGATGGACCAGTGATCAGAATAAAAGAGGTGAGTAGCCCAATAAAGCAGAGGTTTGCAGACTGCGGTGCAGGGTCAAATCCCCTTCTCCTTTAACTAAACTCTTGGTTTCTGAGAAGAATGCTGGGGTCTTGGGGAAAGTCTGTGGAGGAGACTCAACTTATAAGGCAGTGGCTGCCATTGCAGCCCTTATTCCCAACGCAGTGTCTGTACTGGAGCAAGTCAGCAGAGACAGGCATTGCTATGCAGCCACTGACCTGGCTAAGGTATTTTTCTCTGTACTTATTTACCAGAAGCTCCAAAGCATATTGCCTTTATCTGGAATGTCCAATGGAATACCTTCATAGTGCAGGCCCAGAGTCAGAGAAACTCCTGGTTTCTACCACAGCATCGTCCACAGAGATCTTCGCCACCTAACATCCTGCAAATGTCACACTTTTCCACTGCATTAGGAGCATGCTGACTAGAGTGGATAAGCAGGATACTTGAAAATAGTTTATTTGCTTTCATAACACTAGAAAGGGGGGGAATCCTCATAAGTTTAGACCCTACCACTTCAGTTATGTTTATGGGGTTCAGTGATCTACTTTTCATACAATAAAAAATCAATACCTACAAGGACATACATATGCAAGTCACAAAGTAGAAACATTAGGAGGATAACAACAGTTCAATTCACTACAAATAAAATAATTCATATTGAATAAAAAATACATTAGATATAATTCTTTGCCTCTAATATTTACAGAGATCTTTTTTGAATGATAATTCCTTTGCATATGGAGATATTATGAAATGGTCATATTCTTACACAGCTTACAGGAGTAAAAAATGGACTAATAGTTAACAATATAGATCAAAAGTATTTTAAAAGGTATCATAAGTCAATATTGGCTAATATTTTTTTATATTTTAACTAGAGGCCTGGTGCATGAATTCATGAAGGAGTGGGGTCCCATGGCCCGGCCAGTGATCAGGGTCCATCGCCATCTCGCCCAGTCCTGATCAGGGCTGATTGGGGCCTGCTAGCCGGGGGAAGGGTCCGCGGAGGTTAGCTGGCCACAGGAGGTTGTCTGTGGGAGTGCACTGACCACCAGGGCACAGCTCCTGCATTGAATGTCTGCCCTCTGGTGGTCAGTGTGTGTCATAGCGACCTGTCGACCAGTCGTTTGGTTGTTCAATTGTTGCAGGGTCGATAGGGAGGTTGCGTCGCCACCCCCTGTCATGCACAGAGCAGGGCCCATCAGGGGGGTTGGGGCTCCGTACATTGTCACACACAGAGCAGGGCCCACCAGGGGTTTGGGGAGCTCCCCCCGTCACACACAGAGCAGGGCCGATAGGGGGTTGGGGCACCACAGCCTGTCACAGACAGAGCAGGGCTGATCAGGGGGTCAAGGAGCTCCCCCCTGTCAGGAACAGAGCAGGGCCCATAGAGAGGTTGTGGCCATGCCCACTGTCACACACAGAACTGCAGGGCGATCAGGGGTTTGGTCGCTGCCCCCTGTCACGCTGATCCCGGTGCTGGGAGGTCTCCTTGCTCCACTGATCCCGGGGCCAGGCCCCCTCTCAGCTCCACTGATCCCAGGCTGGGAGGCCTCTCAGCTCCGCTGATAACCTAGGCAGGGAAGCATCTTGGCTCCGCTGATCCCGGGGTCGTGAGGCTGCTCGGCTCCGCTGATCCCAGGATCCTGAGGCCTCGCGGCTCCGCTGATCCCAGGGTTCTGAGGCCTCTCTGCTCTGCTGATCCGGGGGCCAGGAGGCCTCTCGGCTTCGCTGATCCCGGGGTCCTGAGGCCTCTCTGCTCTGCTGATCTGGGGGTCGGGAGGCCTCGCTGCTCCACTGATCCCAAGGCCCTGAGGCCTCTCTGCCCTGCCACTTCAGGGCTGTTTGGCTTCGCTCCACTTGGAGCCTGAGTATGCAAATTAACCGCCATCTTTTAGCTTTTATAAGTGAAACATTGTATCTTTTGGAGTTGTTGCTTCAGGAGCTGAGAGGAAACCTTGGCTTCCTCATGGATGGGGCAAGCAAGCCTCCCTGATCGCATCAGCTGCCGCCGCCATCTTGGCTGCCAGTTAATTTTCATATCTCGCTGATTAGCCAATGGGAAAGGTAGCGGTCATACGCCAATTACCATGTTTCTCTTTTATTAGTGTAGATAACAATTACTTGTAGTACTATATTTGAGGACAGTGAACTCATAACCTTAAGGAGTGTTGTCGCATGAATTAAAGTAAAATAGCACAGAAATTCTTATTTTAGCTTTAATATTTATCCAATCTTTGATATCATTTAAGACAACCAACTTGTCCACTCAGCCTCACCCAGTCTGAGTAAATAAGAACCAAATCACCATATAATAGTTACAGCCTCAGATGGCATTGGTTGGTCCCTGATCTTGCCCTAAACCTCTTAGCAAGTTTGGTTTACAAGCCTTAAAGTGGCTCCTGCTCATCAGTTTCTACTAAGAGACTGATCTTAACTGTATCCAGGAATATCCAGCTGTCAACTACAATAACTTTCTTCAACCTACGCAAAGCTTCAAGAATTTGAAATCCACCTGACTTCAGGTGTCTGGGCCTTACAAACTGCCCCATCCCTGCTTCTATCTAGATCACACTAAAGATGCAGGTGAGCATTATTGAAAGCTAGACCTGGGGCCATTGCCATTGAAAGGTCATCTTAAAGAGAGTCAGAAAAAGACATCTGCTGTAGTAGATCTATAAGAAAAAGGAAGGCATGTCGATGTCTGGGCTGATGATACCTGCACCTCCACGTGTGGACTGATAAGCAGAGTATAGACAGAATTTCAGTTCACCTTCAACTCCAGCTTTGTGCAGAGCACAGCTGGTGTGACTGTACTGTGCCCAGACTGGCCTTTCTACTTGGCCAGCACTCCTCAGCATCAGGTCTCCTTGCTCCTGCTGGAGCGCATTTCCATCCTACCTCCCCTGTTGGCACACCTCCTCGCCGAAACTATTGGGTTTTGGTGAGTAAAGTTTCAAAATGAATTTCCCATAATAATTCCATCAGGCATGATTCATGTCTGTGTTTTCTCCTACTTATGCCAAGATCACGAGATATTAAACTTTCTTTGTGCAATTGGCGTGTGCCTTTAGGGGTCAATTGAGGTGATTAATTTCCAAGGTAAAGCCATGAGACAGTGGCAGAGATGAAATATGAGGAGTGCTCAGTTAGTGCATGAATAAAGGTGACCCTCTTGGTCATAACTGCAAATAGTCTGAACAAGCCATCTCGAAACTGAAAGGTTATCTCAGTGTAATTGTAACCATGTTCAGGTGAAGTAATAAAAGAGTCACCTAATGAATGTTTTATATGAAGATTCAGTCAATTACAATCCTTGACGCTACAGGAAAACGTTTGCTGCCTAGTCAGTATTTTTATCTTTACCAATTTCTGAATGGACCTTTAATATCTTTGTACTTTCTAAGGAAGCTACCTGAACTGTTTTAACTTCTAAACTTTAAAAATTATATGCAACATTTAGCTGTAAGAATTTTATTGACTGGATTTGTGTTTTTGATGAAGAAGGAAGACTATTCTGATACTTTTCTCTCATTGCTACAATGTTAGTGTCTTCTACTATGGGTTTGTAATGGTTTGTAATGATGAATCATTAGTTTCATTAATTAGGAATTAGATTAGGGTAAAATATAAAGGGAGTTCCTTGTATTATGTTTTATTTCCTTAAAGTAGTCAAACTAAGAGAGACCTTTAGGAAGTCTTTTGTGGCCTATTCTTAAAGATAAGCAGTTGGACAAAACACATTCTACTATGAGTTGTAATTATCCCATAATTAAAGTTGGTGTCATTTAGAAGAAACAATATGTTATAAGATAGAGTCAGTATTCTTTAGTCGGTTAGTTCCAATCAGTACAATTAATACATCTAGCAATAAGATTTTTCTTCTTGTTCTTAATGCTGAGGTCTTTTCCTAATTTCACTTTTGAATATTTCTTCTGTTGGTTCCTACCCTTCTTCTTGGTCATTCTTGTCTGTTGCAAAAAAAATTATTAGTTTTAGGATTTGCATATATATTCTTTCCAATAAAGACAATTAATTATACTAAAAGAATCAAAGCAAATTCAAGATGAGCATTTCCTATGATACCTATTGTTGTGTAACAAACTGCTCCAAATTTTAGTGATGAAAAACAACAGTTTTCATATTCCACAATGTTTTGGTCCAGGAATTTAAGCAGGTAAGACTTATGGGTGGTTCTACGGCTCCTTGTGGTGTTGACTCTGGTCATTTGGTGGTATTTAACTGCAAGATCCACTAGTCTGGGTTGTCCAAGATAGCTCCATTCATGTTCCTGGTGCCTTGGCGGCGATGGCTAGAAACCTGGGCATGGCTGGAGCCCTCTTCCTCCCCATCAAGTATCAGGGCTTCTTCATTTGTTCTCTCCAGAAGGAAGTCTACTTCTTACATGGTAGCCCAGGACTCAAAAAACCAAGGGAATGGCCCTGACTGGGTAGCTCAGTTGGTTTGAGTGCCATCCCCATACACCAAGATTGTGGGGGTTTGATCCCCAGTCAGGGCACATACAAGAATCAACCAATGAATGCATAAATAAGTGGAACAACAAATTGATGTTTCTCTCTCTCTCTCATCAATTAATGAAGAAAATTTAATTAAAAAAATAAGGAAGCATCCAATCTTCTCAACAACCAGGACTCGGCCTGGCATAAGTCTGCTTCCACCACGTCACATTGGTCAACGCATCCCAGGAAATCCACATTCAAGAGGAGAGAAAACAATCTATGTCTTGCTAGGAGGAATGTTGTCTTCAATCTGACACAGCATTTCAATATTCTGATGCCATCTGCACACTGTGCACTGACTTTCCCCAAGCTTCCCTTTCCTTTGGGCTGTACCGCTAAACATATCGGAGTTCAGGAATGGCTCCTGATGGAGTCCATGGCTGCAGAGTCACTTTTCAGGAGACATAATGTGATTAAGATTTACCTTAATCTCTAAAATTCTTTACCAAGAAGCAAATTCAACGTGTCTCTTCTCTGTGATTCCTGAGGGCCTCTGATGATGTGTTTAGTGGCAGGTTGGCTCTCTGTCTTTGTTGTCCTGCCTTTGAACACATCAAGGTCAATGGGCTCAGTCAATCTCCTTGGATAATCAGGTAAACCCTGGTCCCAGTGCTACTCTCCCTGTCACTTGAACCTGTGAATGCTCCACTTTCTCACAAACCAGTAGTTTAAAGATGGATTTCACCAGCAGGCCTTTATCAAGCCAGGACAGCTACTGACAACTGCAGTTAGCAGTGATTGACCTTTATCTTTTCTATCTGTATTAACATGCCCATGAGTCTTTGGTCCATGCGTGGGAGCAAAAATCTTTTCAAAGATTTTGCCCAAATTTTCAGATTTTGCTGAAATGCTGTCTCACCCCTCCAACAAAAACAAGGGCAGTGTATTTAATTAAAAACACACACACACACACACACACACACACCAATAATACTGGGAAAACATCAGCTTTTATTGATTACTATCGATTGAAAAAAAATCAGTTTAATTATCTGTGGAAAGTAACAGGGAATATGGGAATAAATTATCTCAATAAAAATAAATAAATGTTTAAAGGAGATTCCCTTTTTGTTAATAACATAATTATGGAAACATTTGCTTTAACATTTTTGTCTTTTTGTGTGTGTGTGCCTATTTGCCTTCCTCAAAGAATTATAAAAAACCACATATAAAAAGATGTCAAGGTTAAAGTTTGGTCAACCTTGTAAAATGTGGATAATGCATTATGAGAGACAGTAGGTGGGGTTATGGTTGCAGTAAACTTTCATATTTACACATTAATACCTTCATGTGAATAACAATTTCTGAACATAGTTTTTTCTTCATCTTTACTGGGATACTTTTAAGCACCCTTTCTATAGCCATGACCTCTTGCCCTTCACTGCGCAGATGTGTTTCCCCATAATGAATGCCAATGCTCTCTTATTCATTGTAATTCAAATGAGTATCTGATAAATGATGAATGTGAGTGGACATTACATCTTAATTAATTGAATGGGGTAATAAGATATGGCTAAATAGTTGGATGATGCTTGCATGGAAAATAAGCAATAAGTTCCTGGGCAAGAATTTTTAGCCCTTTGTTTCTAATACTAATATGATATGTAAAGTAGAATTGCATCACTTATTAAAACAGACACAGTAATAAATTGATCTAGATATTAGAACTGCAAGTTATGTTTCCTGAAGACTTTTCACTTCTGTAACAATAATATTATTTAATCAATTTTAAACCAGTATGACACACTATCCCATATTTAATTTCACTTATTAAATTTTCTTAAAACTGATCTATATTAGTTTTTCCAATGTTTAGAATATGTGTATTAGTCACAAAAATGAATGTAAAGTATTAAGCTGTTTACATTGTCATGTTCTTTTGGAATTTCTAATATTTATGTGAATAGAAAAATCATAATTTCAAGCTTATAAGAATTTTTCTATAAATATTAATGGACTATCTGACTAATACCATTTAACAGTCCTTAAAAATGTCAGTCACTGATTCAATAGAAATAACAATGTTTACAAAATTAAAATGCAACTGCAAAAAATACCATCCAGTCTCAGCTTTGCCACATGCATGGATATATTTTGATACTTTTTCAACTCTTGATGAGACCTACAAAGGAGTTATTCACAGTAATAAGTCTGCTAAGAGAGATATATAATATATACGTCCGAATATATAAAAATCCAGGAGCCATCACGACCGAAACAACCGGACAGATGACCAAACAGCAGGCTGCTTGGGGCGACAAGGCTGGCAGGGGGTTAGTGCGGGACAACCAAAGGACTGAACAGCAGGCTGCGTGGGGCAACCAGGCCAGTGGGGTGGGGGGGCTGGGGGCGACCAGGCTGGCAGGAGGAGCAGTAGGGGCAACCAGGCCAGTGGCGGGGGGACAGGTGGGGTCCCAGGCTGACAAGGGGGCAGTAGGAGGTGACAAAGTTGGTGAGGGGCAGTTAGAGGTGATCAGGCAGGTAGGCAGGCAGGCAGGCAGGTGAGCAGTTAGGAGCCAGCAGTCCCAGATTGTGAGAGGGATGTCCGACTGCAGGTTTAGGCCCAATCCCTGTGGCGTAAAACAGTATAGGTAACATATCATTTAAATAGACATTAATAAAATGAAAAATATATATATATTGTCTGGATAAAACACATCTATAATAATAAAAGCGTAATATGCTAATTAGACTTAACAGCAAATGACTTTCTGGATGTCATTCCAGACGTCCTTCCAGATGAAGCCGCTGTGGTGGGGGTTGAGGCAGAGGTGGTTAGGGGCTATCAGGCAGGCAAGCAAGCAGTTAGAGGCAATCAGGCAGGCTGGTGAGGGGTTAGGGGCAATCAGGCAGGCAGGCAGGTGAGTGGTTAGGAGTTAGCGGTCCCAGATTGAGAGGGTGCAGGCTGGGCTGAGGGACCCCTCTACACCTGTTTACGAATTTTATGCACCGGGCCTATAGTTAATTAATAAAAGATAAAAGGCAAGGAGAAATAGGGACCATCTATATGCCAGTTTTTTATCTTGGCTCTGCCACCACCTTTCTGGGTGATTGGGTACAAAACTCATCATCCCAGTTAGCACCTGCTTCAAATCCAGCACAAAGACACCAAGCCTCCTCCAGAGCCAGTTTTCTGATTCTAGGAGTTTCTTATTCTTATTTTGTTTAATCTAATTGTACTTTGTAGTTGGGAGGAGATTATGATAAAAGTGCTCAGGAACAAATTGTGAAGAAGGAAAGGGTGCCTTTGGTATCCCCGACTGGCTGCCCAGACATTTTGGGATGCAGGGTAAGAGATAAGCTCACACACCATATATCTAAATATTGAAGCTATAAATGAAAGTATTAAATTGAATATGTTCTTTAGTACTGTATTGTTTTAAAAAAAGCTTCAAAATGGCCTCGAGGGTCAAATCCATGCCTGATGATGGAGGTACAATCTCTCATTCTCTTCTCACTCCAGGTCATTCTGCCCCATGAGAACCATAAGGGACCATGTGTGCGAAGGGCCCTGTGTGCACTGCCAAGCTCCATACACTTCTGCAAGGGGCAATTCCTTGGTCCGTGTTCTGGGTGAAGGGGTACCTTTCAGGATAACAAACACAGAAGAAAACTGCACACACACACAGAGCAGTCTTGGGGACATGAGGCAGCTGTTTCAATATCTCAGGGACTTGAACCATGATCTACAATGGGAAACCTGAGCCCTCAGTAAAAACATTATCTTAGCCTAGTAGACAGGATGTTCCAGAGACAATGACTGGCTAGAGCAGGACCAGAGCAGGACCCTGGAATGCTAGAACCCTGGGTCTGAAAATGATACTTCCCCCCACACTTCGCTTTCTTCTCCTACTCAGGACATGTAAGCAACCAGGAGTTGCCTGGGGTCTCACCCTCCATCACATCATCACTTTACACAAAGCTGACCTTTCCATGATACTCCTTATTCTCACAGCCATGATGTATTTCCGTCACTTGGCATTTACAAAGAAGTTAATAATTTCTGGGGGGGAAAATGATTTTAGATCCAAGCTTGAAAATTTTCATATGTAAATGAAGTCTTTTAAGGGGAATTAACTCTGATAAAAGAACTCTTGAGGACACAATATCTTGACTCTCTCTTTTTTTTAATCCTCACCCTAAGACATACTTGGAGTGAGGAAGGGAGAGTTATAATGCCAGAGAAACATAGATCCAAGAGAGAAACATCAACTAGCTTAGAACCCGCAAATCAGGCATGCACCCTTACTGGAACAGCGCTCAGCCCACTGAGCCACTCTGGCCTGGGGAAAGAATATCTTTTTTGAGGGTTCATTGTAGAATGTCAGACAGAGGAATAAAGCCCCCAAACATTTACAGATTTCGATAGACTTGTGGGAAATGTATCTATTTAACATTGAAATAATACCTGCCTTAGAATGTGAAAGTTTCCTTTCATAGAAAAGGGGCCCTGCCAAAAATTGGTTATAGCTAATATTTTTATAAATGCTAGTGATAATGACAATAATTAAAAGACTCAAAATTCAAGTCATAATATCTTGACATGTCTCTTGTCCTCAGTTCAAGAACTTCACAAGGCAGGTATTTTTAAAATTTGAGAATTTCAGACCTCTTTAAATCACAGGGGTTACTATAAGTTTTATCTGACATCAAGTCATCGCTGTTCAGTCCATCTATCCTATGCTTTTGAAATGCAAATGTGATTACGCATTGCCCTGCTTGAGTCCAAATAATTACTCCTAATTGCCTATGAGGTAGACACAGTCCAGGTGTTAGAGCTGTAAACAATCCCTTTAGGATTTCTCTCTTACTTAACATCTCCTTTCATCTCCTCATATCCCTCCCCACTGCATATGACGTCATGGAAGGTATCATGGTGACTAACTAGTGCAAGGCCCAGCTAAGACATCTCTGTGGGACTTTTTCACCTCTGCATTCTCATGGTGCTTTATAAACACTCTTGCCCTATTCTCTACCCACTGCTCTAAATACTAATTTACTTTGGGAAAAAAAAGTTTCTATTCCCTTCCTTTTTGCTTTGGGGCTAAAATAGTTTGCAATACATTTTTGTTTATGTGAGTAGTGATACCACTGACTCTAAAAGAAGCAATGAGAAATGAGAAAGAGCAAAGCAGTCAAACATTTCTTAGGCGAGAGTTCTCAGAATGGTTAGCATAAGGTTAGGTCACCATACTAGTATTTCCTGAAGCAAATAGAGGCATGTGCATGTAGATGGAACACAAGATAAAAATATTTGAAATCATAAAGATGTCTATAATGTGGAGTATGTATTCATGGTATGCTTTACATTTAAACTTTGGAGACCTAATATCAATTTATAGTTTAATTATAAGCAAATCTATCATGTTGTCAGATTATTGCTGAAAGAATAAACAAATGATGGTTATATTCCAATAATGACAACACCCATCTCCAACAAAACTTAAGAATGCCATACAAAAATGCAACAAACTGTAGAACATTCAAATTACCATGTAACAACTTTTTGGTCAATGATCTAGCACATATATGATGAAGGTCCCATCTATAATAATAAAAGCATAATATGCTAATTAGACCGGACAGCTGAATAACCTTCTGGATGTCATTCTGGACATCCTTCCAGATGAAGCCACAGTGGCAGGGGCCGAGACAGAGGCGGTTAGGGGTGATCAGGAAGGCAGGTGAGCAGTTAGAGGCAATCAGGCAGGCAAGTGGTTAGGGGCAACCAGGCAGGCAAGTGGTTAGGGCAACCAGGCAGGCAGGTAGGTGAGTGGTTAGGAGCCAGTGGTCCTTGAAAGAGGGATGTCCGACTGCCGGTTTAGGCCTGATCCCAGGGACATCTGGCAGTCAGACATCCCCTGAAGGTTCCTGGATTGGAGAGGGTGCAGGCTGGGCTGAGGGGGCCCCTCCCCCCCTCATGCATGAATTTCATGCACTGAGCCTCTAGTAAGATTATAATGGAGCTGCAAAATTTCTATCACTTTGATGACATCATAACCATCTTAACCTTATAGCACAGCACATTACACAAGTACTTATCACTGTGTTACAGTTTCCTAGAGCATTCAGTACTGTAACAAGCTATACAGGTTTGTAGCCTAGGAGCTGTAGGGGAACAGAATTTGTCATCCCAAAATATATCTATTTCACACAAGGATCATTTTAGGCTGAATAATTTTAAGAAAGAGCAGACACAGGAGATGCTAGGAAAAGCAAGCAGAAGTGATCCTTGGAAAAGACACTACATTTTTAAGGCTGTCTTCCTTTCTGTAGCAGGAAGAGGAGGAGATCTTTCCTCTGAAACCCTTATCAGTGAAGAAGGCAAGTTAAATTTGCCTCTGAGCCTTATCCTGTTTTCTGTGCTTTTCCTTGTAACAACTCACTCCCTGAACATCTTCTGCCTTCAGCTGAAGCTGGAATTCAAAGTGGTGGCCTGGGAGATTTCAGTGAGTTACTGTGAATGAATGAGCGAGTGAATGAATAAAGGAGTGAATGGAATTAATTAATAAATAAATAAATGGTCATGGATAAAAAGACTCAATATTGTCAAGATGTCAGTTCTTCCCAACTTTATCAATAGTTAATACAATCCCAATCAAAATCTCAGTAAGTTATTTTGTGGATACTGACAAAATAATTCCAAAGTTTATATGGAGAGGAAAAAGAGTCAGGATATCCCACACAATTTTGAAGGAGAAGAACAAAGTTGGAGGGCTGACACTCCCTGACTACAAGGCTTACTATAAAGTGACAGTATTCAAGACAGTGGGATGTTGATGAAAGAATAGACAAGCAGGTCAAATGTGCCCACATTAATATAGTCAACTCATCCAAGAGAGAGGAGCAAAGGCGAGTCAATGGAGAAAAGGTAGTCTTTTAATTAAATGATGCTGGAGCAACAGGATATCCATATGGAAAAGATTAAGTTACATATAGACCTTAGACCCTTCACATACACACACACAAAAAAAATAATGATCTCAAAATGGATCACAAACCTAAATGGAAAATGGAAAACTATAAAACTACTAGATGACAACATAAGAGAAAATCTATGTGATCTTGGGTATGCAATGGATTTTTAGATACAATGCCATAAATCACAAAAGAAGTAATTGGTAAGCTGGATTTCACTAAAACTAACAACTTTTGCGTTATAAAACACAATATTAAGAGAATGAGAAGACAAGCCACAGACTGGAAGAAAATATTTGCAAAAGACACATCTGATAGCAGACTGTTATCCAAAACATAGAAAGAACTCTTTCTCAACAAGAAACAAACTATCTGATTAAAAAAATGGGCCAGACCTTAAAAGACACCTCACTAAAGAAGATATACAGAGGGCAAATAAAAAGATGAAAAGATATTTTAAATAATGTATCATCAGGGAAATGCAAATTAAAACAACAATGAGATGTCCTTTAGTAGGTGAATGGATGAATTAACTGTGGTAGGTACATCTAGACAATAGAATATTATTGAATGCTAAGACAAACTGGCTTATCAGCCATGAAAAGGCATGGATATTAGTAAAATTTAAATGCATATTAATAAGTTTTTAAAAGCCCACCTGAAAAGGCTACATATTGAAAAAATTCAATATTAGGCTTCTAGAAAAGGCAATACTATAAAGACAGTAAAAATATTGGTGTTGGTCAGGGATTTTGTATGTTGGAGGGAGGGATGATTAGGGAGAAACACAGAGGATTCTGAAGGCAGTAGAAATACTTTGTATGATACTATAATGATGGATACATACTATTGAAGGTTTGTCCAAATTCTTAGAATGTACAACACCAAGAAGGAACCATAATGTAAACATGGACTCTGGGTGATGATGATGTGTCAATAAATGCACTACTCTTGTGGGGGTTGTTAATGAGGGATGCTATAGATGTGTGGGGGCAGAAGTTATATGGAAAATCTTGGTACTTCCCCCTCTTTTGCTGTGAGCCAAAAACTACTGTTAAAAAAAAATCAGTGCCCCTTTTTTTTAAATTTTATTCTTCTACTTAAAAAGTAACATTATAAAGTAGTATTGTGTGTGTATATTTAGATGTTTCTTTTGTTACACTAATTTTGACCTTTATTCCTGTTTTGAAGGATTACATTTGAAACACCTTCAGCAAACAACAATTCCTAAGCCACACACGCACACTGAAACATCCAAATTCTGTTTCCCTCTCTCCATCTCTCTGTCCCAATAGATAAATAGATGATAGATAGATGATAGATAGATAGATGATAGATAGATAGATAGATAGATAGATAGATAGATAGATAGATAGATAGATAGATAGATAGATAGATAGATAGATAGATAGATAGATAGATAGATAGATAGATAGATAGATAGATAGATAGATAGATAGATAGATAGATAGATAGATAGATAGATAGATAGATAGATAGATAGATAGACTTTAAGAAATTAGCTCATATGATTGTGGAGGCTTGACAAGTCCAAAATCTACAGTACAGGCCAACAGGCTAGAGACCTAGCAGACCCAGGAATAAATGCAGTTTAAGTCCAAGGAAGGTCAACTAGAAACAACATCCACCCCCCCCCTTCTTCCAGGGAGAACTGTCTTTTTAGTTCAGGGCCTCTCAACTGATTAGGTGAGGCCCACTCAACCCACATTATGAATAACTGGCTGCTATGATGTGCACTGACCACCAGGGGCCAGGTGCTCAATGCAGGAGCTGCCCCCAGCCCACAGGCTCTAGGCCAGACAAGGCAGATGCCAGCAGGAGCCCCCTATTGCCCCACAGATTGGCCCTGATCACCAGCCAGGCCTAGGGACCCTATTAGTGCATGAATTTTGTGCACCAGGCCTCTAGTAAGGTAATAAATGGAGACTAATCAATAATCACTTAACATGATATATTAAGGAATTTGTACCTTATTGTATAAATTTTTGAACTGTTACATACTTCAAACCGACAGAATAACTTGATCAGGATGGCATTTGAAAAACCCCTAGAAGAGAATTTAGTGAACAGAAGGAAGGAATACAAAACTCCCAGTAGGAAAAATCATTAGTCATCTGCAGCAACAGTGAGGATAAAGAAGAGATGACAGAGTATTGTGAGGACACGGGAACATCTGTCAAAGGAAAGCTGAAGCTGAGAGCATGATAGCCTGGTTGTAATGTCTGGCCTTGAGATTCATGGGTGGGTTGGGATCAAGCCAGAGTCATGTGGAAAAACAGAAAATATAGGACATCAATTATGATGATGTTGTAACCAGACATGACGCGTGTTTAAGAATGGTTTCTGGACTATTCTGGGGAATTCTTAGAAGGCTCATTTCAATTTCATGCAGCTCATTCAAAAGCACATGTGATGCTCAATTAAAAGTATCAAAAAATAGGGTATTTATTTCACTATGTGGCTAATAGTAATAATAAAAATAAAATAAACAGTACCAGTGCCAAGGACATCTGTCCCTAGACCTCTCCTCTGGCCCTAAGGTAGAAGGTTTCCACCCTGGATTTTCCACCCCCACATGAATGTAACTGATGACAGAGTGGGTATTAATCATTACACCTGGCCCAGAACTGGCCTCTGTAGAGACATCATGTTCAAGTGCTCAGCTTGTGCTTTTGGAGGAATGCCAGGAATGTCAAGTTTGGAATCAAATTACCATTTGAGTAAACCCAATAAACTGTACAGTGGTCCCAAACCTTGGAGGAGATGCCACCTCCTTTAATGAATCCCGCCTCTCAACTCCATCTCCATTAGAACTGAGTGATTTCCCATTGACTTATTTCTTCTTAGGATGAAGTTGGAAAACTGAAGGCCTGCTACTATTACTTCAGCTTATTTATTTGATTTTTAGAAACTCATCATAGATAAACTTGTATTGACTATTTCTACATGCCAGATAGTCTTATATGTACATAAGTCATAGCTCATAGGTAGGATTCTCTCTACATTACAGGTGAAAATGGAGGCTCTGAGAGGTTAACTTGCCTCAAGTCACTGAGCTGGGAGATGCTGGGGCTGGGATTTGGAACCCAGACTCTAGAGTTTTTTCTCTTAAATGCTAAACTAGGCCAAACCTTTGATCTGGCCAAACAGCACAGGCCAACATAAAATATATCTGATCTGTAAAACATGTGAACCAAAAACAGTTGTTCCAGCTACAGAAATTAACATAGAATGTGTTCCCATTATTTTTTTAAAAGTGGGGACATAAAATAAAAAGACATAAAGAAGAAAATCCTCAATATGCAGTCTGACACTTTTTTTTTCTTTCATCCTTTCTTTCTTTCTTTCTTTCTTTCTTTCTTTCTTTCTTTCTTTCTTTATTTCTTTTTTCTTTCTTTTTTTTCTTAGCTTTTTACCCTAATCAAGATTCGGTAATTAAAAAAATAACTTTCAACAGTAATCTCTATATGGTGAGAATGACAGCTAGATTGAGATGAGAATTTGAATATTTGTGAAACATGGCACACAAGAATTTCGTGATAAATAATATAGATTGGCAAAGGGAAAGATATCAAAGACAGGAAGTTGTAAATCTCCTTTAAACAAGTCTGTAAAACAAAACAGAGACTGGCTAAGGAGACAAAGTACCTTAAAGCAAGGCGAGAGTGTCCATCACACTTCCCAATATGGCAGCACTGAGACCATCCTCACTGTAGCCATGGACCCCATACTGTCTCCTTTCCCTGGGCAACTTCAATGTGCACATTTGAGCTGGCACTGAAGAAACTATGTGATCCATTTCTACTCACTTCCCACACTACTTTGAGTTTGACCAAGTATCCATATATAACCTTTCTAATATTTTATCCTAAGTCTTTCCCTCTGTTCCTTTTCCTTTTCTACCTATCTCTATTGATTGCCTCAAGAACAGTGTAAGCCTGGCTGTCAGCAGTTTCCACCAAACCTTGCATAATAAGATGTTCTCCCTTTGTATTCCTACTTAACTTATTCGTGCATTTCTGACGAAGCAACAAATCAGTTTGCAACTGACAGAGCACCTTATTGTGTAAGAGAGAAACAAGTACTATCAATGACGTCATGCTAGAGCTGAAAAATTACATCATGCTAGAGCTAGAAAGAAAACTCTTCCTCACTTTACCTTTCTGCATCACTCATACCATTTTCAGTTTTCTAAACCATCGTTTTCAGATGAGGGAGCACCTCCTCACCTAGAATAGTGTTAAGTGGGAATATAAAGAGGAGCAGAGGCTATATTTTCACCAAAATAAGGAAAAAGAGGATGGGAAATACCATGGAGTGACCATGATATATCCAAATAAATAATGAGCCTCAATAATGAGTACCCAGAATTAAAATTGTTTGATCACATAGTAGATATATTTTTAATTTTTTGAGAGGCATCATACTGTTTTCCATGACTGTATGGATTTACATTCCCACAGGAGAAATGGCCATTTGTGATTCTGGGAATTTTCCCATTTTATGTAGGTTATTCAATCTTCCAGTGTACAATTTTTCATATTAATCTCTTATCTATAATATAGATAAGCCTAAGCCACCGTTATGACCAAACGACTGAAACAACCAAATGACCAGTCTGCTAGTTGCTTGACACACACTGACCACCAGGGGGCAGATGCTTAATGCAGAAGCTGCCCCCTGGTGGTCAGTGTGCTCCCACAGGGGGAGTTCTGCTTGGCAAGAAGCGGAGCTCACAGCTGGCGGGTGCAGCTGTGGTGGTGGGAGCCTCTCCTGACGGCAGCAGTGCTACCGGAGGCAGACACAGCGGGCCGGGATGAGCGCGAGTGGTGCGCAGCACCCAGCCCTGGCTCAGGCTCCAGCCTGGCTGCTTGCTTGCCACTTGGCACACTGCTACATCCCTTGGGGGATGACTGGCTGCAGGTTTAGGCCCAATCACCGAAGGCCTTGGTGGGAATCAGGCCTAAACTGGCAGCCAGACATCCCCCAAGGGGTCCTGAATTGCAAGAGAGCACAGGCCAGGCTGAGGGACACACACACACACACACACACACTCATGCACTAATCCATGCAACAGGCCTCTAGTTACCTGTCGTGTTTCCCTCCACTTCCTGTGTGGTTCAGGGTTCGGGTCTGGAAGGGGAGCCGCACAACAAATGAAAGAGAAAAGACACGAGATAGTTTGGGAATATTGGGGGACCAGACGAGTAAGTCCAACTCAAGAGGAAGGACTTCCACTGTGCTCAGGCCTCACCAAGCTTATTATAGTGAGAGGTAAACAAGGTAGTGGTTACCATAGTTACACAGTTCATGTGAGTTTCACTTGTTTTGGCCACTTCCTGCACTTCCCTCAGCCCATTAGCTTCCCAGATAAGATCTAGATTTTTTTTCGCTTGTTTTGACCATGGTTACACTTCCTACACTTCCCTCAGCCTATTAGCTTCCCAGATAAGATCTAGGGAGTGTTATAAGGTCAGGCCTAATTATGCTATGAGGACTGAGCCCTCTAAGCTGGGACTTGTTTGTGACTTTGCCAACAGGTCAGTCCAAGGCTTAACCCTATATCAGTTTTCCACAGTTACCAAATAAAATACTTTCTATTTCCATAAAATGGGTAACAGTGCCCACTTTCATTTCTGATTTGGTAATGTGAGTCTTCTCTCCTTTTTTCTTAGACAATTCTGTGAAAGTTTTCTCAATTTTACTGATCTTTTCAAAGAACCAGCTTTTGGTTTCTTTGATTTCCTCTACTGTTATTCTATCCTCTGTAGCAGCCGTGGGCAAACTACGGCCTGCGGGCCGGATCCGGCCCGTTTGAAATGAATAAAACTAAAAAAAAGACAGTACCCTTTTATGTAATGATGTTTACTTTGAATTTATATTAGTTCACACGAACACTCCATCCATGCTTTTGTTCTGGCCCTCCGGTCCAGTTTAAGAACCCATTGTGGCCCTCAAGTCAAAAAGTTTGCCCACCCCTGCTCTATAGTCTATATCATTTCTTTCTACTATAATCTTTGTGGTTCCCTTCTGCAGATGTTGGGCTTTTTTTGTTCTTTTTCTAGTTCCTTAAGTTGTAGTTACATTGTTGATTTGAGATCAACCTCTTTTTCAAAGTAGGGATTTAAAGCTATAAATTTCTGTTTTAGCCATGCTTTCTGTGTGCTTCCCTCAAGTTTTGAGTTGTGATCCTTTCATGTTCATTTATCTCTAAATATTTTCTAATTTCCATTGTGATTTCTTGTTCAATTCATTGGTTGCTTAAGAGTATAGTCTTTAATTTGTCAAAATTTGCTAATTTTCTAATTTTCCTTCTGTTTTTGATTCCTAACTTTATCCCTTGTTGCCAGGGGGAGATACCTTATATGATGTTTATCTTTTTATATCTATTGAGACTTAAACTCTGGCTTCACAGATCATCTGTCCTAGAGAATATCCCCTGTGCACTTGAGAAGGATGTGTATATAGTTGTTGTTGCCTAGTGTTCTGTAAATGTCTGTGAGGTCTAGAGGTTGTTGTGAAGGAACAAGTCCTCTAGTTCCTTCTTTATCTTATGTCTGGTTGTTCTATCTATCTATTCTACCTAAATAGATAGATTCTGGATTACCTGTTGGTATAGGAATGTCTATCACTCCCTTCTTTTTTTTAATTTTTGTTTCATGTATTTTCATTGTCAGTAATTAGGTGTATAAATGTTTATATTCATTATACCTTCTTGCTCTATTGAATTTTTTATTAATATATAATGTCCTTTGTCTGATGGGATTTTTTATTTAAAATATAGTTTGATATTAGTATAACCACCCTGCTTTCTTTTGGTTACTATTTGCATGGAATATGTATTTCTATATTTTTACTTTAAACCATTTTATATTTTTGCATTTCTTGCAGATATCATATAGGTCAATTATTTTTCTTATCCTTTCTGCCAATCTTTTGACAGAGTTTAATCCATTTACATTTAAAGTAATTACTGATGTGGAGGGACTTATTTCTGTCATTTGCTATTTTTTTTCTATATGGATTATACCTCCCTCCCTGTGTTACTGTCTCTTTTGTGATTAGTGGTTTTTTTTATAGTAAATAGTTTTAACTCCCTTCTTATATATTTTCATGTAAATTCTATAACTTTACACTTTGTGGTTCCCATTGGGATTACATTTATTATTCTAACATTATAAGGCTCCAATTTTAATTTTACCAACATTAATTACATACATAAGTCTGCTCGTGTAAAGCTCTGACCAACCCCTTTCAGTTACTGAAGTCACATTGTGTGATCAAAAACATAAACTAGTAATTGTTTCTTACTGCTTGTAACTTCTGAAACAATGTCAACAGCGCATTTGCCTGGCCTTCTCAGTTGATGTGAAACTGCTGATGGCGTTCGTTAGTCAGGTAAAGTATATGGTGCAATGATTATGAGCAATCAATTACCAACAGTCCAGTCTGGGTTTGGTTAGGGATTCATTTTATATTTGCTATTTACACTGCAGCATTTATATTTGAGATTTGCTGAGCACAGTGGAATTTTCAGTTTGAATCCTACAAGCATTTGTTACTATAGAGTTAGGAATCAATGGTTTCTAAACTACTGCATTTTGAGTGAGAAGGCAGGGATTTTTAAAAAAAAAGAGTCTTCATTTTCTCCTTCCACAACTCTGCTTTAGTATGCCTGGTCATGCTTTCCTCCTCTTCTCATTTCAATTCTTCTTACATTAAAATATCTGTGCTGTGTTTTGTTTTGTTTTTTAAATTAACACCACAGGAACTCTGTGCTAGCAAAGTAAGTAACAAATAAACTGGTGTATGTGAAACTGCCATGTAAATTCTCAAATACATATAGTTAGTAAGGACCCCTAATTACTATGTATCAGTTTCTGTGACAGCACAAATAATCACTTAGATAAATTCTACCATTCTTAACAATAAAAGCAAATTTTCATTTGAGCACTTATTTTTATTTCAAGCCATAGAGTCCTTTACCTACAATATTGAAACACTCTAAACAGGACCAATGCTAAATAACTAAATATTGCAAATGAAGAAACTACTAGAGGAATGGCTGCTGTGGGGTGGCTTGCTGTCAGTGTGCTCCGGGATGAATATGCTGAACTTGCACAGCATTTCAATGATCTGAGAGAAGCTGCTCTCAGTGTTAGAAGGATGGGTTCAGCTCTTTAGAACAAATTAATTTAGAACATTTTGAAAGAGAATGAAAGTTACAGAATAATCATTTTCTCTTTCTTATTGTAGAAATGTTAGTGTGAAATATAGCTGTTATGTGTTGGAGAGTTATCACAATATTCTTAATTTATTCACTTTTTCCATAAACAATTGAGTGTATATAGTCCCTAAACACTGTTTTGGGAGCCAGGGGTCTTAAATGTATTATGATATATAAAATCTCTGCTCTTGAGAAGATGTGCTTTTTGCCCAAAGGCAGAATATAAACAGGTATAAACAAATAAGATAAGCTCACGGATTTGCAATGAAGACTCCAAGGCGCATGAATCCATTTATACACCTAAAAGCTTACTGCAACATATTCTCAGATGTTGGGGAGTTTAGCAAGACTTATTTCTTGCCTTATGCTATCAATTCATACTGTGACAGGTTGATACAACAAAGTAATATGCTTTGTAAGCCTTTATTTCTTAAGTTTCAATCAGTTTTTCTCCATCTGCTCCATGTATACCCTGTGAAGATGGCATGTAAAATGTCACTTCAGGAAGAAGCATGGATAAATAGACAGGAAGAGGTGGGAATAATTGCCCCCAGGGGACACATCCATAGGCCTATTGCTGGTGGCCAGGGGGGCTTATCCTTCAGTCCCTGGGACTGTGCACATTCACGCTGAGGGTCTGGCTTCCATTCAGCTGAGTGTGGTGCTGACAGATCTTGCCCTTCGGGACACTGATAGGCCTGGGCACACCCCCCACTCCTGGGAGCCGTTACAAATCAAACAGGCTGCTGGCACAGTCCTGCGGATTTGAGAGACACCAAGAGCCAGGGCAGGGTTGAGTGATAAGGTTCATCTCCTACACAGAGCCACTGCTTCAAGGCAGGGAGAGCCGGCTGTTCCACCCAGTGTGGAGACACCAGCAGAGCCAAGCAGAATGAAGACACAAAGGGGATATCCAGACAAAAGCACAAGGTAAAAGCTCAGGGCGGGGGCAGCAAACTTTGTGAAACTGAGACAAGAAGTTTACATAATAAAGAGTGCAAAGTAATACTCATAAAGTTGCCTATGAAATTTGGGAAAACAATGCATGAACGTAGTGAGAACTTCACCAAAGATAAAAAATATTAAAAAGCACCAAATGGAAGTCGCAGAGAGGTAGAATACAATTAAGTAAACTGAAACAATACACTGGAGGGGTTAAACAGTAGACTAGATGAAGCAGAAGAAAAGATCAGTGAACTCAAAGAAGAGGCAATAAACTCACCCAATCAAAGCAGCAAAAAGAAAACAGAATGAGAAAAAGTGAATATAAGTCAAGGGACTTATCAGACAACATCAAGCAGATTAACATTGGCATTATAGGGGTCCAGAAGGAGAAGAGAGACAGAAAGGGGCAGAAAAATTATTTAAAGAAATCATGGTGAAAATTTCCCTAACCTGAGGAAGGAAACAGACATCCAGATCCAGGAAGCCCAGAGAACTCCAAATAAGATGAACCTAAAGAAACCTACCCTAAGACACTCTATAACTAAAATGTCAAAGGTTAAAGCAAGGAAAGAATCTTAAAAGCAGCAAGAGAAAAACAACTTGTTACATACAAAGGAAACTCCATAAGACTATCAGCAGATTTTTCAGCCAAAAATTGTTTTTTAATATATTTTCATTGATTTCAGAGAGAAAGTGAGAGGAAGAGAGAGAAACATCAATGATGAGAGAGAATCATTGATCAGCATGCCCCACACTGGGGATCAAGTCCACAACCCTGGCATATGCCCTGACTGGGAATCGAACTGTGACCTCCTGCTTCATAGGTTGATGCTTAACCACTGAGCAACACCATCCAGGCAGAGCCAAAATTTTATGGGCCAGAATGGAGTGGCATGATGTATTCAAATTGCTAAAAGAAAAAGTCTTTCAATTATTCTGAAGTTTCCTTAAAAACCTAAAATGGAACTACCATATGATCCAGCAATTCCACTTCTGGTTATCCATCCAGAGGAAATGAAATAAGGATCTCAAAGCTATATCTGTATTCTCATGTTCATTGCAGCATTGTATACAATAACCATTATTTGGAAACACTCTTGTCTGTATGTAGTGAAATGCAAAAAAAAAAAAAAAGAAAGAAAGAAAGAAAAAAACACATGTGGTACATATATACAATGGAATACTACACAGTTGTGAGAAAAAAACATTCTGCCATTTGAAACCACACATATGAACATTGAAGGCATTGTGCTAAGTGAAATGAGACAAAGACTGCAGGGTTTTACTTATATGTGAGATCTCTCTGCTTCTCTTTTCTATCAACCTATAGACATCATCTAATTCTAATATTTTTGGAGTTATAAAAATTGATACAGAGTCTCTAGTAATTATTTCTTTTCATCAGCATTAGTCCTGTCCAGTCATCTAGACATTTTACACTTCTTTGGGTTAGCCTTGGACTAATAATTAAATATTAGCAAGAAATGCTTGTTCATTGATTGCTCTCAGGTTGACTTTGATGTGATTTATCTTCAGACATATTTGTTTCCAGTAGACACTGAACTAATTCAAAAGAGAGGATCTATATGAAGTCAGAGCCGATCAGAAAGAGCAGACTAATGCAACAAGTACTGAGATTCCCATCCCTGGAAGGGTTGAAAGAGATTTGGATTGATTCCTTGTAGCATATACTGTTGTGTATCTTCAATTTGGAGCAAGGATTGGAATAGGCAGTGTAAAGTACCATTTACTAGTTGTACCGGTTAATGATGGCAGGTTTTGTAATCAAAGAAAACACAATAATTTAAAGAGAAACATCAAAAATGCTTTATTCACAGTAATATTCATTGCTAGCTACATATTTCCCCATCTTTCAGGAAATTTCTGAATAAT
>NW_006287372.1:774886-798049 GCF_000327345.1 Myotis davidii | reverse complement strand
CCAGGATCAACCCATGATTTTGTGTGTTTGGGATTCTCAAAATAAATCCACTTTTCATCGCCAGTCACAATTCAATGCAAAAAAGACTTTCATGCCGTTGAAGTAACATTTTACTGATGACTTTTCGGTTTTTCATTTGTCTTTCATTCAGTTGATGTGGCACCCATTTTCCTTCCTTTAAAATCTTTCCCATTGCTTGTAAAAGAATGAAAATTATTTTCTGAGCAATGTTTAATCTTTCTGCAAGTTGTTTTTGAGTTTGACACACATCTTCATCTGATAATGCTTGTAATTGTTGGTCTTCAAACTTTTCCAGTTGACCTGGATGTTCTTTGTCTTTCACATTGAAATCATCACTTTTAAAGCATTTAAACCAGCGCTCACATGAGATGGAGCATGTTCATCATAAGCTTCCCAAAGTATACGATAACTTTTAGCAGCACTTTTCTTCAAAATAAAGTAATGAATTAAAACTTCCCCCAAATGCTCTTTTTTTGGCACGAATGTTGACATATTTAAGTGTAAAAATTTCTATGATGTTAACACCTTCAGCAAGTTTGACATATGAAGTTTTGAAGCTTGCAGTCAATACAACAAAATAGCATACATATCGAATCACATATATATCAACATATGTGTAACTCCATCTGTTGGAAAAAATCCACATTATTAACCAGTACACCTAGTAATCCCTGAGATTCTTGAGCAAAGGTGAAATCGCCTTATTCTAAACAGCAGAAACATTTGATTGGCTGGTAAAATGATTTAAAGAAATAAAGCTCCAAAGCTCTGAGCTAGGTTTGAACCCTCCAGCTCATGAGAGGTCCCTCCATTCCCTAACATTTTAACTCGGCCTTCTTCACCTGTTTATGTTCCTGCTAAGCCACTCTGAGTAGTTACACCTTTGTTCCTTCTTGTAGAGGTTTTCATAGACCCATAAATAATTTTCGGTACATTTGAGAACAGAATATTTTGTCTGTTTGGTTTACAGCTGTATCTCCAGCATGGAAAATAATGCCTGGTGTATAACAGGTCTTTAAATTATTTTAGAAAGAATCAATATAATACTTTTTTTTCCATTATAAATCCTTGGAGAAAGACTTCCAACTTTTACGTTTAGCAACGATTAAAGTGTGTTTTTTCACTGGAATTACTCCACTTAGCAATAAGAACACATTAAAAAATAAAAGGTGCATCTTTCTTAGTTCAGGTATTTAGTTCCAGTTCTGATAAAACCTCCTAATGATCTGAACTCAGAAATTTCACTCTAGTCCCCCCAAGCATGTGGATACCTGGGTAGTGAGAGTGAAGCATGAATGAAATGGCAATGATGTCATCAGTGCTAACGGTCACTGTATTTAACTGAGTGGCTAAAATTACTGGGCTGGGACACTGTCTGTTGAGTAAGAAAGTGCTCTTGGAAAATTGTAAATAGATGATGTCAGTGCGAGTCCCAGTCGGGCACCTTGGGAATGTTTTCCTGAATGTTTCCACGTGAACGTTTTACAAGGGTCTCATGTTCGTGCAGGTGGGTAATATTTGTAAATATGTAAAGAAATAATGAAATCTTTTCTCCAATCTGAGCTCTGGATCGTTTTGCCAACCTCCACTTCACTATTTAATTACACATGTGGGTTTGACAATTAACTGTTCTGTTTCATCATTTATAAAGTGAGGTTAATGACAGGCTCCAACCTGCGGCGTGCTTTTGAGAATTAAATGAGTTACTGCATCGACAGAACACAGAATAGGGTCTAATACATAGTAAGTATCCAGAGCCTGTCTCTGGTTTTATATGACAGACTTGAGAAATGGAAACATGAGGTTTACTGACATCAGCTATGGAAGGGCTTTACACATTCACATGCACTGGCATGACTTGCGACGAATATGAGCTATTCCTGAATATTTCAGGGAATATTTCAGGGTGCCACGCTGGGGCAGGTTTCTACTCCCATGACGGCCCTGATGGGACACAGGAGAAGGACACTTAAGGCCGACTCAGAGTTTGCCCTCCCTTCCGAATAATCAGAAGCTGCTTCATCACCTAGATCAGAGTGTCAACCTGTCACTCAGATCAAAAGGTCAATCTTGGCTCAAAAACTGTTGTATTTATTGATTAGCTTTAAAAATATATCCCAGTAGGGAGAGAGGGTGGGGGGAGGGGACAGGAAGAGATTAACCAAAGAACACATATGCATGTATGCATAACCCTTGGACACCGACAATAGTGTGGTGAAGGCCTGGGTTGGGCTGGGGGTTGGGTGGAGTGTGGTAAAAAGGCAGAAAATTTTATCAGTAATAAAATGAAATTTTAAAAATATATAAAATATAGTTAAAATTATTCCTCAAGTAATATATTATCTAATTTTAATTGTTTTTAACTCTCTTAAGAAATTATTTAATTACTCTCACAAAAATTACTGTCCGAGATGTATATGATTGATGCAAAATGAACTATATACCAGAGGGGGGGGGGGAGAGAGAGAGAGAGAGAGAGAGGAAGAGAGAGATTTTAAATAGTAAAGTATTTTAAAGACAAAATATTTGTGGTTGTGGGAGAAGTCTGTCTGTTTTATTCAGTCATTCATCCAAAATAGTACACTTTTTATATGAAACATTTTGACATAGGAAGCTTCTTTATACCCAAGATAAACCATAAGAGGTAAGACTAACTAGGCTATAAAAATGTCTCTAGTCTTTTATTCATATAAAATATTTTTTCATGAAATTACCTAATTCGTTCTACTATAACTTATCTCTAGAACAAGAGATTACCTCTTGTTTTATAGTTTTAGAAACAACAAAATTTGAGAAAAAATCAGCTTAAAACTGAATAATAAATTTGATTATAAAGTGATTGACTAAAAGCATTTAATTTCTCATAATATAGCCAATGATTCATCTGAAAACTGCTCTCTATCAAATCTGGGCGTTTCCACTTAAGCTTCAAATATACACTGCAGCGATGTCATTGTACAGAAAGTTGGGCTCCCAGTGGTGCATCATCAAAAACTGGGACTCAGTGTCGAAGGGAAAGCTGACATCTCTCTTTGCTGCCAACACGTCTAACATTTTGGATATTGAGCTCTAGAAAGGACTGGAGAATGAAGATGGTGTTCCCGTATAAAACAGATAGGTAATCCTCCTGTAAGGGATGAACTAATTTAACAACACAGCTTTAGTGAACATACATCACTTGGATATACCCTTTTCCTTTATTCTCCCTTCCTCTCTTCCTGCCTTCCTTTCTTTCTCTCAGATAGCCTAGAACTACTTTTGGGGCTGAGGGATGCTAGTTACTCTAGCACAGGCCTATTTGTGCTGTCCATTAATTCACCAAATTGCACCTAGATTGGAAAGGACAGCACCCCATTATTCTTACCTAGGAGAAGCTCCACACACTCGGGTCTGCTGAATCAATGACTTTGCCAAATTAGGGTCACAGGATATGCTACAAAGGGATTAAACACTTTCTGTTCTTGCAGCATTGACAACTCAGATCCTACTTAAAATTTTAGTACTTTTAATTACTTGATTCAGTCCTTATCGTAATTAATACTGACTCCCTTTGGCTCTCTTGGTAGAACCGATGAATGGCCTGGAGAACAGAGCCCCTTGGTGTGCTCTCGGACTCCCTCAGTTCCTGGGAGCCCACAGCCTCCATTCAGGAGCAATGACTGCAGGTGAGGGAGAGTGGCCGCACAGGGGTTACACTGGGCCCAGGAACATGGGCTTCCTCAAAACCTTCCCAAAGTACTTCCCCCGTTCAACTGGTGCTAATAATTGTGTGTCTGTCTTTAACAACCATGCTGCTTAGACTAAAAGGGAATTTTTAAAATTCCTACTAGCAATACATTCCCTACTAGGGAAACATTTTTCATCTCCATTAAAAATAATCCTTTTCATATCTATGCTCCAGCTCTGCCTTTCAGCAAAAGCTCAAAAAATGAGCTGCTCTGCATTTGTTTCTCAGTGCAAAGAAAGACACTTAATTTCTCAGGCAATGCCTGGTAACAATGCATGGGCAACGTGTAGGATCTAAAATGGGAAACGCATATAACTACAAGATGAGTGGACTGTCTCATCCACACACAATAACCCATTCCTAATGACTCACTTTCCTCCATATAAATTGAGGACTGTGACAGGGGAGTGGAATGCTTTTCCCTCACAAGAAAAAGAAATTACCTGCAAAATATGCTAATCACATTAGGCTGACGCATCCATTCGTAGCATATCATTCTTTTGTCTATATTAGAAATCTGCCTCTATTGCTACTGTGCCACTAAGAGAAAGAAATGAAGAAGGATGTTTTAATAAAAATGTTTTATCTTTACTTTGCTGGACGGGGCTGGGTGTGAGCTCTGCAACTACAAATTCAGAACCCATGACATGAATGTAAATAAGACGTTGCTGTGCATACTAACTCGCTATTATTAATGATTTATTGGGTTGAGAGATTATTGCTAGCCAGAAATTACACTGGGAATGAAAAGCTTTGGTTTCTTCAAGCCATCATAGATGCAATTCTCTTATTTGTATGAGTCAAGCTTTCATCTTTTACCTGTTTTCTTAAAACACTTGCACTTGCCCTGAGAACCAAGGATTAAATGGAAGGTATTCCTGTCCATTTCTTTTCCTTCTCCCTCTGCACAAAGAGTATGCTTTGATGTCGATGCTAAAGCTGATTTCTTCGATAGTTTTGTTAAATTCCCAGTCTACACTCTAATCAGGCTTTAACATTAACATTATGTATGCACGCACCAGTTCTGAGCTAATGGGCGAGGCTGAGGCAGAGCCCCATATATTTTATGTGTTTTCCCCTCAGTCTGTCTTCATTTCAGACTGAAAACTCCCTTTACTTAGCCAATTTTTAAGTGAACTTCATAAATCTCTTCATGTAAAAGCACCAGCAGCAGAATTTATTCAAAGTGAGAAAGTTTTTCTCCCAATGCACTTCTGTGGGGCTTGCTGTGAAGGGAAATGAGTTTTGAACAGGCAGGCTGCTTTGCACGGGAAGAAAATTAAATTCTTGCGTCCCCATGCATGCTGCATGCGTGATGCCCTCCGTGTGATTTCTACCTGCATGATCATCGCTCGGCACTGGGAAGGCTCAGGGGCAAAGCAAGGTCAGGAAGGTATGAGGAAGGCAACAGAAATGGAGATGAACTGAAAATGACTTCATTTCCATACATATTTCATCCCAAGAGCCATTGCAAAGAGAAAAGGGCTCACTCATCTCCTTTTCACCAAAGCCTTCCCTGCAGCCACACTTCAAGTTCAGTGAGAGACAAATAGGCTTTTGCACTGAGTTCAGTTAAATTTTTCAGATGCGTTATCACTAGGAATTTTCTAGTTGCCAGGGGCTCACTTGTCAATCGGAGACAGCAAACAATAACATGAGGGGGTGAGGAGCGGATCACAGTCAGTATCAGAGCCTGTGGCCACATTTGTGTCATCCACTCCTGGGGGGAAAATGCCACCAAAGAATATTCATTTTATTCTAATTAGTGAGTAAACAGTTGGCTCAGAGGTTAACAAATTTAAACAAGATCCAGAAATGATCAATAAGGAGTAGTAACACTGGTGTTCAGATCCCAAGCCCGTGTTCTTCCCAACATATCAAAGTGCTTTGGCAGGTGCCTTTGCATATCTTTGAAGTGACAAATCCGGGGATGTCCTGGGGGACAGATTCTTCCCCAGGGCTCTCACTGGCAGGAGGACTTGTGAGTGAGTCAACTCCCAGGGCTCCTTGCTACTTCTGAACTTTGCATCTGGGGTTGAGCCAGACTTTGCAATTTTAACCGTTTGATTCAAATAACAAAGTAATACATATATAATCATTATAGAAAAACACAGATAAACAAAAAGAAGAACATTGAAAATATCCATAACTCCACACAGTTACTTTTTATTTTGGTTAACTTTTAAAAAAAATAACTTTAGAACATTTTTTTAAGTAGCTCAAATAGTACTGAGAGAGCTCCCATAGATACTCCGTAGCTTCTCCCAAACGTTAGTGTCTTCTATGATCATGCATCACCATCAAAGCCAGGAAACTAACATTGACCCAATATTAGTCACTAAAAAGCAGATTTTTAAATTTTTATTTTTCAATTCGAGTTTACATTCTATTTCACAAAGTTTCCAACTAATGGAGTTCTATTATTCCAGATTCTGTTTGGGGTCCCACATTGCATTGTTTTCCTGTCCCCGAATCCCCTCCGACCTGTGATAGCTTCTCGCCTTCCCTTGTCTTGCATGAACTAGACCTTGGAAGAGCCCTAGTCAGGCCTCAGTTATGGTGGGTCTGATGCTTTCTCCTGATTAGGAAAAGGTAATACGTTTTGTGCAAAACATGACAGAAGTGATGTGCCACTCTTAGTACATCTTACCAGGGATTTCCTATAACTGTTATTACTGGGAATTAATCTTTTTAAAATTTATCTTTATTGTTGAAAGTAATACAGAAGTGCTTTTTTTCCCCCCATTGACCCCTTTTACCCCAACTCCTGCCAATGCCCCAAGCCTTCTCCACTCCATTGTCTGTGTCCATGGGTTATGCATATATGCATATAAGTTCTTTTTTTAATCTCTTGCCACCTACATACCCTTCACCTTCCTTCTGAGTTTCATCAATATATTCCATGTTTCTATGTCTCTGGATCTATTTTTCTCATCATATAATACTTTCCTTTAGATTCCCCATCTGAGTGAAATCATGTGATACTTACCTTTCCCTGACTGGCTTATTTCACTTAGCATAATACTCTTCAGGTCCCTCCATGCTGTCTCAAAGGGTAAGAGATCCTTTTTTTTACAGCTGAGTAGTATTCCATCTTATAAATGTATCACAGCTTTTTTATCCACTCATCTACTGATGGGCACTTGGGCTGTTTCCAGATCTTAGTTATTGTTAATTGCACTGCTATGAATATAGGGGTGCATACATTACTTCTGATCGGTGTTCTGGGTTTCTTAGGCTATATTTCTAGAAGTGGGATCACTCAGTCAAATGGGAGTTCCATTTTTAAAATTTTAAGGAAACTCAATATTGTTTTCCACAGTGGCTGCACCAGTCTGCATTCCCACCAGCAGTGTACTAGGTTTTCCTTTTCTCAACATCCTCACCAGCACTTATCATTTGTTGACCTGTTGATAGTAGCCATTCTGACAGGTGTGAGGTGATACCACATTGACATTCTTACAATCCTTTATATTTCTGTGTTGTCAGTTGTTAGTTCACCTTTCTCGCTTCTTATATTATTTATTTGGGTCCTCTCTCTTTCTTTCTTGATGAGCTTGGCTAAGGGTTTATCAATCTTGTTTACTTTTTGAAAGAAATAGCTCTTGGATTTATTTATTTTTTGTACTCTTTTTTCCACTTTGATCTTTATTATTTCCTTCCTTCTACTCCTTCTGGGCTTTCCTTGCTATTCTCTTTCTAATTCATTTAGTTGTAGGGTTAGGTAGTTTATTAATGTTTTTTTTTTCTTGTTTCTCCATGTAGGCTGGTAATGCTATGAACTTCCCTCTCAGGAATACATTCACTGTGTTCTATAGTTTTGGGGTTGTTGTGTGTTCATTTTCATTTGTTTCCAGGAAGTTTTTTATTTCTTTCTTGATGTCATTGGTAACCCATTCATTGTCTAATAACATGCTTGTTAACTTCCATGTGTTTGAGTGTTTTTATTATAGTGATTTCTAATTTCATGTCATTGTGATCCGAGAAGATCCTTGATATGATTTCAATCTTTTTGAACTTGTAGAGACTTAGTTTGTGTCCTAGCATGTAGTGTATCTTTTAGAATGAAAAGAAGTGTCTATAAGGTTCTTCACAGGAAAGTTATGATTTTTCCTTTGTAATTGATACATATGGTAGGGAGGATTACTTTAAGACTATACAAATATTATCTTTCTCTCAAAAATCAGCTCAATAATTTTAGTCTCCATTAGTGAATCTTGACTGTGACAATTATTATTATGGTATTTCTGTTTCCGCCATCACTTCTACATTTATCAGCTCACATTCTTCTGTAAAGACCACTTTATGAGTTATCTCTTTTCCCCACTTACATACCTATTAAAGTGTTTATGTATATCCATATGGACTCATGAGTATATCATTTAGTAGCATTATGATAGAATAATGGTCTCCCAGAAATCCCCAGAATTTTTCCTTACATTGGAAAAATATCTTTGAGATATAATTTTGGTAAGGCCAGATCTTGAGATGGCGAGGTTATTCTCAATTATCCATGAGGTACAATCTAATCATGAGTCCTTAAGAGTGAAAAACACGGGAGGTCTAAGAATGGGTCAGAGGGATGTGACATGAGAACTTGACATGATGTTGCTGGTGTTGAAGATGGAGGAAGCCACAAGCCAAGGAATGATGTGGCCTTCAGGAGCTGTATAATCAGCCTCTGACTGACCAGCAAGGACAAGGGCATCTTCTATCCGCAATGACAAAGGATTGAATTTCAGCAACACAGAAGAGCAAGAAAGTAGTCTCTCCCTGAGAGCCATCATAAAGGCATGCATTGATGTGAACACCCTGATTTAGCCAAGATAAACCTGTGTCAGACTTATGACCTAGTGTTTAAAGACAAAAAACTTGTGCTAAGACCCCAGGTTTGTGATAATCTGTCAACAGTAGAAATAAAATCTAATAAAATGGCCCTGCACAAGTGGCTCCATTGGTTGGAGC
This sequence comes from Myotis davidii, assembly GCF_000327345.1. NCBI lineage: Eukaryota > Metazoa > Chordata > Mammalia > Chiroptera > Vespertilionidae > Myotis > Myotis davidii. The sequence continues at coordinate 789,336 of NW_006287372.1, read as the reverse complement.
ATCATCCCATATACCAAAAGGTTGTATGTTCGATTCCCAGTCAGAGCACATACCTAGGTTGTAGGGTTATATCCCGGGTCAGGGAACAAATAAGAGGCAGCCTATCAATGTTTCTTTCTCTCTCTTCCTCTCTTTCTAAAATCAATAAACATATCCTTGAGGAAGGATTTAAATAAACACTAATAGTATTCCCTTTTTTTCATCAAATTGTTCCAGCTTTGGTGACGGGATGTGCCCTTAGATATGCAGGTGTTTTGATTATTCCTCTGATTGACAGCGTTTTCCCCATTTGAATCACTCTACAGTCCATTAACCTCATTAGCTGGAAGATGAACTAAAACATCAGATAATTCCATATAAACAAAATTCACCTTAGATTACCTCTCCGTGTTCAGAATAGAATGATAAAGGGTTATAATTTATATAGCCAGTATCATTTTTAAAAATTCTATTTTGAATTGCTAAAATATGGAGGCATTTGGTTTTGGTCTCATTTCTCCAATTTATTATACCACATTGTGTGCAGGTAGTTGTGTTTCTGCCTTTACTAGATCAAGAAACTAAACAGAAATCTAGCATAAGTCAGAACTTGGGATAGAAAATGCTTTAAGAAATAGGTAAGATTAGGTAGGGGACAATACACACACTAGCCCTTCCCTGAGTCAGCTTATAAAAGCTATAGTTGGTGAAATGTTAGGTCTGCCCTAAAGCTCCCCTATTTGTTCAGGATAACCAGCATTATGCCAGCAGTGATTAATTATTAGATTCCTATAATGAGAGGTTTGGCTTGAAAAGTAGTATTCTCCAAGAAAGAATACATTGATATCAATCACCCTAAGTAATTTATGAATGAAATCTAATCCTTTTCAAAAACCAGGTTTTGCCCAGCTGGCATGGCTCAGTGGTTGAGTGTCAACTTAGGAACTCAGAGGTCATGGTTCTATTCCTGGTCAGGGCACATGCCCAGGTTGCAGGTTTGATTCCCAGTGTGGGGCGTGCAGGAGGCAGCCAATCAATGATTCTCCCTCATCATTGATGTTTCTATCTCCCTCTCCCTCTCCCTTACTTTCTGAAATCAATAAAAATATTTTTTAAATCAGGTTTTGCATGAGGAAAGTGAGGAGAATGCACTGGCCATTTAATAGGGGAGGGGTACCACAAAGTGGGAACAGGGAACTCACAAAAGTAACGTACTAGACGTACTGATCAGATATGATGCAAACCAGAGTTTGGCTGGCCCTGGCCTTATCAGGACCTCACTTGCCTCCAACTACAATTGCAAAACTTCACTACTCTGACAAAAGTACATTCCTTAACTTTTCTAAGGACAGAGAGCGATGTCTTATTTAACTTTGACTTCCTAGCTCAGTTCCTCATATGCAGTACACTCTCTGTATATGTTTGTGGAATAAATAAAGGAGTAGAAGAATGAATAAGGATTTTAAATAGTGTGGGATAGATGTAGGAAACCTACCGTAGGAAATGTTCTCCACAACTCAAGCACCTGAGGACAAAGGACTCACATTTCACAAATACCAATCATCAGTAGGGCAACCCCTCATGTGCAAAACTTTGTGTCTTCTTTTTTATTCCTTTTCATAATATGCTAGTAGGATAATTTAATTTGAAAAATATATACATATAACAGAATAAACCATCTCCATTGATATTGAAAATATAGGAAAGGAAAAACAATAAAAATTAAAATAGTGAAAGTCACAACTTTTGAAGATCTTTCCATGCTGAGAAAATAAAATAGATGTGAGATGATTGATAAAAGCTGATAATATGAGCACCACATAAAAGAACAATTTCCACTGATTAGATATTAAAGAAATATGCTATAGATATTCATTTCTGTTTGAAGATGTGTTAAAGAAAGTCTAATTTGATTGTCATATTTGTATGGAACCACAAAAGACCCTGAATAGCCAAGACAATCCTGAGAAAAAAAAGAATGTAGCTGGAGGTATCATGCTACCTGACTTCAAATTATACTTCAGAGCTATGACAATCAAAACAGCATGGAATGGTATTGGCAAGGAAATGGACACACAGATTCATGGAACAGAATAGAGAGCCCAGCTATAAAGCCACAGGTATATGGACAGAGAATTTTCAACAAAGAAGCCAGAAACACACAGTGGAGTAAAGATGGTCTCTTCAATAAATGGTGCTGGGAAAACTAAAAAGCCACATGCAAATGTGTGAAACTAAACTATAGTTTGTCCCCATGTAAAGCAAATTAGTTCAAATGGAACAACGACCTAAATGTAAGACCTGAAACAATAAGTTACACAGAAGAAAATATAAGTCCAAAAATATAGGACCAAGGCCCAAACTCATGGACCTTGGTCGTAGAGAACCTTTAATGAACTTGACCCCACAGACAAGGGAAGTAAAGGGAAAAATGCGTGCATGGCACTCAGCAGCTCATGAACCTTTCAGGAATTCTTTTTATTTGATATCGTTCTCCTTCAAATGTTTTCTTCCTTCCTTTCTTCTTATTAAGCTCTCTTTCTTGTCAGCAGATTCCACAGAGGGTGTTTGAGAGAGACCGTCCATAAATACCTTTGTCATGTGTTCAGTTCTCAATATTGTTAGGGATTGAATGGGGATACGTCAGAAGAGTAGGAAAAAGTCAGAGTGGGCATCACTTTATCGCTGTCAGGGTTGTTTGCAGGACTATAGTGCCTGACTAGCTCCCCAACCAGCTTTCTTCGTCCAACCATCTGTTCCAAAAACAAGTGCCAATAATTAATCTTTAATCAACTATTTTGTGTCCAGCTCAGAAACAAGTATATACATTTCACATTAGCATTGCGAAATTCACGTGAGTGGCTAATCGCCATCACCTGAAAACGTGCTTTCCCTTCCTAGGTCCTTGTTTCTCCATTTGTATCCTGTGTGTGAGTTGTACTGTTCCTTATTTGCATAATAGCAGCCAACATGCATATATACCAACTCATTTTTCTATAAGCACATTTGTATAGTGATTTCTAAATCTTTCCCCGTATGTTAATATTTAGGTCTGTTGCTAACCTGAGCAACTTTCATTAACTTGAAATTTCTCATCTCCATTTCCTAAAACATCATAAGTTGCCTGAATATGTTGGCTCCTAAATTACCTAAGGAATGTATTTTCCTACAGCAATTACTTGGTTCATAAAATAAACTGCAGCTTTAAGTAAGGGCACCCTGAGGTTTTCTCTGCCTTTGTAGATTTATGAAAATGCCTGTTACTGTCACTTTCAAGGAGAATGTAGATAAACAAGCATACTCGGCCTGCCCTTTTTAATTGGAAGTCCTGCCATTATTTCAAAATTGTCTGTATTTGTGGTTCAGAAGCCGTCTCTAACAAAGTATAATCACACCGCTTCCTTAATTTTCTTCACTTCCCACTTTGAATATTAGATCTATCATTTCAGCCATTATCATATCAAAACGCAAATTCCCTGCTCACTTACTTTGTTAGCATCTACCCAGATAAACATTAACGTTGTCTCTGCCCATGCCCAGCCCAACTGATGCAGGTAAAATAGATAAATGAATAAATAAACAAAGAAATGACACAGCCACTCAAGAGTGTAATAATGTTACCATCAAAAATGCCAGCTAGTTCCACAGTACTAACCAGCAAATGGAATTGGTCTTTTCAATATTTTTTCTCTTTCCATCTCCAAAACCAACATTTCAAACATATGCTAGTATCTTCTAGCTTCAAATTATGCTACCTTCTTTAACTTTCTTAGCAGATTTAGTTAAGTCTTTTTTTCAGGAGAAAATCAAGTTCAGGGAAAAGATGCTCACTTTTCAAGACTAAAGAGCCGAGTCACCTGTCCCAGATGGACCTCCCATTCTAATGCCAAGTGTTGTAGCTGCTCCTCGGGGCTGAGTTTGCCTCATCTCTCAGCAGCACCAACAAGGGTCGCTCTTCTTTGTTTCTAGAGAGAGAAAGCCGCTCCAGGCCTGCTTCCCCACTTCAATTTTCCCTCTTCCAACTTCTCTAATTTCTCTCTAATTTGCCACTGCCCCTTTCTCCTGCTGACCAGTAATGATGGAATACTTCTGGTTTCTTTCCTCAGGTCTCTACATTCCCATTGGCCACTAGCTCCCACCAAGATCTCATCCATTTCCCAGACTCCACTGTCAAATTTTCATGTCTATAAAAGCACTCAGGTCCAGAGCCATATATGGGAGAACCTTACTGATTCCCTTACTAACATTTAACTTCCAGGCCACCATTGTCTCTCACCCAGATGCTGGCTACTTAATTTTCAAAATCTATTGTTTTTTCAGTGAGACTTGTTTTAAGTATTACCATTGTGACCCATACAGAAGTTACTCTACTGCTTTATATTTTTGATTATGCTCACTGTTTGTTAATATTTATTAGACTATTTAAATATGCTAATTTAATCAACTCACTATATTAAGGGAAGGAGCTAACATGTATTTGACATCACTTTTCTCAGACTCCATCATTATGACACTCAGACTTCAATCTTCTTGAGGTTGATGCTGCTGGTATATGAAATTGTGAATTAAGAACAACTTCTTGGCCCTGACTGGTGTGCTCAGTGGTTAGAGCATCAGCTCAAGCACCCAAGTGTCTGGTTCAATTCCCCATCAAGGGTACGGACCTGGGTTGTGGGTTTGCTCCCTGCTCAGGGTCAACTAGTCATTGTGTTCCTCTCACATTGCTGTCTGCCTCTCTCTCTCTCTCTCTCTCTCTCTCTCTCTCTCTCTCTCTTTCCCCCCCCCGTCTCTCTCCTTCCTTCCTTCCCTCCCTCCGTTCCACTCTCTCTGAAAAGCAATGGGAAAAAATATCCTTTGCTGAGGATTAATGACAAAAGAGTATCTTCTTGAACATTGAAATTTAAAGCTTAATCTTTAAAGTCCTTTCGAAGTTTTTAACATAAACATGAAATTTTACACCTCTGAGTATGTTTTCCAGAGTGATAGAAAGGGGTAAACTGATGCAACATTCAAACCCGAGCTCAGCGCTGGGCAGGTGAAGAAGCAGGTCGAGGGCTCAGAGTGAACAGCCGTGTTCAGTAAGCGAGGCCACACACGCATCTCCAATGAGATGAAGCCTCAGCAGGTTATCTTTGTACTGAGGAGATGATCTCCAAGCTACACATCAAGTCTAATAAATGTACATAATTATTCATATATATTTTTTTTATAAATGAAAATAAATACACTTCTACTTTCTATCTAGATTTTAAACCAGTGCCTAACCAATCTCCAATAATTTGCAACTATCCTGCTACTGATGGCCAGTAGATGCCATAGGCGGGTGCACAGGTTATGGTATTGCAGCAGGTGATGACACGGGAAGCTCTTCATTATATCCAGTTGGCGCCTGCCAGACAGCCTCTTACACATTGCATGACTGCACATTGCTTCAGGAAGACATGCTCTGATATGGACAATGCAGAAAGCCAGGAAAGTATATTTCCTCATCTCCCTTCAGCCATGATTATGATTATTATAATTCGGCAATTACAGAACTTTTTCAGTGGATAGTGCTTACACTAAGAACTGTTATTACCACCATTTTCTGAAATCAGGCACAGCCATTTCATCAGGGAGGCCTCTCAGCCTCTCCACCTCCCATCGATGTGAAGACGGGAAGATGGAAAGGTCAAGCCTCACCACGCCCTATAGCGAGCAGCTGCTTCGCACAGCCACGGGCTCTGTCAGAGGCTGGAGACGCCGCCCGGGGAAAGGTGAGCCACTGGCATGATGGGCGGGACCTCTCCAGGCTCCACTACAGCTGTGCGTGGGGATACCGTGGACAGCGATCAGGCACCTTGACAAGGACCACGGGCTTCTGTGCTGGGAGGCCTCTACCCTTCAGGAAGAGATATTAATTCAGAGGATAACAGCATAGAAAAGGTTTTTATAGAAAGTCCTTTGGCCACTGCTGAGTGCCTTTTGCCCGGATGGGAATAGATTGTGACTTGAGTGGCAGTTTTGCATTGACGTTTATATTTTCCAAATACTTTGCATGGCCATTAGCAGCAGATGTATATATTCTGGGACATTTTTAAATAATGAAGTGTTAATGCATACCCAACAACTACTTTCTCTGAGCTTTCACAATGACAAGGGCTTCTAAATTACTATTATTATATTATAGAAGTACTTTTTAAAATAAGTTTATTGATTATTAAAGAGGAAGGGAGAGGGAGACAGCGAAACGTCTATGTGAGAGCAAAACCATCGACTGCCTCCTGCATGCCCACCACAGGGGATCAAGCCCACAGCCCAGACATGTGCCTGACTGGGCATCAAACTAGATACCTTTCAGTCCAACCAACCGAGTCACACCAGCTAGGGCTATGGAAGCACTTTTTAAAATATTTTTTTTCGAAATAACCACCAATGGCTGTCTGGTCACAATTAATTTTCAGTCTGAAAGTGCAGTAAAGTGTAATTTCCCACACTAATGTGTATTTTTCAGGAGTTGTGATAGGAAGAACGGCTTTTAAAAATTCATTCCCTGTGAGCTATACTGTTCCCATTATTTCTTTGATTCTACTATACTAAAATTACATGAGGTAGAAAAGGGAAAAAAAACCCACAATTCAAGTAGAATCTTTATCCTCTTAATCCCATCTCAGCAATTTCAACAAACTGAGTTTAAAAAAGAAAGTAAAAGAAACTCTTATTTCAGAAAAAGTACAAACTATCAATGTTATATTTATTGTAATATTATTTTGCTTGAAAGAAAAAATAGTTAATGTTTTATAGTTAAGCAATATAACAAAGTAAAAAACATAGGTGCAGCATTAAATTCAAATTTTGTTAGACATTCCTTTTTTTATTAAATTTTTTAAATGTTGACATTATTACAGGAGTTCCCCTCTCCCACTTTCCCCTTCCTTGGCCTTTAGAAAATCTTTGAGTGAATTGTGCAGATTTGTGTACATGAAAACAAATTACTTTCTTTAAAACAAGACCTAATTGGTGACAAAAATATAATCAAGCTCTTTTCTGTAATATATGCAGTTAGGACAGTAAATATGACTGAGCATAAAAATACTGGAGTCTGGCTTTCTTAAAAGCTAGCATGGCGACGTGAGAGGGCACCTTGTACTCTCTGCCTGCAATTTCAATAAGTAACCAACTCTAATTTAACAAAGAAATCCCTGCTCAACACAGACACATGCCTGAGAGACCCCCACATTGGAACATCTACAGGCGGGCAACCTGCAATAAATGGGGAGACAAGAAGGGAGGGAAGCACAAATAGCCCGCAGACGCAGCCCTGCTGCCAGGAGAAGGGTGAAAGCCAGCAGTAGCAGGCACCTCCTTCACCCTGAGAAACAGAGAGCTGTTGGGTGGGGGAGTAGGAGCAGGCCATCCAGTAGGGCGAGCAGAGAGGAGCAAATAGTGACCAAACCAGCAGATGCCTGACAGAGCTCGGGGTTCTGCTCTGTGGCCCTCCACTGTTGGGCCAGGTGGTGGTGTTTCAGACAAAGAAACGGAACCACAGAGCCCTCCCGTCACTTGGGCTCCCAAAACTGGCCTCCATTGTCCCTGGAGTCCAATCCAGGAACAAATTATCTGTAAACCAAGAGCTATTGCACTAGAACCACTGTTACCCTCTGTGACTGATCCCTAGGAGGGATGCTTGGGGTGAGACCCCAAGGAGATCAGCGGTCTCCATTATGATGAGGGCAAAACAAACCCCACCCCTAAGCGGAATGGTCATATTGCCTCAAGAAGCCATGGAGGTTCAAGACTGGGAAATCACAGAGGTAAAAAATCTATGATTCAGTGCCATCAACTCGAAAATAGTAGAAAGACCTCTTCAGAGATAAATGCATAAGCAAAGGAGGACAGCAAATATCATGAAGAACCACAGTAACCAAAATAGCCAGAAAGAAAATTTTAAAAATCTCCAGAAAGCAAGCTGGAACACATGGAAATATGTAATGTAAATGACAGAGATTTCAAGATAGCAGTTCTGAAAATTCTCAATGATATAGGAGAAAATACTGATAGGCAACTCAGTGCTCTCAGAAAACAAATCAATGAACAAAGCGGGTATTTTACCAAAGAAATTGAAACTTAGAACCAATCAGAAATCCAGGAACTAAAGCAGGGAACTAAAAAGATTAAGAGTGAACTACACAGCCTAGAAAACAGAGCAACCAGATGGAGGAAAGTATTAGTGATATTGAAAATAGAAATGACATAGAGTGAAGAAGAGACAGACCTGAGCTTAAAGAAAAATGAAAGAGCTCTACAAGACCCACTGGACTCCATAAGAATAAGCAATATTAGAATTATAGGCATTGGGGAGGAGGCAGAGAGGGACCATGGAATGGAGAATCTATTAAAACAAATAGTGGATGAAAACTTCCCAGATCTATGGAGAGAACTAGATTCACAAGTCCAAGAAGCAAACAGAACACCTAATTACCTCATTTCAAAAAGGTTCTCTCCAAGGCACTTGGTATTGAAGCTATCAAAAAGTAGGAACAAAGATTTTCAAAACAGCCAGGGAAATTCAGGAAGTGACTTGCAAAGGCCTGAATTTCATTTGACTTCTTAGCAGAAACTCTACAAACCAGAAGAGAGTGAAAACAAATATTCAAATGTCTGAAAGAGAGACATTACCAGCCAAGAATAATATATCCAGCAAAAGTATCCTTTAAAGGTGAAGGAGAAATAAAGACATTCCAGACATTCATAAGCTGAGGTATTTTATCACCAGAAAACCTCCATTGCAGGAAATACTCAAAGGAGTTATTCTACCTGAAACAGAGAACATAAGGTCAAAAACACTATGAGTAAGATCACAAAAATTTTACAGCATAAACGGATAATTTGTGACAATAAAAAAATAAAGGGGGGGGATGTCTGAACCAACAGAAGAAGATAAAGATCAAATGCACTGAAAAGGAAAAAAATTGGTGTATATGCAACTACATTTTTTATAGCATAATGGTAACCATACACAAAAATCCCCAAACCAGGACAAATAGCTTTTTTAAAAAAAGAGGAAACAGAGGAAAGAAGTGTGGAATACCACCAAACAAAAACAACAGATAGAAACATAAAGGAAAAGAACCGATGGATGCACAGAGCTACCAGAAAACAAAAGATAAAATGTCTATAGGAAATCCTCACACTTCAATAATTACCCTTAATGTAAATGGTCTAAATTCACCAATAAAGAGGCACAGAGACATCTAAGCAGCAAAGGCAAAGGAAGATTCAAAGTACAAGGATAGAATGATTCTCCAAGCAAATAACATCCACAAAAAAAAGCATGTGTAGCCACACTTATATCTGATAAAATAGATTTCAAGATAATAAGAGACAAAGATGAACACTTTATAATGATAAAGGGAACACGACATCAAGAAAACATAACACTTCTTAATATACATGCACTTAACCAGGGAGCATCAAAATATCTAAAACAACTACTCACAGAACTAAAGGGAAAAATAGCTCAAAACACAATTATAGTTGGGGATCTGAATACTACATTGACAGCTCTAGACAGATCAACCAAACAGAAAACGAATAAAGACATATCAGTTTTAAATCACTAGACCAAACAGGCATAAATGATATTTACAGAACATTTCATTCCAGAACATCAGATTATACATTCTTCTCCAGTGCACATAGAATATTCTCAAGGATAGATCATATGTAGGGTCACAAAAGTAGCATCAACAAATTCAGGAGGATTGAAATTATATCAGACATATTCTCCAACCACAATGCCTTGAAATTAGAAATCAACTGCAAAAAAAGAAGTAAAGAAACCCACAAATACATGGAGATTAAACAGCATACTTCGAAAAAATGACTGATTCAAAGAAGAAATAAAAGATGAACTCTAAAGTTACATAGAGAAAAATGAGAATGACAATACAGCATATCAAATCTTCTGGAATGCAGCAAATGTAGTAACCAGGAGAAAGTTCATATCATTTTATAGACCTTTCTCAAGAAACAGAAGAATTCAAGTAAATAACCTATCTTTACATCTTAAAGTATTAGAAAAAAGAAGAACAAAAGCAGCCCAAAGTCAGTAGAAGAAAGGAAATAATAAAAATTTGAGCATAATTAAATGAAATACAGAACAAAAAGACTATACAAAAAATTATAAAACAAAGAGCGAGTTGTTTGGAAAGATTAATACAATTGAGAAACCCTGGCTAGACTCACTAAGGAAAAAAGGGAGAAGTCCCATATAAACAAAATCAGAAATGAGGGAGGAGAAGTCAGCACAAACATCACAGATATACAAAGGATTATACTAGAATATAATGAAAGACTACATGTCACGAAATTCAATAACTTAGAAGAAATGGATAGTTCCTGGAATCATATAACCTTCCTAGACTAAATCATGAACAACTGGAAAATTTAAATATAACAATCAGCAGGGAGGAAATTGAAACAACCATCAAACACCTTCCAAAAAAACAAAAGCCCAAGACCAAATGGCTCCACCAGTGAATTCTACCAAGCACTCAAAGAAGTCATAAAACCTATACTTCTCAAACTCTTCAAAAAATTGAGGAAGAGGAAATACTTCCTAACACATTCTATGAGGCCAAAATAACCCTGATACAAAAATCCGGTAAAGATAACACAAAAGAAGAAAATTACATACCAATATCTCTGATGAATATGGATGCAAAAATCTTACGCAAGATACTAGCAAATTGAATACAGCAGTACATTCAAAAAATAATACATAATAATCAAGTGGGGTTCATTCCAGGTGCACAAGATGCTTCAACTCAAGCAAATTAATCAACATAATACAACACATTAGGAAAAGAAAGGATAAAAATCGTATGATCTTATCAATAGATGCAGAAAAAGCATTGAGAAGATACATTTATTTATTATTTTAACACTCATGAAATAGGAATAGAAAGTTAGTACCTCACTATAATAAAGGCCATCTATGATAAACCCTCAGCTAATATCATACTCAATGGTGAAAACATGAAAGCTTTTCCCCTAAGATCAGGAACAAGATAAGAATATACACTGTTGCCACTCTTATTCAACATAGTTCTGGAAGTCCTGGCCAAAGCAATAAGGCAAGAGAAAGAAATAAAAGGCATCCAACTAGAGAAGGAAGAAGTCAAATTGTCAATTTTTGCAGACAACGGGATTCTGTATATAGAAATCCTAAAGAATCCACCAAAAAACTATTAGAAATAAACAAATACAGTAAAGTTACAGGATACGAAATCAATGTGCAAAAAAACAAAACAAAACAAAAAACAAACAACAACATGTATTCCTGTATACTAACAACAAAACTTCAGAAAAAAGAATGAAAAGAAATTCCTTTTGCAATTGCAACCAAAAGAATGAAACACCTAGGAACAAACTTAACAGAGAAGATTAAACATCTATATACCGAAAATTACAAAGCATTATTAACAAAGATGGAAAAAGACACAACAAAATGCGAAAATATTCCATGTCCATGTAATGGATATATTAACATAGTTAAAATGGCCATATTTGCCTAAACTGACATACAGTTTTAATGCAATCCCCATCAAAATCTCAATGTCATTTTTTAAAGAAATAAAATGAGAAATCATCAGATTTGTAAGGAACCACAAAAGATCCCAAATAGCCAAAGCAAAAGAAAGAAGCTGGAGGTATCACATTACCTGACTTCAAATTATATGATAGATCTATGATAATAAAAGCAGATGGTATTGAGAGAGAAACAGACACACAGACCAATGGAACAGATGCAGGGGCCCTCAAACTACGGCCCGCGGGCCACATGCAAATACAAATATTGTATTTGTTCCCCTTTTGGTTTTTTACTTCAAAATAAGATATGTGCAGTGCGCATAGGAGTTTGTTCATAGTTGTTTTTTTTTAAACTATAGTCCGGCCCTCCAACGGTCTGAAGGACAGTGAACTGGCCCCCTGTTTAAAAGGTGTGAGGACCCCTGGATTAGAGAATCAAGCTATAAAACCACATGTATATACAGAGATAATTTTTCACAAAGGAGCCAGAAACACACAATGAAGTAAAGGTAGTCTCTTCAATAAATGATGTTGGGAAAACTGGAATGCTACATGCACATGAATGAAACTGAATTACAGTTTGTCACCAAGTACATAAATTTGTAGGGCACTGCTATAGAGTTAAGCCTCGGACTGACCTGTTGGCAAAGCCACAAACAAGTCCCAGCTTAGAGGGCACAGTCCTCTTAGCATAATTAGGCTTGACCTTGTGATGCTCCCTAGATCTTATCTGGGCAGCTAAGGCTCTGAGGGAGATGCAGCAAGTGCTGCCCAAACAAGTGAAACTCACAAGAACATTGTAACCATAGTGACCACTACCTCAACCCCAAAAAATGAGTTCGCATGTCAGAGGTTCGCCATCACTGACCTAGACCAGCTTATTCTCTTCTGCCATTTCTTCATCCATTCGCCGCCCTCACTCAGGCTTGTGAACCCGTGGCTGAGATGGCTCAGCACATAAATTAATTCTAAATAGATCAAAGACCTAAATATAAGACTCAAAACAATTAGTTACATAGAAGAAAATTTAGATACCAAATTATGGACCGTGGTTGTAAAGAACAGTTTATGAACTTGACCCCAAAAATAAGGGAAGTAAAGACAAAAATAAATAAATAGTACTATGTCAAACTAAAAAGCTTCTGCACAGCAAAAGAAACTGACAATAAAACAAAGAGGCAGCCAATCAGATGTGAGATGATATTAGCAAACATTAGCTTCAACAAAGGTTTAATTTCCAAATATATAAATAACTCATAAAACTCAACATCAAACAAACAACCCCAAAATGGGTAAATGACCTGAAAATACACCTCTCCCAAGAAGACATACAAATAAACAGCAATAGATATATGAAAAGACGTTCAATTTCACTGGCAATTAGGAAAATGCAAATCAAGCCGAAACCGGTTTGGCTCAGTGGATAGAGCGTCGGCCTGCGGACTGAAAGGTCCCAGGTTCGATTCCGGTCAAGGGCATGTACCTGGGTTGCGGGCACATCCCCAGTAGGGGATGTGCAGGAGGCAGCTAATCGATGTCTCTCTCTCATCGATGTTTCTGTCTCTCTCTCTCTCTCTCTCTCTCTCTCCCTTCCTCTCTGTAAAAAATCAATAAAATATATTTAAAAAAAAATTAAAAAATGCAAATCAAAACTACAATGACATACCATCTCACACCTGTTAGAGTGGCCATTATAAAAAAGACAATCAATAACAAGTGTTGGAGAGGTTGAGCGACCTTCATATATCATTAGCATATTACACTTTGATTGGTTGAATGGCTGACTGGACCAGATACTTAGTATATTAGGCTTTTTTTAATATATTTTATTGATTTTTTACAGAGAGGAAGGGAGAGAGATAGTTAGAAACATCAATGAGAAAGAAACATTGATCAGCTGCCTCCTGCACACCTCCCACTGGGGTTGTGCCCGCAACCAAGGTACATGCCGTTGACCAGAATCGAACCTGAGATCTTTCAGTCTGCAGGCCGACACTCTATCCACTGAGCCAAACCGGTTACTGCCATATTAGGCTTTTATTATATAGGATAGTACTCAAAGTCTTACCCATAGCAATTAGACATGAAGAAAAAATAAAAGTCACCCAAATTGGAAAGGAGGATGTAAACTATCATTATTAGCAGATGACAGGATATTGTAAATAGAAAAACTTAAAGATTCCACTGAAAAACTACTAGATTTAATAACTGAATTCAGCAATGTAGCAGGATACAAAATTAACACCTAGAAATCAATGGCATTTTTATGCACCAATAATGAATTTTCAGAAAGAGAAACTAAACAATCAAATTTAGCATTGAAAAAAAAACACAAAAAAACCTTAAGATAGTTAGGAATAAACTTAACAAAGGAAATAAAAGACCCATAATTAGAAAACTACAGGATGTTGAAAAAATAGAGGAAAATATAAATAAGCAGACTATACCATGTTTGTAGTAGAATTAACATTTTTAAAATGTAGATAATACCCAAAGCAATCTATAAATTAAATGCAATCCCTATTAAAATACCAACAGCACATTTCATAGACCTAGAACAAACACTCCAAAAATTTATATGAAACCAAAAAAGACCCTGATAGTAATAGCAACCTTGAGGAAAAAAGTACAAAGTTGGAGGGATCACAATACCAGATACCAAGTTACACTACAAAGTCACCATAATCAAAACAGTCTGGTACTGGCACAAGAACAGGCATATTGATAATGGAACAGAACAGAGAACCCAGAAATTGACCAAAGCCATTACACTTAATTAATATTTGATAAAGGGGGCAAGAGCATACAATAATATCAAGACAGGCTCTTCGATAAATGGTGCTGGTAAAATTGGAGAGGTAAATGCAAAAAGAATGAAACTGAAGCACTAATTTACA
>NW_006287372.1:759790-774875 GCF_000327345.1 Myotis davidii | reverse complement strand
TCTCAGAGGGAAGGTAGGGGAGGGTGGGAGTAAGGGGCAGAGATCAACCAAAGGACTTGTATGCAAGCATATAGGCCTAACCAATGGACACAGACACCAGGGGGATGAGGGTATGATTGTGGGGTGGGGGTGGGGAGCAATGAGTGGATAAGAACACATATGCAATACCTTAATCAATAAAGAAAAAAAATGAAAAGAGACCCCACTGTATGGGACAACATATTTGGCAATGATACATCTGATAAAAGGTTAATTTCCAAAATACATAATGAATTCATACAACTTAACAAAAGGAAAACAAACAATCCAATTTAAAAATGGGCAAAGGACCTCAAGAGACACTTCTCCAAAGTGGACATACAGACGGTCAAGAGACATATGAAAAAATGCTCAAAGTCATTATTCATCAGAGCGATACAAATTTAAAGGACAGTAAGGTATCACCTCTTACCTGTCAGAGTGGCTACCATTAACAAATCAATAAATGTCAAGTGTTGGTGAGGATATGGAGAAAAGGGCTCCCTAGTGCACGGCTGGTGGGAATGTAGACTGGTGTGGCCACTGTGGAAAACAGTATGGAATTTTCTTAAAAAAATTAAATTTGAAACTGCCCAGTGACCCAGTGATCCCGCTTGTAGGAAAATACCACAAGAAACCCAGAACACCAATCAGAAAAAATATATGCACCCCTGTGTTCATAGCAGTGCAATTTACAATAGCTAAGATCAGGAAACAGCCCAAGTGCCCATCAGTAGATGAGTGAGTTAAAAGGCCGTGGTATATTTACAGAATGGAATTCTATATAGCTGTAAAAAAGAAGGATCTCGCCCTAACCGGTTTGGTTCAGTGGATAGAGCGTCGGCCTGCGGACTGAAGGGTGCCAGGTTCAATTCCGGTCAAGGGCATGTACCTTGGTTGTGGGCACATCCCCAGTGGTGGGTGTGCAGGAGGCAGCTGATAGATGTTTCTAACTCTCTATCCCTCTCCCTTCCTCTCTGTAAAAAAAGTCAATAAAATATATTAAAAAAGAGAGAGAGAAGGATCTCTTACCTTTTGAGGCAGCATGGAGGGGACCTGGAGAGTATTATGCTAAGGGAACTAAGCCAGTCAGAGAAAGACAAGTGTCACATGATCTCAGCCATGTGTGGAATGTAATGAACAAACTAAACTGATGAACAAAATAGATCCAGAGACTTAGAAGCATGGAACAGATTATTGAACCTCAGAGGGAAGGTAGGGGAGGGTGGGTGGTTGGGGAGAGACTAACTGGGGAACTTATAGTCATACTAGAGGCTCAATGCATGAAATTTGTGCAAGGGGCTCGGCCCTTGCAGCCGTGGTGGCTTGCCTTGGCCCACGCAGCCCTGGCTTCATCCAGAAGGTTGTCCAGAAGGACATCCAGAAGGTCGTTCAGCTGTTCGGTTTAATTAAGCATATGACACTTTTATTATTATAGACTAGAGGCCCAATGCATGAAATTTGTGCACAAAAGGGGGCGGGGGGCGTTTCCCTCATCCCAGCCTGCACCGTCTCCAATTGAAGACCCCTTGGGGGATGTCCAACTGCCGGTTTAGGTCCGATCCCAAATTGGGCCTAAACTGGCATTCGGACATCCCTCCTGCAATCTGGGACTGCTGGCTCCTAACTTCTCATCTGCCTGCCTGCCTGATCACCCCTAACTGCCCTCCCCTCCCAGCCTGGTTGCCCCAAACTGCCCTCCCCTGCTGGCCAATTTGGTTCTGATCGGTTGGTGTCTATGCCAGTCATCATCTCTGGGCCTATCTTTGGACCCGATCAGAGAGGTGGGGCTGAACAGAACCCCCAGGGGAGTCCGGGAGAGAAAGAAAAGCCCAGCTGCTGGTGAAGCTCAGAAAGAAAGAGGGAGAGAAAGAGAGAGGCGAGTGCTGATCAACAGCTGCCACTGAGGCTGCAGACCAGATCCTGCCTCTCTCTGGGTCTTAGCCCCCTGGGCTGTCAGTGCTGGGTCGCCACAGCAACCCAGTGTTAACTGAAGGACTTCCTGGTTGGTCAGCCTTTGGTTGTGATTCGTAATTACAACCCTAGCCTTTTATAGAAGAATGATACCACAGAAAATTAACATTGGGTATTAAGTCCAAAATCCTGGCCTTTTATATATTAGGATATGCATAGCCCATGGACACAGACAATAGTTCGGGGATGGCCTGGGGGGGCAGCTGGGGGTGGAGAAGGTTAGTGGGGGAAAAGGAGGGGGGCATCTATAATACTTTCAACAGTAAAGATAAATTGTAAAATAATAATAAAATTAAAATGCACATATACAAACAAAAAAGCATGTCAGGGTCAAGGAAAAATATGTGCAATTCCTGATACTATCATCTAATTCCTGGATGACCTGGTGTAAGTCTTGGATCTATTTAAAAGGTGGTAAAGCTCAATTTTTCTACTTTAGTCTGTAATTTTGTTTTCGTCTCTATTTTTCTGCTTCAGTCTATAATTTTGTTTGTCCTTCCAGCTGTACACAGAGGATACACACTGGCACCCTGGCTACCTGTAGGAAAGGCCTCTACATGAATGCAACTTTGGAGCTGGCTTTGAGAATATACTTTCTTCTAATAACAAAAGGAAGCAGAAAATGATAATCAGATGCCTGGAGTAAGACGTTTCCTCTCTTAGTTGTTTTTTTTTTTGGGGGGGGGGGGGGGGGTTTAAGCAGCAAAAAGAAAGAAAATAAACCCTATTGTTACAGCTTAACCATTCATTATATTTGGTAAGAAGCAAGGTCATGTTTTCTCCTGAGGAAGAAACATAGGCGATAAATTCTGTGGCTTATTAGAAAGATAAGCACCTTGCCAGAAAGAGGTTATATAACTTGCATAGAAGCATCACTTGTTTGATTTTTAAGCTTATTCTACTGTATCTGCTATCACTGCTGATGCATAAATGCGAAGACTTTTAAAGTTCTAGTAACATGAGATAGGAGAGGCTGGACAGGGTTGGAGAGCTGGATACAGCTTTCAATGCTCATGACGTCTGTGGTTGAAAAGATATTTGGATACAGAATTCAGAAGCTTTATCTTGAAACTGAGATTCAAAATAGAGCTGGTCAACCAGTTGAAATTAAATTAAGTGATAAATAATTCTAACAGGATGGCAAACTATGTTTCTATCTTTAATTGAGGGATAAGCCAGATAAAATGAAAACATTATAAAAACCTTCTCCCTTCCCTCAGACGAAGCAGGAGAAGTAGCTAAGCAGGTCGCACTTCCTTCTTGCTTCCCACACCCGAACAGGGGCGCTGTGTGATGGCCACAGTGGGAGCGCATTTGCATCACCCAGAGGTCCTGCCTTCATGCCTGGGGTTGCTGGTGAGGGCAGCCAGAGGTCTGTGTTCCTGCTGTGTCATACACACACATGTGCGTAGACTGTCACAAGGAAGTTCACAGAGCACAGCTTTTAAAAATTAGAACATCACCCCAGCCCTCGTTGATTTGCACTCAGGCCAACGAGGCCTCGGGGGCACGCTGCGCGCTGCGCGAAACAAGCCAGGGCCACGGGGACTGGACTGGCTGCCGGAACTCAGCTTGAAGGAGTTCAGCAAATGCGTTTGAATGCATGTCACCGAGTGGCAATGCCAGACCTGGGGTGGAATAGCTGCTGTCTTATTGATCGCCACTTAATTTGAATGAACGTAGTAGATTAGCTGGTTTGCATTGACTTATAATGTCACACAGAGTTGAGACTTTAAAAAAAAAAAAAAGAATGAGCTCGCTTTATTGGGAATAGAGGGCTGCATGAATTTAGTTCACTAGTGCACTGAAGAAGTTTTCTTCTTCAATTTATTTCCTCACCTATGCGCTGTTAATGGACAATGTCAAGCTTGAGAACTGAGTTGTTTTCATCAGTGTGGAAGCTTGTTTTGACTGCTGACTTTTTATTGCATTTTATTTAGTGTTTCTTTATGGTGCCCCGCTAACAGGTCTTTGCCTACTGGAGTTTTTGTGGGCCCTCAAGTGTGTGCTGATAAGCTAGGAGAGGGTACACCCTTCCCGTCTGTGAACGCTTGCCCTGCCCCAGCCCCCCTTTCAGCCACCTGCCTCCCCTGCATTGTCTGAGCAGCATCTGCCCCTTCTTACATGGACTTTCATCAAGGATGCAAGGGCGAGGGGTCCCTTTACTAAGTGATGTTAGCCAGCTGCTGCACAGAAAGGAGAACAGCTGTGGGAGTCACAGCCCACATCGTCTGGTCCCTCTTCTACAGAAAGGGCTCAAGAGTCCAGAATCCAAAAAGGAACTGCATTCTGTGTCTTTGAGAAAAGGTTTCTAGGGACCCTCTTTCCACATTTCTACCATTTCACTGTGGTTCTGTGGACTCTCCCCTACTCCTGTTTCTGTCACACCCTCCTAGAGGGGGGGACTGGGCGGACCCATAGGACCAGCATCACTAATGCTCTCCTGCTATTTTCTCACCTCACACCCTAAGCAAACCCTCTGCATGATGATACTAGATCATATATTCCTGCTCATTCTGTTTCCTTTTTGCCCTGACTAAACTTAAGTCCTGGCTCAATGCTATGATCTTAGCTCAGGGGGAGGCTTCCTATCCCTTGAAGGGTATGCCTTTCTTCCCAGTCTTCTTTTTAGAGTCAATGACCTCACGGAAATTTCCTGAGTGGATTTGGCAATAACCCCCAATCTACCTTCCCTTGGACTCTCTATTTCTCATCTTCCTCATAAAGTACTATGAACAGGTGGAATTCCAAGCACATCCATGATGCTCTCACAGTTCCCCAAACTAGGTGTGTAAACTAATATCTGTGAATTGCCTGATTTTACAAGTAGCTTATCTAAAAAACAAACAAACAAAAACACACGGTGGCCTAGCCTGGCTGGTGTTGCTAGTGGTTGAGTGGCACCAAAAAGTCACCAGTTCGATTGCCATTCAGGGCATTCACTCAAGTTGCAGGCAAGATACCTAGTGTGGGGCATGCAGGAGGCAGGCAGTTGATGTTCTCTCTCATCAATGTTTCTATCACCCTCTCCCTCTCCATTTCTCTCTCTCTCTCTAAAAGATCAATAAAAATATTTTTTTTAAAAATCATGCCCAAGAGGGCTCAGCACTTTAATGACAGTCTCACATGTTCTCTGGAGTAAGTAGCCTGCGTGTGTCCCTATAAGTGCTCCTGCACTGAAAATGCAGGAACTCACAAGTGCTCTGCTCTTAACATCTGCAAGAACAAGCAAGGCGAATGGACGACGAAATGGAAAGGAGATGCGTGCGGACACATCGCATGCTGCACATTAGCAGTGAAAGCTGCCACGCTCTGATGGTGCATTCTAACTGGTATAGGAAAATGGGCAGGCGGAAAAGGCCAAAGTCAGCAAAAGTGGGCATTTGTCCGGCTCACCCACGGATTCTGGACGACTGGAAGCGTGCTTGGTGCACAACAGCCATGCCCAGTAAATGTTTGTCAGATGGAGAAATTGAGGCTTAAAGACTTCAGTTCACTGGAATCACCCAAAGAACCTTGGCAGCTGTTCCTCCCAGCCCCTCCTCTTAGCACCTGTGGTCTTTTGTCAACTGAAATATGGTCCAACTTTGCTTCAGTGAGGGGGAAGGCAAAGTGCCCCTTCCTATGAGGCCCAATAGACAGAAAGCCCCCTATGTCTAAGCATGAATCCTACACATTGTCTGCCTTTGAAAGAAACATATGAAAAATCATGAACACATAAATTGTCCCCATTTTCCAAAATATTTCTAGCCTGTGACTTTGCCATGTAAAAGGACCCCTTGCATATATGCTGTTCATTATTTCTAACTAGTCTTTTATTGCCAGTAGACAGTCTCAGAAATCATTGTCACATTTCATATATCTTTTTAGGATCAATATGAAATGTGACAACGATACATAATTTATACAGGACACCCAAAACTAGTAATGACTTTATATTATTACTGTTGAATTATATTACCTAAATGCATCAGATTCACTGTTTACAAATGTTATAAATTGTCTTGCTATCCTTATACTACATTCACACATGATAGTTGTCTTTGAGAGTCTAAGAAATAGCCATTTCCTCATGACTTAGGGCAAACACAAATTTTGGCTTAAATTATTTTACTATTGTGCTCCATGAAATAAGTAAGATTAATTTATTTCTGACATTCAATTTCTTTTACTTATGTATAAATCTGTTACATTTCTTTCGCATTGAAAATTATTACAAGAGAATTTTATTACATAAAACTAAATAAATATGTCACTTTTGCATACCTAAATTGAGTGGCTCATTGAGAAATTTGCCCTTGATAAAAACAAAAAATTAAAAACAACAAAATGGAAAAGCTTCCACTAAGGAAAACCAAATTGCTTCTAAAGGGATTAATTTGGATTTAGCTTTTCTTGTGCTCCACAGGATGCTGTGAAATAATGTAAAATCTACAACTTGAAGTGAAAAGAGTATTTTGAACCTAGCATCTTATGTCTATTCCAGCCAGAGGATCTAATAAAGACATTTTTAGTCACACAAAGACCCAGACTCTGCATGCCTGTTCTCAGTCCACAGCTGCCCCGTCTTCCTCCCAGGGCACTTGCTTCTTCTCTCAGGCTTTTATTTTCTGCTTCCACATAACTGTCACCTGCAACACACCATAGTGCTGCGTGGCTGGGATCATTTGTGGATCCAATTACCAACATCAGCTCAACCCATCTCCGCCTGAGTTCCCATTTCTACAGTGAGAGGAACTACTTGATTCAATCTAGATCGGGTGCCTGACTCAAATTCCATTAGTTGTAGGCTAAGGCACAGCCACCTGATAGCAACACGTCCACCTGAGCTATGGAAAATAGAGGCATGGGGGATGCATTTTATTTCAGAAGGAGTGAAGTAGAAATGACTGTATCTAATAGATCTGATAATTTGATGTGTAGCTTGATTATAAAATATAGAGTAGACTTGGAATTAGAAAGGTCGGGATTTGCTTGGTAATTTATTTCTAATGTCCACAATTCCTAATATTCAGTGACAGAAACATCTAACTCCAGGCATTGCTGGGAAGGGTTATATGATAAAACATATCATGTGCCTAGCTCTGTGTCTAAAATATAACAGATAACTAACGGGAGCATCCTCTCCTTATGTCAATCAATGAGTTAATTTAAGTGCAAGGAAAAAAATCTTTTTTGTATAAATTATTTAAGTGATCATGAGCAGCAAGTTTCAGGAGAGAAAATACATTAAAATCAAAATATACCCTCATTTGCTGTCGATGCTATCCCTAACTTGTCCCAATTAACAAAACATTTTCATTATTAACTTAGCTATTCAGGAGCTTCTGATTTGGGGGATAGATAGATGATAGAGATAGATAGATAGATGATAGATAGATAGATAGATGATAGATAGATAGATAGATAGATGATAGATAGATAATAGATAAAAGGAGAGAGAAATCTTTCTGTATTCCTTCCACAGCCTTCTCTAATGTTGCCCATTCTACTTAGTCTACTTGTTTTCTCACTGAGAAACTATATATTTCCTCCACCCTTTGGCTCCCTTAACACAAGAAGCTGCATCCAACTTAGATGCATGTGATCTTGGTACTCTACAAGTTCAGTGTGGGATTTCCTTTAATTATCCATACTTTACTCATGCTGTCACCCTAAATCAAGTTTAAATTGTTTAAGCTCTGGCTGGGTAGCTCAGTTGTTTAGAGCATCATCCTAATAAACCAAGGTTGCGGGTTCAATCCCCTGTTATGTCACATACAAGAATCAACCAATAAATGTATAAATAAGTGGAATAACAAGTGGAAGTTTCTCTCTCTTTTCCCCTTCCTCTCTCTCTAAAAGCAATTAATAAAAATTGGGTGGGTGGGGGAGGGAGTTTAAACTGTTTAAAGAAACATTCTCTGAATACTATAGCCTCTACTCATCTCACCTTTCTCTGAAAGTCTGTATTCAATGACCATGTGATTTCTTACTTCTTTGCCTTCTTTCTCTAGTTACTTTTCATGCATTGCTTTTGTCTTCCCAACCACAATGTACCCAACCCGAACAGCACACAGCTCCTGGTTAGTGTAATTCACCACAGGTACTCAAGGAATTCCTAGTTATTATTTACACCACACCTTCTTTAATTTTTAAGTAATTTTATAACACTTGATGTGTCACTGAGAATAATGTATTATTCATATGCAATTCATCTTGCAGTGTAAAGTAAATATTGTGTCATCATTTTTATGATAGCTACAGGACCTAGAAATAAGTATATAATGTTGATTCCAGTGTGTTATAACTACTTCAATGTAATTCAAATGAAAACTCCCTTGACACTTAATAACCCAAAATAGTGCATGGCTTTATACATAGCAAGCTAAACTATGCTCAGTTGGTTTTACAAAGAACATGCAAATTATTCAGAAATAATGATTCACATAGTTCACTTATTTTTCCTGTTGACTATAATAACCATAATATGTTCACAAACAGAAATAAATCAATTACAGTTGGAACCACAAGAAGTAACTCTTGAATTACAGCCTGTTGCCCTATAAGTCAGAATAGCAACTGCAAGAATTTGAGTATACTGCGTGAACAATCGTGTAGCATCATTTCAAATGAATTACACTATTTTCCCTTAAGAATTTGTAATAATGTTCAATAATAAGTAATAACCTATAGGGCAAGTATAAATGGAGGTGGAATGTAGAGCAGTAATTTACCAGAGACTCAACTCCACAGGCTAAATTGATCTATGCTGATTGCTCTTCCTGTACAATGTGCTTCTGCAGATAATAGCAAACTCCAACCTGCTCCCCAACCTGCCAACCTCAATTCACTTCTCTGTTTACATTGCTTATTATTAGACACTACAAGGAAATTCTATAATTCAACCAACACTTCCATCTGTAGTACAAGCACTTTCCAAAACAGAAAAAATGACCATTTCATGTAATAATGGCACTGTGATAGCAGATCAGACTTTAGTCTTGTAGCACTTAAATCATTTCAAAACTGCATTAATGGGTGGTAACCAACAGACTGACCATTTATACTTCACAGGAAAATTTTCCTGGAAAAGTCAGAATTTCTGTTTCCTAATATGGTCTAACATACATCTTTTAGAATTTGTGTAATTTCTGATCATTAATAAATTAGGACACCTTTGTATAATTTCATAGAAATGTCACATTGCAGGTGAGTCTTTTACAGTTTATTTCAGTTTTTTTGGAGAGCCTTAGAGAGAAGTGGGAGAAAACTAGTCAAAAAATATGTTTCTTTTTAAAAAGCACCACATTTCCTGAACCAATACTCTCAGAAACTATTATTCATGACTAGGAGAGATTACTTTAAAAGTAGCCTTCATTTGTAAATAAGAACACAATCCTATTGTATGCTCAGTTGTTGTTCTTTGGTGTGCACTCTGTTAAAATACCTCCACATCATATATACAATGTGCGTGCCACAGCTTCTGAAGCCCACTTTCCCCACTTCACCATTTAACTATTTCAAGTCACCCTTTCCATGACGCAACTAGACTGAGCATCGGGGGAAATATCTGAGAGGAGACAAAACTTCCAACCTGATGTCCCAGCTAACAACTGTTTTATGAAGGTTTATTACAGATTAATTTGCTTTATCTTGTTAATATTCCCCCCTCTCTATCACTGTCAAAACTCTCCATGCATCTTAAGCGCAGGCACTACCTTATTTATCACAGTCCCAGCAGGATGAAGACGGGTGTTTTATGGAGCCGGGGGCCACTGTCTTCAGAACACTGAAGGAGTGATTGCACTGAAACAAGGGTCCCCTCCATTCCCTGTGTGTGACAGCAAACAGCTCGCCGGGGAGGAGGGCCCAGCCTCCAGCCGAGGGCTTGACAGGATGGGTGCTTATTTCCCAGCACCGAGAAGTCCACGCTGTCCCTGGAGGCGAAGTGGGAAACACCTCTAGCTTCACACTCATTCACGGCTCAGACCGATGCAAAATTTGATGATGCTCCATCCCTGTGCAACAACCTTCAGTGCTCGCAGTGAGTCCCGCCCCTAATGTCTGCCCTCCAGTCCTGCCACTCTCCTCACATGCTGTGCACCGGTCAACTGACCCTTTCCACCTCCCGCCCGGGCTATGCTCTCTCCTACCCCAGCCTCTCCCTGGGGCCTTCCTCTCATACCTGTGGTTCCTCTCTGTGGACTCACTTCTTCACTGGTATATGGATAAGTTTACCTGTTTCAGCCTAGACGTCCCTTCTGGGAATTCCAGCAGCGACCCCCGACTCCTTGACCTCCTATTCCCCTAGGACATGGTATTTAGTAGCATTGTGGCATGTATTGTATCAGTATACTGCAAGTTCTTCTTTGCTTTTTGGATATACTTGAGGGAATAAAATGTTGAAAGAGGAACTATTTAGCACATGACTAGACAAGAATAGCCATCCTTGCAGAAATGCTGGATAAAAAAATCAGGGGAAATTACTTTGTACTGGAACTTGACAGTGTAAGTCTCACATTAATGGATGTTAGTAGTAAAACCAGGGAAAATAGAACAAAATATATGCGACATTTTAATATTAATTCCAACTGAAAATTGGAATTATCATTATCCAATTTTGATATCATTAATTAAAAAATTATCATTAAGGCATATCATTAATTAAAAAAAATACAAAGAAAACAAAATATAGAATGGTTTACATTAACATTTAACACTAATGTCCCTTTTTAAAAGTTACACATAAAACTAAAAAGTAAAAGTTAAATGAGGAACATTTTTGCATCAACTTGATGAACAAGCCATATTTTTAATGTAATAAACTTTTTACAAAATACTAAGAAACACTTAAACACATTAGAAAATGGGCATTTTAAAAAACTATTACAAATTGAAAGACTTTTCTTAAAAGGTAAATCCTCTCTAGTATTAAAAATATGAAATAAAATAAATATACACCCTTTTCCCTATTAAATTGGGGGAGGGGAGTGGGGGGAGTCAGATAATGGCAGTGGAAGTGCAATGAGAGAAGCATTTCACATGTTCTGTGTTGGAGTCAAAGTTGTAAGTTTTCCAGAAGCAAATATGCCCGCACGCATGAAGAGTCTTAAAAATCTGTGTATCATTTTACTCTGGATTTCCAAATGGAGGACTTTATTCTAAGTAAACAATGGGGACTATGTTTCAGAGTAGATGTCATATTTTAAAGTAGCATTCATTGTCGTACATATTTGGAAACGAAGTGTTTGAAAGTAGGTACATGATTACTTAAATGAAACAGTTTATAATATGAAAAAGTATCATTCAGGGACCTAGAGAGCGCTCTCCATACACAGGCAGGGAGACCCCGCTTCCTCCTTAGTGGGACCTGCCTCTCCAGTGGTGCCGGAGTGGCCTGGGGACTCACTCTGTCATGGAGTTTGGCTGGCTCTGCAGAGCGCTGCCCGGGTCCTGGCTGTGTTCAGAGCTATGGGGCATGAGGTCGGATAAGGCCTTGCCTTTCCTTTTCCTCCTCCATAGCCCATCCACGCCCTCTCTGGAACTTCTGTCTTCTGAAAGAAAAGAAAAGAAGAAGAAGAAGAAGAAACCTAAGTATCGATGTGGTCTATTTCTATGTTTCGGGTTATTACAACCCTCCTCAAAATAATGAGGGAGTCAACTACCTGCTCAGCACACTTAATAGAGAAGGATCAAATGGAAAGAGAGAGAATAAAAGGACAATATCTGAAAACATTAGTTCCCACATTTTGAATGGATTTCTCACTAACAAGATCAAATAAACATTTTTATCTTTTTCTATTTTTATGGCATCATTAATGTTACCTTGCGTGAGATCTTTCTGATTGATCTTGAGAAAATTATCTGAGTAACTTTCTGAGAAAATCAGCTTTCCAAACCATCATTCAATAATCACATTTTTCATTAATTTAAATGTCAAGTCTATCATATGCCAAAAAAAGTCTAGTACAAGGCACTATACTTATATTTATAAATTTTAATTTTGTTCCATTGATCTATTTCTTTGTTATATTCATATTGCATGCACTAGTGATTTGTTATGGTAGATTTTTCTATTCATTATTATAAATCGACATAATTACAGAGTTTGGCATAGTGCACATGCTTTGTAAAGGCTGATAACAAGGTTCTAAGGTCTGCTCATTACAGTAAAAGTAGGAGGTTTTCTGAGAAAGAATTTTAAACATGCAGTTTCATCTTTATAATGAAGCCACAGATGTGCTCTCTCTTTGGCCTAGAATTCAGTGGTTGGCAAACTGCGGCTCGAGAGTCACATGAGGCTCTTTGGCCCCTTGAGTGTGGCTCTTCCACAAAATACTGACTTCTGCGCATGGGCCACGAAGTTTCAATCGCACTGTGCAGGTGCGCCCGCACATGGTATTAATCTAGGCCCTATATTAATCTTTAACCAATAAGCACTGCGATTGCTATGACATTATTGAGGCCTCACGGGATGTTTTCTTCCCTCTTCTCTGGCTGCCGCTTCTACAGCCCTCCCTGGTAAGTTACACTCTTCTTTTAAATCTACACGTTTGCTCATTTCAAGGCAGGGCCTGTGTGGCAGCTGCTCTGAAACCCTAACAAGGGATTTATGCATTGAGATGCAGCTCCTGGTGAATAGCATTCAGTCGCCTGAGGTTATCAATGGTCTGAAGCCTGACTCTCACTCACTGGGACTGACCTGAAACTTTCACATTAGACTAAGCTTGAGGGCTGCAGGAAACCAGAGCTGGTGGCCAAGTTCTGCGTGATAATCCGCTTGGGGAGGCAGCTCCCTGGGACCACCGGGTTAAGGGAAATTCTGTAAGAATTCCATTTATGGGGCAGCATTTCCTGCTGCACTTGGGCCACACTGGACATCATTTGCCCGCTGCCAACATATCCTTTCTAAAAGGTGCTAGAACCACTTTAACATGAGTACATTTTACAGGGTTGGCACGGCTACGTTTTAATTGCGATGCACTGAACTACCCCCCGGTCATGCTTCTTTCTTCCAAATGCGTCTACAAATGAAGTGAGCCTGGTAAGCCAGCAGCTCAGCCGGCAGTAACAATAGCATGGAGCATGCGCGGCCACCTCAGCTGCATTCCTCGCAAGAGCCCCAGCAGGCAGACACTGCTACCAGCACCTCCTCTCTCCCACACCTCCCCCCCTGCCAGCCCCTGTCCAGAGATGACCCAATGGAGATGTAAGAGGTTAAATAATTGGCCATTGTCACATTGCTAATATGCCCTGGACCCAGCACTGTGGTACTGGTCTACCTGACTGTGACTATCAAGCACTCTATAAATATTTAGCCAGGTATTTCAAGACGGTGGCAGTCAAGTACCCTATCTCTGAATTTGTTTTCAAGCATCTTAAAAATGTAAGGTTTATAACCTCTTCTTTGTTTACCTTATAACATTTCCATATCTTTATACTAAAATTTTTAATGTTGACATTATTGCAGGAGTCCCCTTCCCCCCATCTTTTCCCACCTCCACCCTCCCCTGCTTACCCTTTCCTCAGCCTTTACCAAATTATTGTCCATGGACATGGGGTACACATATATATTCTTGAGCTATTTCCTTCACCTTCTTTATTCAGTCACCCCTTTCCCTTAAAGGCCCCTTTCTTTCTCAATAGCACCAACTAATGCCTTACAATTTTCATGTTCTTTCCAATATTAAAATGTCAATGCTCTTGTCAAATTGCAGGCCTATTCCCTTCTGAAGGAGCACGAAGCTGATGCTTGACACCAAACACACTCTGGGCACAGGTAGCTACCACACGCCATGGCCCCATCCCAAGAGAAAAGTAGTCTGAGTCCCCAGAAAATATGTGTTGGGATTGATAGAGTTCTCTTTCTCTTTCCTGTTACATACCACCGATAGTATAGCTTCAGGGACAGAACCTGAGGCCGCGCTCACAGGAGAGGGCATTCAGAGTCTGGCCGCCTGGCCTGTAAGAGCTGGAAGTGGAAGGAACCAAGACTCTAAGTGCTGGCAGAACCGTGATTCACAACAAAGCAGACCACAACATCTCAGCCTAGTAATGGAAGTCTGTTGAAAGCGTACTGCAGGGGTCCTGTCTTAATCAGTGTGGTGCTGGGAAATTGATAAGAAAAAAAATGTAGAAAGAAAACAAAGAAAAATTAGATTGAAAGAAAGCATTAAATGTGTTGCCTCGGTGTATATTTACAATTTCTTCGCAAGCCTAGGAAGTTAGTGCATTTGAGTCATAGCTCATCATTGCTCTGTTAAGGGTCACAGGGATGTAGGGATCTGTGTGCATTTGGTCTCACGGGTCAAATACTTTGTGATCCTGGGAGGATCACTGTTTCTGTTTCTTGCTCTTCTTATGGCAATTCCCCTGCAAATATTTTTTTTTTCTTTTTTAATGCCACCTTCCTCTATCCCAGTGGTTCTCAACCCTGGCTGCGCATTAGAATCACCTGGGAATCTTTTTAAAATCCTGATCTCTGGGCCTCATCCTCCGGAAATTCTGTTTCTTTGTTATGGGGTGGGTGCACAACATTAGTAACAAAGAAACAGAATTTCCAGAGGATGAGGCCCAGAAATCAGGATTTTGAAAAGATTCCCAGGTGATTCTAATGTGCAGCCAAGGTTGAGAACCACTTCTCTATCCCATTATTTTTCATACTCAACACTGCCTTAAGTAAGCCATATGTTGCTTCATTCAGGACATATGGCTACAGCAGTGGTGGGCAACCCCTGGCATGCATGCCAAACATGGCACGCCAGTAACTTTTGCTGGCACACAAAACCCTCTCTTATATTCTTCCATTTACAATTTTTTTCTTAATATCAACTTTTTTATTTTTCAGATAAATTCAGTGTAGGTGCATCTTAGATAAATAAATAATTTTATATAACAAGTTATCTTAAAGACCATAGACATGGATTGACGAGAGAGAAGAGCAATTTCTATGCCTCTGCCTTAACTCTCCCTGACTTCCTTAGATCCGACCAGTGTTTTGGTTTCATCCACGTACGCTTGCGAATCTTTGTTCTCAGTGATGAATTTTGTTAAGTCTCATAATAGGAGTAGCCTGACGGATGAAAGTAGTAGCTCGTGCATATCTCTGAAG
>NW_006287372.1:752621-759514 GCF_000327345.1 Myotis davidii | reverse complement strand
TCAGGTTCCATAAAACTGAGCCTCAAACTTCTCATTTGAATGAACTCAACATTCCAGTCAGGTGGCCTCCAGCACACATTTCCCCTCACACCCTGTGTGCGACTCTCTTCCAGGAAAGCCCGCCTCCACATAACAGCCTCCTGCTAAAACACGGAAGTGCTTTCCCATTGCAACCCCTTCAGATCGGCCTGTGAAGGCATTTCATGTTGATCCGGGTTCCAACAGAGACACAAAACCAGTGCGACATACAGATTAACAAATGTATTGCAGGGAACTAGCTCCCATGATTGTGGGGCTGGCGAGGCAGGTCAAAACTCTGAAACCAGCCACTAGGGGGGGCAGGCTGAAATTCTGGGGCATGAGCAGAAGCTGTAGCTGCGCTCTGAAGGGCCTTCAGTGAACTGAGTCAGGCCTGCCCTGCTTACCCAGAGCAATCTTCTTCACTTACCGTAAACCAGTCATAAACTTTAATCCTGGCTACAAACGCCTCCAAAGCAACACCACGATTAGTGTGTGATTGAATAATGGGGGACTGTCGCCTAGCCAAATGGACAGGAAACTGACCATCACATATTGCAAACTGAATGAATGAGTAAGAATGAAACCCCATTCGTTTGCTAGCCTGTCTTTAGTTGCAGAGGATAAACTGCGAGGAGAATGGAATTTGGAGAAGTGAAAATGACCACCTGGAGCCCAACACGAAAGTACCGGCTTCTTGTCCACAGAAATTCCTCTGCTGCACTGAAAGCCTACATTGTATGTCTCGACATCTTTCCTGAGTATTAGGTCTCCACTGGAATTCCCTGTCGTACCCTGCCGTCTACTAGTAAATGACAGCCTCCCTTCAGGGTTCACCGAGGCACCATGTGCAGGGTGGAGCTGGCTCAGGGGCAGCCTGCTCGAGACTCCCACAGCAGGTAAGGTGAGGGCACTCACTGAGCAGCTCCAGGAGGAATTTGCCATCCACTCCTTGTATTATTATTATTCATCTTCAGGATGACTCCCCCAACAAGGCTATTATAACTAATCCACGTGCAATCTTGTGTTTTCTAGGTACAATAGGTCACTGACGGTCATGACCATGCTGGCCCCTGTCAAACGGAACTCCTTTTCTAACTGGACAATCAATGGGTTCGTGTTACTTGAGGCAATTAAGCAGAGACAAGGTTGAATCACACATGACCGTTTATTCCAATACTGCCTTCAGTCCTGGAGGGCAGCAGGTCATCCACAAAAATCTGCTCTGCACCCTACCACAAGCCGGCAGCTTATATAGGTAGAAGGACAAGATTACATGGGGAAATAGGCAAAAGGGCACATGGGCAGTTCACAGGGATGCAAAGGGCCAGCGGTCTTCAAAGGACTGGCCTTCTGGTTCCTGCAGCAGAGCCGTTCATCTCTCCACGCTAACAGGCAGCTCCAAAGGGGGAGGGCGGGCCGCATCTCCTGGTGAGCTCCCAGGTCCTGAGTGCGGCTGCCGGCCAGGTCAGACTGTGCCTTCTTTAATCAGAACAAAACAATCACGGTTAACAGAGCAGGATTAACATTCCTGCAGTGCTGGCTGGTTCCCCAGCATTTGATTTCTGCCCCTGTCACTTTATTGGACAACCACTCCAGTGGCAGAGCGAGCAGAAGCGGGTGAAAGATCAGTGCATTCCCTGCAGCCCTGTGGATGCGGCGCAATCTGCTTTGGCCCCATCACCTTTCTCAGCTTCTTGGCTCCTTTGTCCTTCCCTCCCCTCCTCACTGCACACAGGACGAACCCCCACACACACTGGGGAGCCACACTAACACCTTTGGTAGGTGCCTGGTCAGTTCTCACCTGGACTCCAGCCCCACCTCCAGCCTGAAATCATGCTTCAGCAGGGCCCACAATGGCAACCCCAGCCAGGGCCCTGTCATCATTGCCTATGGCCAATGTGCTTCTCCACACACCTGCTTAATTCATGCTGATGTTGCTGGGAGTTATTTACAAGAGTGGGGTTGAGGAATAACTCCCTAAAGGCATGACAAACGACACTGCTTTTCAAAATTTTGTTTGTGTAGTGATGTAATGAAGCACAGCTCTCAGTGTAAGTCTCATGCTGTCTAGGGCACTAAAGCAGGAAATGCATTGACATCTCTTTATTGTCCCTGCCATCACATGATGATTTTGGGGTCTATTTCTTAGAATAGCCAGGCCTCAACTTACAAGTGAGCTGTATCCCAAAATTAAACTCTCAGTCATTTTTCTGAACCTGGAATGTCTTTTCCAATGGAAAGATGTTATTAAAGATGTTAATTTCTTGAAATAAACTTTTTAAAATCTCAAGGTAGACTTAATTGAGCAGATTAGGCTCAGTATATTATCTTTTTTTTTTTCAGTAAATGCTATTGAAAATGCCTGAGCTTCACTTTGGGACACCAGGAACTCATCTTCCTACCAGAGAAGAGTGGACGAAAGGGGCCACATGCTGACCTGACAAGCCCAGGGGAGGCCCGCATGGCCGTCTTGCAAACTCAGACCTAAAGTCACCACAAAGGATGGTCTGAAATTAAACTGTAACTAAAAGCAGTTATGGTGAGTAGTTATGTCCTAGGCGGGTATCTTCACTGACAAGGTCAACCTTTACCTTAACTGAGCCTGTCTGTCTTTTTGCATCTAAAATAACATACCCTTGAAATGTCTGGGTAACTTGTAACTTCCCTTTTTCAGGACCCCTTGGGGCACAACGTAATGTGCTGGGTCCCAGGACAGAGACCACAAATTCCTTCATTGTTATGTGTTAATTGTTCCTGCCCCACCTAAGCATGTGTCTATCATTTTACTTTTTATTCAATCCCAGGGGTTTCCCTGCTTTGCTTGCTCCCGCCTCTCTAGTCTATCACCAGTGGATTTCATGTCACCCACCTACGTCCCTTCCTTTGACTGCAATGTATAAAAAGAGATGTAACCTGCCATTCTCCGGAGCATTATCTCAGTTTGTTGAGACTTTGCTTCCCGGAGTATGTCAACAGTTTGGCTGAAATAAACTCACAAAAATTATTTACGTTGGTTATTTTTCAATGGTTATTTTTACGTTGACAGAAGGCATTGGATAGCAGCCACGTGGGTATTTTGTAGTTGTAGATTTCACGAACTGGAAGTGTACCTGAAGTATGGACACAACCCATATATTTTCATAAGTGAATAAATCAATTAATGAATAGGCAGATATTCCTTCTCCTGTTACCAGGACAGAGGTGAGAGTTGCCACTTTGATATCGAGCAGCAAGAACCACAGATAACATTGGATCACATCCTTGCATGGAACACCTCCCTTTGGCAGAAGTTAATTTTTAAAAAATCTAACCTTTCCTTGACATTGTGTGGAGAATCTAATTGCCCCCAAATCAGGCAATTGGAGGTTAGATATTGGTGTGATAGAAACTGGATACATTTAAATAGTTTGATCAAACGAAGACAAGCATTAAAGATTCCACCAAGAGAGCTGACCTGTCTGTCCTTCCAAAAGTCTCAGATCTCTTTCTGTCCCCATTTTAGAATACTTGACTGGAAATGCAGAGCACAAGAAACCATACCCTCAGCTGGAGAAAGGAGATAAAGAAAACAAAAGAAAGCTCCCTTGCCTGGTGCCCAGGGAGGAAAAAGCCTGCCTTGAAGCCCTGAGACTAATTACATTAGAGGCATATTTAGTAATATCATTTAATAATTTTTCCAGGATACTTAAGCATGATTTTAATATATACCTTTTAACCTGTACCTCATGTTCCATTATCCATAATTATTCTGTTTGCTTATTATACCTTTTAAATTACAATGATTAATTATACACATTACATAATTGAATTGTGAAAAATGATTAATCATCATTGTATTATTGTTTAATTATACAACATATTTCACTTTAACTAGAAAATGCAAAGTTCTTTACCTCATGGGCTAACTGCATTGCCATGTGGGTAATTAACCTGGATTTCATTACAGGTGAAATGAGTGACTCACCCAAGGTGAAACAAGACTACTGAACCAAGAACAGCTTAGAATGCCGAACTTTCAGCCATTTTAAAAACAAACAAACAAATGAAAAAGGTGCTTTCTTTCCAATGAATAATATGACTCCCTGTAAAGAATATGTTCTTTCCTTTTCTGGAAGCCCGTGTTCATATAGGGTTTCAGAGAATGTGGCTCAGGAGGTTGTCGGCTGAGCATGTGAACATGACGCGGGTGGCACAGTTCTCACAGCCCAGCCTCTGCGCCTGAAAGGGCCTGGCACCTGGACCAGTTCCTGGGCAGCTCACTCCACTGATGGCCTCCAGGCAGACCTGTCTCCAGGTGGCTGCACCAGAGAGCTGTCATCTGGGACGCATGATGCTCTCTTTTGTTTTCTACTATAATACACATCCACATGGGAAAATGAAAGAAATTGGTAAAAATTATTTTAAATCACAAGGCAGCTTTTTTTTCCTCCCTAAGGAAGTAGTTAAATCTCCTCTTGAGTCAATGGCATCTGGTTGAGTCCGTGACGGATCTTTTGATTACTGTAAAAATTAAGACCCAAGTCTCAACTAGGAAAAAGAGGAAACGGAAATGAACAGCAATAACACTGGTCTACATTTTAATCTCTTGGATGAATATTCATAATTCCCGAGAGAAAATGTCTTATTGCTCAAAATCAGAATATAGTGTTGGCACCCTGCATGTTTAATTCTGGGGAAGGCAGGACAGTGATATATTTGGCTGAAGGGCTTTGCAGGAACACTTCTGGTTTCTGCTGCATGCAGGTAGAATACTTACATTAATTTCTCCACCAGCGTGCCACATGGTGAGTGGAAGAGATTCTAAAATGTAGATTGGGAAGACGTTACAAAGGGCAAACAAGATGCTGAGTAACAAAAATAAAAATAGAGGTCCGCCACAGAATCTAACCAACACACTGGGACTTTTCACATCTAGAAATGTTAATATTATTTCAAAAATTTTAGATTTACATGTTTATGAGTGTGTGTGTTTACATCAAAATCTATTAGCTATTTATCACACTATCTCTTTGAAAAGACAGGCAAAAACCCAGCTAACATTTTTATTTGAAGAGAAATTATAAAAAAACACACAACAAGGATCATATTCAGCATATACTAACTTGCTTCTCACTTGTTGTTCTGGTAAGAACTTCAAATAACAATTTCCCTAAAGTGAATATGTTTAGAATATGAGAAGTATATTTATTGCACACAGTCTTTCATGCTCTCACAATTTCTCCCCTTTCGAGTTCTTGACTGTGCATAACAGACCTAAGAAATACCCTTCTGTGTGATGTTTCTGGATTTGGCATCTGACTGCAGATGCCATGGTTACAGTGCCAAATGTTAGGCATGAAATTGTAGGCTGCAAAATGCATCAAAATTGATATATTGGCTTTTTAGGACACTCAGCCACATCTGCACCTGATCACATCTTTGTTTATGAGGAAATGCCGGTCTGTAAGATGAGGTGATGTAGACCATTAGTGATAGATGGAAGCCAGGAGGTAAAGAAAAGATGATTACTTTTTATAACCGGTTCCCTGCCAGAATGGTGCACAGTGCAACAGCTAATAAAACTGTTCTAATAACTTTGAACCCGAGAGGTAATTTACATTTTATTAGGGCGAAGAGATTTGAAATTGTTTGTTGCAGAAGATTAAAAAGAGGGGAAATAAAGAGAGAGAAAGAGACTGAAGCTTGAATTAGAAATGAGGTTTGTGATTTTCCTTTTGATCCACAGAATAGCAACTGTCTGTGCTGTGTTATAACTTCACATGACTGCCCGACCGGTTGTCGGAAAACTGACTGTTTAAATGTGATGATGCTGAAAAATGGTGTCTCAGAAAAGAAAGATTTCTTTCTCTTTCTTTTTTAACATTACTGTCTCCTGCCGCATTTCACTAATGAGATACACAATAAAATTATATCACTCATGCATTATTTACCGTCACCCCCTGGATTTCCGTCTCTTGGTTTTAGATCACTCACACGCCTGAAAGCAGAACAGCCCTAGGCATTTCGGAGTTTGAATATAAATCACCTATATAGCTTAAGAACCTCATGTTAAATAAGATATCCAATTCCCTAGCCTCAATTAAAAGTGAAAAAGAATATGTATGTTTGCATAATAATAACTTCATTTACATATTGCTATATTTCCTTTGTTCACTGGACACATTTTTATGGAGTGCCCACTGGTACAAGGTGCCATGAAAGGGATGTATGAGATGATTTAATTTAATTAAGAAATCCTTACTCCTGACATATTCCACACCTACCATGCAAGCAACTGGCAGAAATACTTTGGTAACTTGCTGCCATAAATTAAAATATTTACAGAAATAAGATGTCCATTCCATGGTCAGAATCACCCTCAGTGTAATATTTGCGTTGCAGAAGGAAACAAGCATTTATGTGCCCAAACCATGCAATTAAACGGGCAGATTTACAGGGTGGTGTGCTGGAGTCAGCTCGTTCTGCCTCCCGGGAACAGCAGTGAGCCTCTCCTTCCAAATCCACGTTCGATAATGTTAAGTTTCTGGCCTTAAACTGGCCTCAGTGGAAGTATTTACAGCCGAGGAACTGTCAGCGAGCACAGCCTCGGTGTCGGTGCTGTTTTTAGGAGCAGTTGTTGAACACCTCAGCACAGCACTGGGCCCACACACTGGGACCACGGCACTGGGCCCACAGCACTGGGCCCACGCACTGGGTCCACGGCACTGGGCCCACGGCACTGGACCCACGGCACAGAGCCCATGGCACTGGACCCTCGGCACTGGGCCCACGCACTGGACCCAAGGCACTGGGCCCATGGCACAGAGCCCACGGCACTGGACCCACGGCACAGAGCCCATGGCACTGGGCCCACGGCACTGGGCTCATGCACA
>NW_006287372.1:743421-752547 GCF_000327345.1 Myotis davidii | reverse complement strand
CAGAGCCCATGGCACTGGACCCTCGGCACTGGGAACACAGCACAGAGCCCATGGCACTGGACCCACGGCACTGGGCTCATGCACCCTATGCACAGACTCACACACACTGCACTATCATGACAGAGCGATGGTCTTGGTGAAAGATGTCTAATGTTGTAATTAGTGCATTAGCATAATGTGGTGTTAGAGTAGTATTCACTAATGTTATTATATTTGGCTTTCACTTTAAAATAATCCAACCCTCCTAAATATACTAATATTTTTAAAGTAGGGTGATTGGCATATAGGTTCATTTTGCATTTTTAGACTTATGTAGCTTTCCATAAAAAGATGTTAAAAATAACTAACAAAACCAAAAGTATATATTCACTTATATACTCTCATAGATGCATGTATATGTATATTTACCTTTGTGTATATATATATATATATATATATATATACAGAGAGAGAGAGAGAGAGAGAGAGAACCCTAGACAGTTTGCTCAGTGGTTAGAGCCTGGGCCCGCAGATTGGAGAGTCTCAGGTTCAATACCCAGCCAGGGTCAGGGCTTCCGTGGGAGGCAACCAACCCATGTGTTTCTCTCATAGCAATGTTTCTCCCCACCCCCATACTTTCCACTCTCTCTGAAAATCAATGAAAAACTATCTTCAGGTGAAGTTTAATACATATATATATTATATTATATATATATATATTAACAGATAAGTACTATATTATTAAAAATAAAGATCATATGTATATACAAATCACTTGCTATATAAACATTCAACATTTTCTTAGTATGTTTTTATCAGAAAGTAATGCTT
The DNA here is from genome assembly GCF_000327345.1 of Myotis davidii. NCBI lineage: Eukaryota > Metazoa > Chordata > Mammalia > Chiroptera > Vespertilionidae > Myotis > Myotis davidii. The sequence goes on along the minus strand of NW_006287372.1, from coordinate 751,737 downwards.
TAGTTTAATTAAAAAAAAAACTCAATGAATCTCAAAGATTTCCTTAACTGTGATTCAAACTTCGTCGGGGCCATGGAAAGAAATAAGAGACCAAATTCTCTTTTTGGTAAATTAACAACAAAATCACCGCAGGATATAGTTTCCCATGTCTGAATAGAGGTCCCGAGGGCTCTGCAATGGAAGACATTGTGAGATTGATGAGGTTCGTTGCACTATTGAGTCCAACCATGTTATTCTGTGAATGAAGAAAAAAAAAAAAACTCAGAAAGAACAAGGGCCCCCTCAACCTTGGTTAGCCAAGTTCCGGCTACTCTGAGTGCGGACCAGCATCCACATCAGCTAGGAACTTGCAGAAAATTCTGAATCTCAGCCCCACCCCAGCATACAGGCCGCCAGGTGGTTCGTAGGCACTTTACAGGGTGAGAGGACTGCAGTGCGGGGGACGAACCTGGGCTGGACACCAGGTCCCCACACAGCGGCCTGACGCCCCCCTCCGACCACCCTCACAAGAGCAGGAAGAGGCCTCCTCCTCTCTCTAGGTTGTCACGCCTGTCATGGTGATGCGGTGGTGACAAGGTCTGTACTCCATAGGACAGAGCCCCATAGTTCACGAAGCTTCACGTGGTAAGGCCTCTGAGGACTGAAAATCGGTGCCAGGGGCCACCCGCTGTCCCCACTGCGCCCTCGCCCCCTGTGGCCGCAGGAGCCCCGGCTGAGGACAGGGCTGGGGATGCGCACCCCAGAGGCCGCCAGGGTGAAACCACTCACTGGACACGAAACCTAATGCTGAGGACAGGGCTGGGGATGCGCACGGCCGGAGGAGCAGCGCTGCCCGCACAGAGAGCCACTGCGGCGAGGCCGACCCCGGAGGCCGCCAGGGTGAAACCACTCACCGGACACGAAACCTATTTGAGGGGTAATTTATAGAAGCCAAGAATGTTAATTGAACAATGAATCACTTAGACTGAAGGGTAAAATACATGCGCATTGATCACTCGAGAGCAAACGGAAGATTGAAAAGAGCTTAGGAGGCCCTGAGTGTCTTGAAAGTCACTGAGACAAGAACTTGGTGGCAGTAAGGCCATGCGTGAGCAGAGGCTGGAAGAAGCTGGCAAATCGCAGAGCCTGGCCTGGGACCACAGGGGCCTGAGTTCCTGCCCGGCTCTTCCTCAGAAGGAGGACATTGGCGCAGGGGCGATCTGGTGTCTGTTTCTTAGCGATGCTCTTTAGATGGCGCTCTCTCCCTTAGCACACTGCCCCCAGGAAAGTAGAGAGCTGTCATGTCAATGTCCCGAATGGGGTGAGGTGGACACTGGTTTCCTACAGGCTCAAGGGCTTCTCAGGCTGCATTCGAGGGGCTGGCTGATGAGGGACAGGGGCCACGCCTGGTCATCGGGCCAACGGAAATCAACACAAAGTTAATGTAAGTCTGAGCGCAATGCCGGGAGGGAGTTCTGGTCCAATGGCGTTAGAGTAATTGTGCCAGACTAAACCCATGACAGCGGGAAGGAGAGTGAATACCAACCACTCAAGTGGAGCGGGATCTGCCACCCCACCCGTAAGTCACTGAAAATACAATTGCGTTGATCTAAGAGGGATCTTTATCATTTTCTGAAGCACAGAATCGTTAGAAACTTTGATCAAGTTTTGTTCCTTTTTAAAAAATATTTTTATTGATTTAAGAGAGGAAGAGAGAGGGATAGAGAGATAGGAACAACATCAATGATGGAGAAAACCATTGATCAGCTGCCTCCAGTATGCCCCAGACTGGGGATGGAGCCTACAACCTGGGCATGTGCCGAGACTGGGAATCGAACTATGGCCTTCTGTTTCATAGGTCAATGCTCAACCACTGAACCACCCTAGCAGGGCAAATTTTGATACTTTTTAATGTAATGTGGCATAACTTGGCTACCATTTTCTACTTCTCCAACCCTTTCCAAATTCTATGGTTCCTGGTAAAAGAATTGGACTTCCTGCTTCAGTCTTCAGTTGAAGTCAGAATGGAAGAGTTCCCAAAACTTTATTTTCCTTGAGAGACAACATGGAGCAGCCTGGAGACAGCATAAAGCAGCCTGGAACAGCCTAGAGACAGCATGAAGACAGAATAGAGCAGCATGAAGCAGCATGGAGACACCATGGAGACAGCATGGAGCAGTCTGGAGACAGCATGGAGTCAGCATGGAGACAGCATGGAGCAGTCTGGAACAGCCTAGAGATAGCATGAAGACAGAATAGAGCAGCATGAAGACAGCCTGGAGACAGCATGGAGCAGCATGGACACAGCATATAGACAGCCTGGAGCAGCATGGAGACAGCATGGAGTATCATGGAGACAGCATGGAGACAGCATGGAGCAGCATGGAGACAGCATGGAGCAGCATGGAGACAGCATGGAGTATCATGGAGACAGCATGGAGTATCATGGAGACAGCATGGAGACAGCATGGAGCAGCATGGAGACAGCATGGAGACAGCATGGAGCAGCATGGAGACAGCATGGAGACAGCCTGGAGCAGCATGGAGACAGCATCCAGAAAGCTCATTAGTCAGACGAGATTCTGGGTCCACCACTTCTCAGTTATTTCCCAGAAGCAATCAATCCCCCTGACCTTGGACTCCCTCAGCCTCTCTGCATCTCAGCTTACCTCTCATCCATTTCCTGTGCAGATGAAAGGCGGTAATAAAAGTAGGCTGTTTTGCACAGTGCCTGGCACTTAAATGGAGAAAACCAGGGAGCCCTTTCCTCCCTTCCCTGCATCTGTGATGGAAGACTTCTCCCAAACGCAGGTCACCCAGCACTGGCTAAACTGAATTTATGGGGCACAGTCACTTCCTCCATCATGAATAATTCACCCCCACGAAGTGTGGATTCCTGAGTGTGTAACTCCTACCATCTTGCTAGCATTCCCACACCGAAGGGGGCAGATGTACTCCCACTAAAAATCAAAACAAGTCACAAAAGAAAATCCACATAAAAGAAAAGTTAAAAGAAATAAAATCAAAACCACAGACGTAATGTTTATTATGTGTTTTTCCTAAATGTTCAGAGTTTGGTGCCCCCTGGCCGGCCCCCTGTATCAGTCAGTAAAGTCGGCCTCAACTTAGTGATCTTTTTACCCTGGAATGTGATGACCTTAGTTTTATGGATATTGCTTTGCACTTTCTTAAGGTTCTACTAGCCTTTCTAGCATAAACGCACAGGTGATTCCTTCTCAGCATCTGTTTTGTCGGGAGAGGTGGGTGCTTTCAGAGAGCGCCTCTCCCTTCCGCTGTCTCTCCGCAGACATCAGACCGGCAGTGTTATTTTAGGGGTGGCTTTATGCTTTGCGATTTTTTTGTGATTGACTTCTTGCACTTAAGCTAAAGGGATTTACTGATGTTAACTGAGGTTTCATTCCTATGAAAGCTCAGGCACTAACTAGGCTAATCTCAGATTGATAAGATGGCTCGTGTTTTATACCACATCAGTGTTTACAGCCAGGGATCTGGGAAACACGCAGGGAAAATTAGAGAGACACACATTTGTTAACATCCTTCTTCAGCTCACTGTGCACAGGGTGGGGCAAAAGTGGGATGACAGTTGTGAGTACATGAAACTGTTTATTTTACTATCCTTTTTAAAAATCCTCACCCGAGGATATTTTCTCCATTGATTTTCAGACAGAGTAGCCGGGGGCAGAGAGAGAGAGAGAAACATCAATGTGAGAGAGACACATGGATTGGTTGCCTTCCGCAGGAGCCCCAACAGGGGCTGGGAATTGAACCCAAAACTTAGGTACATGCCCTTTACTGGGAATCGAACCTGTGTCCCTTCAGTCGTTGGGCCGACAATGCTCTAACCACAGAGCAACCAGCCAGGGCCAGAGTTTATTCTTGTATTATCATTTATTATTATTGTATTATTTTCCATACAAACAAATGTAAGCCTGCTTTGCCCATGCTATATTTCCAGCTTGTTAAAATATAGTTATTGCCTCCTGAGAATGATAGTAAGTTGACTAACCCTCTTCATGCCACAGTTGCTTCATTCTAACATGATAGATCAGCTAGATGAGAAAATGAGTTGACAAATGTGGGAACTTTGTTGAGTAGGAAGTGTCTGTAAAGATGCATTAGCCAGCCTCCAGGACGGCCCCCGCATCCCTGCCTCCTGGCTGCATGTCCATAGGTGCCCCGTGTATTATGTGCCTAGGACTGGCCTCTGTAACCCACAGGTACTTTGGCAATGACAGTGTGTGGTTTCCAAGTTAGATCATAAAGATATCGCAGCGTGTGCCTCGATGTCTGTGGGATCATGTGCTCGAGGGGAAGCCAGCTTCTATGACATGAGCACACACAGGTCCTAAGGGGAGATGCTGACATCATGACGTAACCTCAGAGGAGACTCTGAGCCAGAACCCCCAGCTAAGCCAACTCTAAGTCGTGACCCACAGAAGCCACCCAAGACCAGAAATCTCTATGGTTGTTGGCAAACAGTAAAAGGCAGCTCATTCGTTCACTCACTTCCCCAATGCTTATAGTGTCTTGAACCAGGCACGGAACTAAAAGGTTGGACACAAGATAAAGAATCACGGATTCATGGAGGAAGGCATAAAAATGAGGCTGAAAATGGCTTCTCTTGGCAGCCAATTTTAAAACAACTTTGTACAATCCCCATCGCTGTAATTTTGTGATCTGTGATTAAGTCGTATTTATAAAATTCTTGGGCAAACACGAAATAGAAGGAAAGAAATTTCCCTCAGCTACCTGGATATGTGCACTGCGTGATTATTATGTCCAATTTCTTTCAAAATGTGTCCAGGCTGAAATAATGAATTTGATCAGAAGCATGTCTCATGAGCCAGTCAAATGTCAATCCTTGGCCAGTGTTTCCACTCAGTGGCCAAAACCCACACTCCTCCCCTGGGCTCCCCTCTGCACAGAGAGCCGGCCAGGGGAAGGCGGCACATTAGCAAGGACAGGAAGATGAACCACTAACAAAACAAAGCCCAGAGAGCGAGAAGAACCCACCCTGACATACACGGTGCACCTCTTACTCAGTTTTGAAACCATCGAGAGCAAGTAAAGTACTGACACAAACCCACCTGAGCCCCAAGAACGGCCTGGGTGGTGCCAGACACCACGTCGATTGTGGATCCGAGTGATACATTTGGCAGACACAGCAGAAGGTACAGGTAAAGGAGCTTCCCATCGGTCAGAAAGCGCGTTCTTTCCAGAAGCAGAACTGTACAGAGAGCCCCGGGCAGATGATCTGCCAGACTCCCGAGGTCTAAGCAGCACAAGGAACAAAATGTGGCTGAACTCACGCTCCCGGGTTCTAGTAATGACTGATGCCAACACCTTCCCCGTGCCCCCTCAGTAGGAGTGTTGGATGTCTGTTTGGTACACAATACAGAAAAGAGTAAAATCTTTTCTTTCTTATACCACAAAAAAGATAACCTCATTAATTTGACAATATCACTTCAGAAAGCTGTGTAATATTTGTTCAAAAAGACATTTAGAGCGCAAAGAATAGAGATCTTGCCAGAGGGCACTGAGGCCGAGACAAGTGCCTTTTCAAACAGCAGCAGTCCTCGCTGTTAGAGTCCAAACATGAGACCTGCAGGGCCCCTGCCCAGGGGGTGCTGGGACGGGTGCGCTTGGGGACTCCAAACTGTCCCAGGCAGACCGGGCCTGACGGCGGCGTCCCCCAGCGGTCTGAGAATTCCACGTCGCCGGGAGGTCAGCAGGATCCCGGGAACAGCCAGGCCCCCACCGTCACTTCCTAATGCCACTTGGCTGCTGCTTCGCTTCAGGATGCTTCGGATGGTGTACTCCTTGGAGCACTACTTACAGGTTCTTCGGTTGAAAGTTAATATTCAGTTTGTTAAAGAAACATAGAAGACTTTCAACATAATTTTAATGTACAAATCATGTTATTCTGCTAGATCATCTAACTAAAAAGACAACCATCTTCACTTTTTCAGTGTTTTATTAACTCAAAACAAACTAAAGCCCCTCAGAAATCTTTACAACCCAATTTAAATCCACTTAAAAGTGTGATAGCTATTTTTATGGCCTTCAAATTTGTGAGGTAACAAGCCACACCTTCAAAGGGCCCAAAAATAACTTTTGAGAATCTAGTAAGTTAAACTTATAAATTTAGTCAAATTAGTTTGATTACCCCAATAGAGGTTACTGTGTGGCAAACCTTTAGCCAATTCCTTTATATTTTTCACCTTGACATCACACTTCTAAAATCAGTTGTGCATTTTAAATTGTAAATGTTAATCTAACAAAGTCTCCGTCTAATATGCCAAATTCTCTTAACCATTACAAATATTTAAAATGGCAATTATGTATAATATGTCTAACCCTAACGCTAAAGTGTGACTATCTTAGGTCTGATTTACCTCTCACTTCTGTTTTCAGCTCTAACTTGCCCGCCCCAGAAGACACCGACCCAGAAGGAAACACTGTCCACTCAGCTGTTGGCCGCCTCCCAATGCGCAGGAAACACTGAGCCGCCAGTGACAGGTCATTGGAGGGCTGCGAATGCCGGGCTGATCGCCCCCACGGAGCGCTATGCTGACCATCTTTCATGTTCACTCTGCTACCTGAGGAGTCACAGAGCATAGATAATATGTTAACTTTCACAAGTTGAGTTAACATTTTATAATTCAATATTTGATTCCAATATCTATGTATCTATGTATTCCTAAATTGCAGATAACTGTCTTGCTGGGTTCTGAATTTCTCATTATCTTCATTCTCACATGCACAATTCTTGAAAGTTGTCTTTAGGACATTCAGTTGTATTTTCCATGTTGTCTTAAAGTGTGATGCACAACTCCAAGGTCACGGATGAAATGTGGAAGGGAGGTTTGTGAAAGAATCCACACAGAGTGCAGGCGACAAGTACACAGGCACTGGGAGGACTTGCGGCGGATTTAACGCCGCCTGGCCTCCCCTCCTGGAATGGCCCAGCAGAGCTGGTGGCCTGGAATGCTGAGGGGACACTTTGCCATAATCGCCTGTGTTGGTGACGACTGTTGTTTCATCCATTCATCACACCATTCCCTTTGACCGGTTAGGACACATCTCCTCATTTAACTTTTTATGTTCACTATTCACAACAGTATTAATTAAGCTGTGAATTTAACCTTGAAAGGAGTCTAGATGGAACCGAATATTGTCTCGGTGGTGAGAAGAGAAAAGTGGAAATTAAATTCGAAAGGTTATATTCCTGGTGTCATTTTAGTGACGAGGACCAATTTCTTCAGGGAGAGAGTCCTGGTGGGATTGCTATCCTAAGAAACAGGGTGCTGGGGACCCACAGTGCACTCTGCAGAGCCAAGTGCTTCCCTCGTCTCATTGGTTAGGGTGGCCTTGACTGAGCACCACACATGGGGTCTTAAACAGCAGAAGTTCATTTTGTCACAGTTCTGAAGACAAGCTGGAGATAGAGGTGCCAGCAGGGCCGTGTTCCCATTAAAGACCGAGGGGAGGACCCGCCCCAGGCCTCTCCCAAATTCTAGGTGTGGTTGGCTATGCAGCAGAACTCCAACGGAATTTTCCCCACCTGCTGGTCTGCCTCCATGTCTGAAACGCCCCTGTGTGTAAGAACACCAGCCACATGGGATCAGGGTCTTATCTCATGACCTCATCCTCACCCATGACATCCCCAACAGCCCAAGCAAGGGCAGGTACTGCAGTACAGGGAGCTAGGACTGCAGCACAGGAGCTTCGGAGGAACATGACTCCAGCTGTAACACCTCTCTAGAGCTAAGAGCAGAAGGACCTCAGGCTAATAGAGCCTGGATGGGAGCATGTGACCAGTTATGATCACTCTGGGCATGCAGTGGCTTGAGACCTGAGCTGTAACATCTTTCCTGGAAGTGGAAGAGCTACTGGGGGCGCTGGAGGTCCTCTTGAGTAAGAAGCCATGGTCTTGAACATGGGAGGGTATTTAAGAAAGCATTAACTCAAAATGTTTTTCATAAATGAAGACAAGGTCTTCATATTCCAGAGAAGGTTAAGGAGATAGAAAGTTTTTCTGAAGATAACTTTCCTACCTCTCGTTCTGAGCCCTCTCCCAACACAGCTTATGCCCCTACAGAAGACGTTTGTCTACCCTTTAGCTTCTATATTTCTAGAAGTAGGTAAATGTGGTCACCCAGCATTCCCCAAACAAGTGTTGTGCTGCCTTGTCATAGCTCAAGTTGGCATCCTTAGCCTTGTCCTATTCAGAGCCAGTGCATGTGTTACTGTTGAGGTCTCCACTGTGTCAACAATGGAGTTCCCAGTTAGTCTGGGAACTCATGAAGGAAGTGA
>NW_006287372.1:736046-743281 GCF_000327345.1 Myotis davidii | reverse complement strand
AGGAAAATCTCTAATGTCTCAGGCACAGGGAAGGCAAAGTCTCAGAAACGGACCTTCTCCAAAAGGGTCTCAACTTCCTACCTAGGTCACTGCTCATGCTGCAGTAAGTGCGATGTCCACTCCTAACCCGAAGCACCTGTCCCAGGCCCACTGTCTTGAGGGGCTCAGACATGTTGGACAATGCAGAAGCCATGCCCTATTTTAGAAGCAGGTATGAGCTCTTCCAACGCGACCAGAGTCTTCTGCCCAAGAACCCAGAATCTGATCATATCAGTTTCAGTTTTGGTCCCACCCCTTGGTAACTATTTTCGTGATCATACTGTGCAACTGTATGTGGCTTAGCTGACACTGCTTTTAGTTCTGTTGGCTTCCCCGTCTTTGGTTTGGGCGTCTACTTTGTCAACCGTTAGCTTGTAGCCGTGTAGGCAGATTCACTACAGCTTTAGCTCTCCTGTCCTTTCTCACCCAGGAAAGCTCCAGAGTCTGTCTCACCTGCAGCGGTGAAACCTTCAAGTGGCTCCCAGACTCTGAACTTGGGACTGGAGCTCTGCTGCCCCCTCCTGGCCCCACACCTTTCCTTACATGGAAGGACAACTTGGTCAAAGCCACGCATTTCCCAAGGGACTATTCTTCCAGGAACTCAAGCTGGAATCTCTGTAAACATTACCAGTGAAAGGAAATGCCTCATTCATACTGAGATTTTAAATTCGCAGGCCCTACACTTTGCCTTGTGTACATACTCGTGATTTAATCTTCTTAACTTGTTTATGAGATCATTGTTACCATAGCACAGCAGATAACCTGTTTTATGGGAGAATTGGAGAGGTTAAATAATCTGCCTAAAAAATTAATTGTATGCCTGGCTTTTACATTTTTATTTTATAGCTGTTTTTGCCTGCTCTATTCTGACTCAGGGCTGATGTTCACTAACTCATTTGGCTCAGAGAAAATTCACAAAATTATCCAAAATATCATTTTATCATTATCAGTAATAGGGTTACAATTCAGTTATCTAGAATCTGTGCTAAAGACCAAATTATGTTTTTTCTACTATTCCCAGGACATAGAACAATGATACCACAGAAAATTAACAATGGATATTAAGTCCAAAATCCTGGACATAATTTCAAGGTTGCTCCTTGGGCAAGTCACTTACCAGCCTGAGTCTGTTTCCTCCGGTGTACGAAGGAGAACACCGCTGCTCTACCTGTGCCAGGTGCTGTGTGGATGACAGCGCTGTGCCCACAGTGTCCAGTCTAAGGAGGTACCAGGACCACTTGTGTATTTCACTCTAGATCCCCAGTGGACATACACACAGAAACTTTAATAAGCATCAAAGATGAAAACAGTAGAAGACAAATAATTTGTGATGCAAGAGCTTACTAAAGTGAATAGGCATAAACCTAAATGCTTTTTAATGTTATTATTTTAATTCAAATATAATCCAATTTTCCTTACCACATAACCATGACCACTACCACTACTGTTACTATTACTATTATTATATGGTAGGAAGGGGGAAAAACACATCATTGATTTTATCTCTGTATGTATAATTATCACATAAGAGGTTTTGAACTTCCCACATGGCAATGTAACATGAAATCAGCTTTTTTCCTGGGAAATATTGTCAGTAATGATGTCAACTCTTTTCTCCCATTTATGCTATTTCCATCAGAATTAGTTGCCCTGTAGCTAGGATTTTTTCCTCCCACTGAAATTTAAAAATGGGACATAAGTAGTATTATTACAAAAACAGTAGCCCTGTAAATGAATCCTTATGACTAAAACAACTCACTCTATATTATCCAAGGCATTTTCCGTAGCTTTATAAGCTCTTTCTACCTCCCATCTTATTTTTCTCAACCTACTGCACCCGGAGAAACCTCTGCAAAATTCAACGTGACCAATTCTGTCTTTAAAAAAATAATTTTAGTTTATAGCCATCACTTCCATGGTGAGGTCAAGTCCCCTCTGAGGGACGTACAATGTTTTCATGATCAAGTTGCTGCTTATCTCTTTAGTGCTCTTTCTCCCACACCTGCCTTGCACTTTACAAGTTACTTAAGTACAACTGATGACATTTCAAGATTGTCACATCACATCCATGTGTCTTTGTCAACTGCTCATCCTGTCCATCCCTGGCCTTCTCTTCGATTCTTTCCGTGTGTAGAGATTTTTCATTCAGCCTCAAGAGCCAGAGTCATCTTCAGAAGAGCTTTGCAAGAAGTCACCCCTACCCTTCTGCCCCAACCTAGGCTCCACTGCCACATGACAATTTATCTCTGGTTCCCAATAAAATTCTAGCTCTGGATTAACCATGTTACATGCAATAATTATGCAACCCAGGCAACAACTGAATGAAATAGCTAATAATATTATCCTTTCATTCATAATGAAATAGGAATTCAGAAAGGTTAATTAACTTCCCAACAACCACACAGCTGGTCAGTTGCCAAGAATCCAAATTCTCTCTAGGGTCTGACTCTAGAGCCCATCAGCTTCAAGGTCTCTGCAGATGCTTCTCGTGTACAACACTGTGCTGAGACGTCCCCTCAAATACTCATCTCCTCACAAAGGTCTAACAGGGGAAAACGGGATCATTCATATGTCTACATACAGCACATATGGCATAGTGCTCAAAAAAGTTTGTTGAATTTAACTATGCTCTATTTTTAAAATTATGTCATTTTTAAATTGAGTAGAGCTTTTCAAAGGGAAAGTATATATTTGTTGGAGAAAAGAATATATACTATAAATTGTTCTTCTGAAGATTTTGAGATAAGTCAATAAAAGCCATTATGTAGTAAGGCTATTGAATTTGCAGGCAATAAATTAAAGCATGTAGTTTTCTCAACATTTTTATGAACCCATGCAATAATTTGATGAAAAATTTCATAAACAAAGACTTTACTAGTTGTCTTTCCTTGGCTGTTTAGAATCAATGATGAAGAACAAGCAAATATATCCACCCCTAAAACTAATGACTCAACATCACACCTGCTCAACTTCTCATCAACAAAAGCAAAAGTACAAAATGTGATACACATGCGTTTCCTTCTATAATTAGGCAACACTTTAATTAAAATCATAACAATTTCATAGGGATCTATCTTGCTTTCTAAATTATATAGTAATACATTCCTAAGTTATTTGGAGAAAAAAAACATTTTAATATTTAAAAAGTATGTATACATACCCTATATAATAAAAGAGAAACATGTAAATTGACCATCCCTCTGCTACCCTCACCAGCCAATCAGGATGAGTATGCAAATTAATCCAACAAAGATGGTGGGTTAATTTGCATGCACAGGGGCCAGGAAGAGAGCAGAGCAGGAGAGCTGGTGGAGAGTGGAGCGGCTTGGGGAACGTGGCTCCACATGTGTCTAGCAAACATTAAAGGGAAGATATCCTTCCAGGAAATCTCCACCAATGAAGCAAAGAAGAAAAAAAATGCATCTATTATTCTGTGAGCAACAAACCAAACTGAGTTGGGGTCTCAGACAATTCACTCATATGATTACAAAGACAAACAGAAACCCCCAGATTAGAGAGGACTCCCTTGAGGGCTCACAGATTGGAGAGAGTGCAGGTCAGGCTGAGGAACCCCCACACCCCTAGTGCATGAATGTTGTGCACTGGGCCTCTAGTCTATATAATAAAAGCCTAAGCAACTGTTACAGTGGAACAACCAGAATGACTGATTACTATGATGCACACTGACCACCAGGGGCAGACACTCAACACAGGAGCTGCCTTCCTCTGGTGGTCAGTGTGCTCCCACAGGGGAATACCACTCAGCCAGAAGCCAGGCTCACAGCTGGTGAGTGCAGGGGCTGTGGCAGGAGCATCTCCTGCCTCTGGGGCAGCACTAAGGAGCTGCAAGCCCAACAGTAAGGAGCCTGCTACTAAGGAGCAGTGAGCTGAGTGGTAAGGAGCAAGGGGTCCTGGACTGCGAGAGAGTGCAGGCCAGGTTGAAGGACCCCCACCACCCCTCTCCAGTGCACGAATTTCATGCACCAGGCCTCTAATGTATATTTATTTTCTTAAATAACATAATCACTTAACACAAAAGATTGTATGTAATAGTATATGTATATAATTATTTTATATTAAGCAATATATATTTTTTGTAAAATAGATCCTTACCTTTATAAAAATTTACTTGACCATGTACTAGGTTACAGATTTCCATCCTATATTTGCTTCTTTTTGTCTACTTGAAGTGGTATATTATTCCTAATATCTATCTGTGAATACCAGGTAAACAAATTCTTGGATATAGTCCTATGTTGGCTATTTTTAACATTCCCAAATTACTCAGAGATAGCAAACCGAACAGTGAAGTCAAACAAATAATACCCATATAAGTACTTTAAACTACCATAAATAATACAGTTTTCTACATTGATAATACACTGTGTTACAGAATTCCATCAAGATCTTTATCACTTTTGAGATAATGGACCAGCATTCTCTATGCTGCAACTCTGAATGCAAGGAAAAAAGAAAAACATCCTTGAATACATTCTTGGATGTATTCACTGGGATCACTCACTTGTTCATCTCTGGAATGGGCCACAGCCAAAAAATGGTTCCCACTGGCTTGCAAACATTTGCTACTACAAGAAAAACAAGAGAGCTCACTGTGGAGACCTGAAACACAGTTTCTTTTACTGACCAAGGTGGTGTGAACGCTCCCGCAGCTGGACCAAACTTTAGTTAAATTTCCTTCTGACAGTAGGCACCTGACCTTCCTTTCCTCAGAGAATTGATTTTAAAAAACTTAAAATTGCAATATCTTTCTCTGGTGTTTTGAGATCTTCTCAGCCTCCCACCAGGTTTGTATCCCAGGTATGTCTTTACCAAGGCCTGGCCATTCCTGTGATCTCTTCTCATCAAGAAAGATAGAGCCCCTCTCCCAGCCTCAGTGGGAGGGTAGGAGTCTAACTTCCATGGGCAGCCACTAACAAGCACAGATGATAGATTCACATGGCCAGCCTCCTTCCTAAAGTCCTCTGGTACTTTTCCACTCGCTCACCCCAGGGCTTAAGAACTTCTGTCAGAGGAGCTGAGTCCAATCTCTCTCCCCTATTGCAAGAGTCTTGAATAAAGTCATCCTGGCCCATATAACGAGCCCAGTGCAATTGCTCTTGACCATATCAAACACAAGCCATACCAATAAAATACTTAAATGTTTCATCTTTATATGGTTATTTTTAGAGTTAGAGACTGTAGAGTTAGATAAAGATTGTAGGGTTAGAACACTTTTTAAAGTTATTCTTTTTTAACTCCACTGCTTAACCAAGTTAGTTTAATATAATAAGATTACAATATTGTTGAGTATAATCTATAATAATAAAAGGGTAATATGCTAATTAGACCAGAGGATCTTCTTGATGACCTTCCAGACTAAGCCCAGGTGGGCAGCCTCTTGGGGCCTCTGTTCCTAACCTTCTGATTGGCTGTGGAAAGAGTAGGCATGGAATCTATACTAATAAAAGGGTAATATGCTAATTAGACCTGACGACCTTCCAGACTAAGCCCAGGTGCCCTGGGGCCCGAGGCAGAGGCAGCCACTGCCATGTGTGTGTGTGTGGGGGGGACGGGCGGGCGGTGGCAAGTCCCTTGCATGAATTTCGTGCATTAGGCCTCTAGTAAGATTATAATATTGTGGGGCAGTGAAGTTGGATATGCCTAATACATTAACTCGTGGTAATCTTTTGTTCTTAAACACGTATTTTATAAGACAAGCTAATATTTGTTCCTCTATCTCCCATTAAACTTTTTTCTAATCTAATACATCTGTATAATTTCCCTAGTGTAATACAGCTCATATTTGCCTGCCTCTAGGTCTTTGTTTTGCTTATTTTGAGTGACCTTTTATGTCAATTTAAACAACATTTTCTCTCCCATTTGCTTACTCATATTTGGTTGTTCGGATGTTATGTTATAAAATGGTTGATATTTCTATCATTTCATTGGTGACAAAATTAATATAAATTGGGTTGAAAGGTTACTTTAAATTTTAAACAACTTCCTTAATTTTGCCTTGTCTCCTGGTAAGTTATAGCATGGAAAGCAGTAAATAAAAGTAAATACTGATAAGTAAAGTACATACTATGTTAGAAGATTTTAAGTGCTATGTAAACAAACAGTCAGGATAAAATAGTGAGAGAGGGGAGTGATGGAGAGGGGGGAGGAGAGGGATTGACTCACCCATTGCAAGTCAAGGACATTTTTAGTAACAACGCAACCACTGACACACTCTTGCCTTTGAGTGTCCTGTTGTTAAATGCATAGTAGCTCACATTTTACGTAAAGAAAATTATTTTTAATTACTATAAACTAGAACTCCATAATACTAATTACTTAATACCTACCAAATAGATGAAATATTTAATCAGGATGATTATATTTTAAAAAGGAAAATAGAAATGTATAACTAATGAGACGTTATATTAAGTCAATACAATGAGTTATGTATCTTAGTTACATTAACACTAAAAATGTCACGAGCTTGACCTTCTGAGAGGTCAAGGCCAGCAACCTCAGTATTTCTGAACCTTATCTCCAGGACAGAGCCCACACCCCAAGCCTGGGGACCTTCGGACGCCTTCAAAGGGAGCTTATATAAGCCCCAAACTTCTCATGGAGGATTAGTGAGGAGATTTGGGGGGAGTACTTTAACAATGCGTGGTCCGTTAAATAATAGCTAATATTATCGTTTAAATACTATAATAATGGGAATATTTAAAAGTAATTTTAAAACTTTATGAGGCTCTGCACACATACGATTGCATTGTTCTCTTATCTAATCACCAAGACAGTATCTTAATACCTCCATGCAGAGAGCACAGTCCTCAGAGCTTTGGGCACAATAGGCTGCAAGGCTTTGCACAGGCTATTTCAGCTAAATATGCGTGCTCTGGCCCTAGGACCAAGAATGTGAAATAGAGTTCCAAGTGAAACTCAGTACTGCTGCGTGTGTGCCTGCCTGTAGGTCTATGAGCTTCAAAGTCAGAAGAAATTAAATTATCTTTGGAATCTATATTGGGGAAAATAACAACAAAAAAGACAGCTTAGAAACAAGTGAAGTAAGTATGAGATGGCAGAGTCCCAAATCACTGAAGAACCAAGTTCTAGAAAAAAAGGGGGTGGGGGCAATGAAACTAAGGACTATAGTATGTTCTATTTTTCTTTTGTAAGAATTGAATGTTATAGATATTTTT
>NW_006287372.1:733395-735859 GCF_000327345.1 Myotis davidii | reverse complement strand
CCCAAATCACTGAAGAACCAAGTTCTAGAAAAAGAAAGGGGTGGGGGCAATTAAACTAAGGACTATACTATGTTGTTTTTTTCTTTTTGTAAGAATTGAATGTTATAGATATTTTCAAGTTTTAAAACTTATCATACAGTCTTTAATTTCATTGACAGGAATAACTTTATGTTTGGGATAATTTATTTTCCTTTCATCAAACTAAAGATAATTATCTTGTCAATTACAATTCCCAGGTCTTAGGTATAGTGATAATTAATACATTTAATTCAATACAGGGTTGGGCAAAAGTAGGTTTATAGTTGTTTTAATGGAAAAAATAATACTACAATTAATAAGTAACAATACAAGAACAAAATGTTTTGTGTACTCACAACTATAAACCCACTTTTGCCCACCCTGCATATTCATATTCATCTTTACGTACAGAATATAATATGTTCAATTTTTCTTTTGTAAGAATTGAATGTTATAGATATTTTTAAGTTTTAAAACTTATCATACAGTCTTTAATTTCATTGACAGGAATAACTTTAGGTTTGGAATAATTTATTTTCCTCTCATCAAACTAAAGATAATTATTTTGTCAATTACAATTCCCAGGTCTTAAGTATAGTGATAATTAATACATTTAATCCAATACAGGGTTGGGCAAAAGTAGATTTACAATTGTTTTAATGGAAAAAAATAATAGTACAATTAATAAGTAATAATACAAGAGCAAAATGTTTTGTGTACTCACAACTATAAACCCACTTTTGCCCACCCTGCATATTCATATTCATCTTTACGTACAAATGGGACTAGATCACATTTCTTCCAGTTCTCACACTCATACAACCAACTTAAAGACTCAAAGGAATTTAAATTACATACAAAGAATAATTCTGGAAAGGAGAGTTTGGCTCTATCCTTTTCAAGAAAGAAAGAAGTATACATTAATAGAGCTAAGTGAAGAGGAAGTACAGAATAAGTGTGAGTTGAATAGGAGTCATTGCACATGCATGCGTGAGCGAGTGCGCGACCTCGGTCAATGAGGACAAGGATACCAACCAGAAAGCCTGACATGGTGATGACCGTGAGCCGGTCACTGGGAGTCAGTGTTAAGGAGTGGAATTGCAGGAACACACTCACTCACCAGTGACTAGAGCCTCAGAGGGCAACTGAGTCACCAGAAAGGGCAGAAGCCTGACCAGCAGCAAAACAAAGATGAGCATCAGCTGAACAAGAGATGGGGAAAGGAAAGAACACTAAAGGCAGAGACAGACCTCCCAGCCCCGAAGCTCCCGTGGTATTGGGTGTCCATTGCGTGTCTCCCCTCAGCCGACTGGGACTCCCGAAGCTTATTTCACTTTAAATCTTCTCCCTTTTGGCCATTGGCCAATAGAAAAAATCCTAAAGATGGGGAGTCAAGCATTTAAAAGGGGAGTCATTTTTAAATCACAATCACCCTTAGCGTATTTTGCAATAAACAAAGTAGTTTACTAAGCACGGTCAGACCTTGGTGATAAGAAAAAAAGAAAAACACTAAAATTTGTGTTATTCAGCATGTAATTTACATGTATCCGAGTTTATTCGTGTTATGAAGCAGCTGCCCACTCTTATCAGACTCCTTCATTCATACGTCCCAGGAGGACTTTCCTGGGGGTTCACGTGTAGCTACCTCTAGAGGGGCAATGAGCACAAAGACAGGATGTTGCTACTTGCTGGAGAGCAAAGTTCATTCGTTTAAGCGCATGACTCTTTCGGAAGAAGAAAATTTTGGAAATGTGTAAAAAGACAGTTCTCTCGTTTTTGTATTTTGCCCACACAGATACTTTTGTCAAGAGGGCCCTATTCTCCATTTGCCACAAGAAACAGTGAAAGGAGTAAGAAAAGCAGTGTATTACCAATTCCCTGAGCCAGACAGGGCCAGTCCGTGCCCGAGTGGCAGGAGGAAACACCAGCGGAAGGTAGTGGATGTAACACTGGGGCTCTCAAATGAGCAAACCCTGTGAGAGCAATGGAGGAAATGAGAGGCAGTGTGACGCCCAGTGGCACCTCATAGGCCGATCTGAACCTTTTTTAGTAAAAAATGTGTCCGTGACATCCAGCTTAGTGGAAACACAAGGCAAATTAGTCTAACTTTTGAGGCTGATGGTCTGCTAATCTTAATTATCTGAATATTTCATTTCATTCTCTTTAACCCAGTGTGACCACTCATTGACACAGCTGTGCCCTTATCTAGTAATAAAGTAAGGTTGAAAGCCTCTTTTTGATTACCAGGTCATTGATGTGTGATTGACAAACAAGCTGTGCATAGTTAATGTATACAGCGGGATCGGTGTGGAGGTAGATGCAAACGCACTGAACCACCACAGTCTATGCCACAAGCACCTCCATCACCGCCCACTTCCTTCTGCTTTTATTATTTTTTGCTGCAATAAGAGCACTTAACATAAAATCTAAAACTGTCTTTAAAAAT
>NW_006287372.1:732589-733188 GCF_000327345.1 Myotis davidii | reverse complement strand
TTCTTGCTGGAATGTGTCTAATATATGAATGACTCTTTCACAAGAGAGTTGTATTTGTAAACTCTGAGAGTAAAATTATTCTTCCTTATGACATGCTAAATAATAAGGGACAATGTATGTTTCTTAAGTGTATAATGCAGGATTTTACTTCTTGGAGAAATGCCTGATTTCCTTTCACTGATGTATCTGTATGCGCATATTCATGCATTATCTTTATTAACAAAAACATTGAGCATCTGGAGAAAAAACATCAGGGATGCTATAGCAGTTTTGTATGTCAAGAGACAGAGGGGAGTGATGGAGAGGGGGGAGGAGAGGGATTGACTCACCCATTGCAAGTCAAAGACATTTTTAGTAACAGTGCAACCACTGACATACTCTTCCCTTTGAGTGTCCTGTTGTAAATGCATAGTAGCTCACATTTTACGTAAAGAAAATTATTTTTTAATTACTATAAACTAGAACTCCATAATACTAATTACTTAATACCTACCAAATAGATGACATATTTAATCAGGATGATTATATTTTAAAAAGGAAAAATAGAAATGTATAACTAATGAGATGTTATATTAAGTCAATACAATGAGTTATGTATC
>NW_006287372.1:727911-728638 GCF_000327345.1 Myotis davidii | reverse complement strand
TTGACCAAGTATATCTTACTTACCCAAAAATCTTAATTGGGAGTTTAATAAAATTTGCATATATGCATTATATTCAGAAATACTTTTAGAATTTTCACTTAAAGAAAATATGTTTCAAGAGAAGATTAGTCAACTTGTTGAGTGGGAAACAGCTGTTTTCTTTTTCATTACTTTTCTCTGCTGCATTGAAAGATCAACTACAATTATTGCCACTCACTTTCTGTGAGGCAATACAATGAGTTATGTATCTTAGTTACATTAACGCTACAAATGTCACTAGCTTGACCTTCTGAGAGGTCAAGTCCAGCAACCTCAGTATTTCTGAACCTCATTTCCAGGACAGAGCCCGCACCCCTAAGCCTGGGGACCTTGGGACGCCTTCAAAGAGAGCTTATGTAAGCCCCAAACTTCTCATGGAGGAACTAAGCTATCTTTTTTCTCCTGGAAAAAAAAACTCATTCTTATTTTGGTAATCACTTATGAGAAATGGACATCAAAATACATTATGAAAGAAAAAGAGAAGAATGCATTTTTTTGTTTGTTTTTAGGAGTAAAAGAATTGTTGAAGGAGAGGCTGGCCTTTCATAATGTAATTTCAGTTTCTCCAACTATCTGCCACACTTCCTACCTTATACTTTATCCTCTAGCAAACCTGGCTGCTTATAAATTTCCCTTCATCCACCTGTCTTATCTCTATAGTTATCCTCTTACGGAGAATTCTCATTCC
>NW_006287372.1:724625-727820 GCF_000327345.1 Myotis davidii | reverse complement strand
CATGCATAATTTTTTTTCTTTTAAGAAAAGTGGGAAATGTTGGTTATTTAGCCATGTGTGATTTAAAGGATGTTTTGCTAGTCAAATCATTTTGAAAAACAATTTGGAATTACAAATTATTAAAAAATATGTACAAAGTAATACTTATCTATAAAATATTGGAAAATTCAAATTAGAGATTTTGTAACATGAAATCCATATTTAAGGCTTTTGAATAAATGTTTTTCAGATATGAATTTATACTTTTATATCTGATACTACATGTATAGTAAATCACTCAGGTAGATTTTAATGAGTTTTGCCATATTATTAGTTTGACCAAGTAGTTAGAATTTATATCCTACTTACCCCAAAATCTTAATTGGGAGTTTAATAAAATTTGCATATATGCATTATATTCAGAAATACTTTTAGAATTTTCACTTAAAGAAAATATGTTTCAAGAGAAGATTAGTCAACTTGTTGAGTGGGAAACAGCTGTTTTCTTTTTCATTACTTTTCTCTGCTGCATTGAAAGATCAACTACAATTATTGCCACTCACTTTCTGTGAGGCTTGGAGGACTAAGCTATCTTTTTTCTCCTGGAAAAAAAAAAACACTCATTCTTATTTTGCTAATCATTTATGAGAAATGGACATCAAAATACATTATGAAAGAAAAAGAGAAGAATGCATTTTTTTGTTTGTTTTTAGGAGTAAAAGAATTGTTGAAGGAGAGGCTGGCCTTTCATAATGTAATTTCAGTTTCTCCAACTATCTGCCACACTTCCTACCTTATACTTTATCCTCTAGCAAACCTGGCTGCTTATAAATTTCCCTTCATCCACCTGTCTTATCTCTATACTTATCCTCTTACAGAGAATTCTCGTTCCCTGAATTCATCATTGGCTAACTCAACAAAAGCATCATTTAGTTGAAACAACACTACCACTTCCTACACTAATCTCCCTCCATATGGCCTATATGGCATTTTTCTGAGTCCTGTGATGTCCTCTATATAATTCTACGATTTTTCATGTCACGATGAATCGCAATTTTCTACTCATTGGTCTAATTAGGAACATTTAGAATTTGGGAGAATTTTCTTATATTATATTTATTTATTTTATGTTTCTAGTACAGGCATAGGTGGCAAGTGTGGTGTTTTTTTGTTTGTTTGTTTTTTAGTCAAAATTGTGGATTTCAGAGGTGGAATGAACATAACCTGGTTACTTTTTAGGTCTTAGGAATTGAGAAAAAGAGTGAGAAAAGCAGAAAACTTGAATGTTCCTATGTTTTGATAGACAAAGAATGATATTTTGAATCTAGGACTACGAATTTTCACTTAAAGAAAATATGTTTCAAGAGAAGACTAGTCAACTTGTTGAATGTGAAACAGCTGTTTTCTTTTTCATTAATTTTCTCTGCTGCATTGAAAGATCGACGACAATTATTGCCACTCACTCACTTCCTGTGAGGGTTAATGATGGACCAGATATACTAGTATACATGTAAAACTTCTCACTGTAGAGCTGACATCAGAAGCCTCCTAGAAAGATTTTGTAGGATGATAAAGTCTTTCATAATGCAATCCTATGTTTTTCCAGGGAACATTGTCATTTAGGGGATGACTGATAATGAGAAGTTCAAATAAGAACTTAATAAGAACAAGCCAAAAGGAGGGTGTGATTCATCAGGAGTCACCAATCAGTGGCTGCATTCGTCAGGCTGGGAGCAAAAAGGAGGTAAGTGGGCCTCGTGGAAGAATCCTGGTACCACAATGCTTCATATTTACCTCTGGTTACAGCTGACACTCGGGCTCGGTGTCAGGAGGACACGAAGGTGGTTCCTGAAGATAAACTCTTCTATCAAGGAGGCAGCCACTCGCCAGCAGCATTTGGCAATTTCTAGATAGAAACAAAGAATCTTTGTGGTCCAGTGTTTCCACTCTTCAAGAGGAGCTGGGAATCCAGGTTTTTATGCTAATTCCTTACTTTAAAATGTTAAACAGTGCATGAGACGAACAGAAGACATCTCCAGGCTAGGTTCCAGCTGCGACCACAATTTCGGAACCTTTGGACTGCTTGGAAAAAGTCTCTGTTAAAGATGGTATCAAGACATCTGATTTAAATAAATGAAGCTCCAAATATAGGCAATGATTTTGTTAATGTGTGTGTGTGTGTGTGTGTGTGTGTGTGTGAAAGGATGAAATTTACATAATCAACATTGAGCAGAAAGATGACCAGATAGGTTTTCAGAAGCTCTGTTCCTTGATCCAGATCATATGACTTACTAAATACATGTGATCATCATTTACCCACTGGCCATTTGACGAGAATGAAATGAGAAAAAGCAAATCCTTAGAAGTCAAAAGATATTTAAAGAATTCATAGCATCAAAATTAACTTGTAGTAGCACCAGTGGTTAATTTGAAATCAATAGCTTTCATGTAGTTCTTTGCAATTCACGACAATGTATCTATCTAGTGTACACAGGAGATACAGAAGTGTACAGCCTGCCATCCCCTCCACCTCCCTCCCCCGGTAAGTGCAGACCTCCCATGAAGCTGCTCATCCTCCTCCCACTTAATGAAGACAGACAACATTGTGGGGAGAGGTGGATGTGACAGCTTTTAACTACTTACGATAGGTATTTAACTACTTAAATATTCTCCAAGATAAAGTTTCTTATATTAATACACTTAATTCTGAGTAAGTCACTTTACCATCAATTAGTTAGAAAAGTGAAGATGATTCCATGAAATCATTTCCAGTAGCCATTTAGACACATTCCTTGAACTGAAGTTAGTCACCTACCAACAAAAATCCCTAGCTCATAGAAGAATGACGTCAATGTCATGCTCCTAAGCTAGACCTCGATGGGAAATATTCTCAAGATTTAGGAGAATTAAAAAAGAAAAACTTCAAAGAGAAAACATAGTCATCTGAAAAATGTGATAAAGCATGCTCACTGGCATTGAAATGGTCCTCAGTTAAAAAGTTTAAGAAAGTAAATTAAAATGCCAAGCAAAATGGATAACTTTAGCAATAAAGAATGTGCTTCACTCTCACTCACTCCGTAAAAGGAAAACGTTCAGTCCAATGAAATATTCATGAACAAAAGATCAAGACTTTTAAGTCTTAGATCACATTTAAGACTGGGCATGAACTTGATCCGATAGTTTAATCTGAATATTAAGCATTTAGTATAGGAATGA
>NW_006287372.1:716287-724537 GCF_000327345.1 Myotis davidii | reverse complement strand
ATTTATTTTTAGCATTTGCTGTGAGTGATGAGAACACTGCATGTATTAATCATTTGAAATGAAAACTCCCTCCTGAAATCTCCCTAGAAGCAGGTGTGAGCAATTTCATTTCAAAGATTGATGGGATAGAAATACACCCATGAGAGCTCTGACCAATTTGACATCCTCTTTTTAAAGATCCAGGGGCAAGGCGAGGTTAACCCAGCCACACGCAGGCCTCCTCTGAGTGTGTGTAAACCAGCACAGTGGGCAGGAGGCCTGGAGAGCCATCGAGAGGCCTGGGAGCACAATCCTCCTCCCTCACAGGAAGTCAACCAGCCCTGCAGGCGAGATAGCGTCCCACTATCAGTCCGTCCTCAGTGCAGCGCAGTCGCCACACTTTCCCCAGAAGGCGATGTCCGTCACTGCCATCAGTTAACCCAAAGCATCTTACCCACTTACGTATTTTCAGTTGTCAATGATGTATTAGAAAGCAAAGGCAGACAAAGTTCCTCCAAAATGCGTAAGGGATCTGTTATCCCTTTTGAGCAAAATGACCTGCAGACATTGTTGCAAAACTACTAATAAAAAAGCTCTGAGTACCAGCATGTTGGCTGAACAAAATTAAAGCCTTTTCAAGGAGGTATCAGAGTCCTATGATGATTTAGAAAAGAACAAATCTAATGGGATTAGAGAAGCCAGAGAGAATGTATTACTTTATTACTGTATGAAGTCAGACTCCTTTTCCTGCCTTAGTGTTATTCTTGAATTTAGGAACTTTTACATAATAACAAAATGGTGTTTGAAATTTAACCATGCACTTCCACAAAAGCTTAAAGAAAGAAGTCGCTAATGTAAAAATTTATATATGCCCCTCAAAGGCCTCCGTCTGTGTTACACTGCGAGCAGCTTGTGTGCATGGGTTTCAATGTGGTCTTTTCCATGCACACAGTATATCCCACTCATTGCCATAGGTATTCAAGAAATGTCTGTTGGATGTCTTCATGAAGAAAATTCTTTTAGATCAAAGTGTCTGAACTTTGAGTCAAAAGAAGATATTTAGCCGATTCATTAGCCCCTAAAATTATAACCAAAGTGCTTCTGTTGATCTACAAAAGTCCATTTTATTCCTGTGGAGACATTCCATACATTTCAGCATCATATTTCCAAAGGGCATCATAACTTCTGCCCATAAATGTTTCTCTTTTCTTTAAGAAACACAAAGACAATCTTTTAAGGCAGCGTGGCATAGCAGAAAGGTCTGGGACTTACCAAATACCTTTGAAGAACTTCCAATTTTACAGTGACTTGTGAGGAAAATTTCTGTTAAATTAAAAAAAAACAACACGTGATGTTGATATCTACATTATAACAAATTATAGCCAATGCAATAACAAAAATAATAAAAAAATAAAACCAGTAATAAGAGGTATAGAGATAGGAAAGAACTGTAAATAAGAATGCATGAATAAATAATATGATCACAGACATGGGATAATCTGTAGACAATAATTGCAATTAATACAAGAGGTCAACAATATCAAAGATCAATA
Source organism: Myotis davidii (assembly GCF_000327345.1). Taxonomy (NCBI): domain Eukaryota; kingdom Metazoa; phylum Chordata; class Mammalia; order Chiroptera; family Vespertilionidae; genus Myotis; species Myotis davidii. Next base: position 723,005 of record NW_006287372.1, on the reverse strand, counting down.
TTTTAAAACAATAGGCATATCAATAAATTAGGCAAAAAACATGAAGAACATGTAATTTAAGAGGTTCATTTACTAAGCAGCATACATTATAAGAACTTTGGCATGTATCTATAAGAAAAATACACAACTATATTAAAGAAAATAAATATTGAATAAATATAAATTTCATAAAATAAGTACTAAATAAATAAAAAGTTCATGTAGTTTCTTTCAACAAGGCATAAAAACATACATTCTAATAGAAAATAATAAAACTGACTATAATGACATTAATAATTCATTTAACAAATGACCCCATAAAAGTCAGTCTACCAAAAGGAATTAGGTATTTTCAATATATATAACTAGTGAAGATAAGGTATCTAGAACATGTTCAAAATATCTTTAAATCAATAATATTTTTTAAAACATGGTAGTAGTGGGAATAAGTAGAGAAGTAAGAGAAATAGTTACTATTATTTTTATTAGCATTATCATTCTATGTTTATTTAACCTGGACTTGATTTAAGCAATCTTTTCTTCTAGTCCCTTCATTTTCCAGATCTAATTATAAAGGTCTTGAAATATCTCACCTTAAATCACAAATTTTATCAAAACTAAAGTCATTTGTTTTTATTTCAAAACCAGATTTAAATTTATTATCATAACACTTTGACTGCAATTATTAGATAACTGCTCTTCGATGCAATACACTAATTAAGATTTGCCCACATAGTGAATAAAGGAAAACAAATACTCATAGCAAATTGAAAGAGAAGTCAGCATATGGAGAGTTAGCTCAGCATAAGGGTAGCAGATTACGACATGGCCAGTCATTACAGCAGCAGTAAAGCAAACTATAAACTAAGTCAGTCATGACAAGCTTTGTTATCATCATTTTGATAAATTTAACTTCTTTTATTGTTCATTCCTCTCACAATCTCCAGGCTTTCCTTTAGAATCAACTTATTTCTGCCTGAAGTACATCTTTTAGATTTTCCTTTAATAAGCATCTGCTGATAGGAACATTTTTCTGACCTTGTCTCTCTTAAGACCTCATTTGTTTAGCCTAATTTTGGACATTTTCTTTCACTTGGTAGAGAATTCTATGTTGGCACTTTCTTTCAGGACATTGACGATAACACTGTGCTTTTCTTCCATCGTTGCTTTGATACTGAGAAGTCAGCTGTCAGTCTGATGGTTGCTTTCAGAATCTGTGCATTGCTATCTCTCTTTATTTCTAGAAATATCCCAAGAATTATTTATTCCAATATTGCTTATGTTTCTTTTTTCTCTTCCTGCTCCTTCTAGAACTTTAATTAAACAGATGTTTAACTTTATTATGTTAATATTCCATGACTTTTTATCTCATGTTTATGGTTTCCTTCTCTGTCTACCAATTTAGGATTCTAAATACTTTCTTCTATTCAAACTTGTAGTTCACTAATTTTCCTATTGCTTCATCTAATTAGCTATTAAATGTATTCATTGAGTCATAAAATTTTATTTTCAATTATTTTATCTCCTACTTCTTGGGTACTCATTTTTTTTGTTAATTTTCAAATCTGTTTGGTTCCTTTTTATAGTTTCCCACATTCTAAAGATTTTTTCAAGTTTGTCTTTTTTCAAACATATTATACTTTGTTTTTGTTATTATTATACTTTAATAATAATGTGCCTGGTAGCTTCCATGTTTGAGGTCTTTACAGGTCATTGCCTCCTTCTAGTGTTTTTGTTTTTTGTTGTTTAATTCTTGCTCATTGATCCGCTCTTCTTTTCCTTTGGCCAGTTATTTGTGGGAATTGTTTGAGATCTCGGTTTAGTGGGCCTTCTTTCTGAGATCATTAGCATTTTCTTCTGCAGTGCACATGGAACATGCCCACTTTAAGTGAAACTCACACTTCAAGGTATTTTGGGCAACCTGAGTGATGTGATTTGTACAAGTAGTTACAGTATTTAATAGATTTTTCCCCTTTTCTCTATTAGAAAAAAATCCTTTCCTTGTAGCACATGGGGATGACTGATTTTCTGTTTCACACATACTTAGAAGTTACAGCTCTTTCAGCTCTGTGGTTGCTACCAAAGTATTCCCTCCCCCAGAAGACCTAGATCAGCTTTCTTTCTAAAAGCTAAAAACTTAAAAGCAGATTCACCAAGTTTGCCTAGGCTAAAATTAATTTATTTGCTGAGTACAACATTCTGGGTTTCCAATTTCATTAAATTTTTGTCTGGTCCTTCCTTAGTAGCCTCTAGGCTTCTCAGTGTTTTAAGATGATTGGAAGACATATGTATAGTCACAGTTTTAAATCTTTCAACAGAAAAATGTCAAGTCCCTAGACAATAGCAACTGCTGCCTATGGGACTAGGTCAGCTTGCCATAGTCCCATAGAATGGATGGGGAAGGAGACCTAATACCAAATGGACTTTGAGTGTTTATTATTTATGTCATAGGAACATCAATTGCACGTCCACACTATTACCTTTCTCCCCCAAGTTCCATGAGGCAATGCAGAGGTAGGCCAGGGTGAGTACCACATACAGAAGAGTGCTGGTCATTGCTAAGGAACCTCAAAAATAAGAAACTCTTAATCTTTTATAGATTTTTAAACCTGCCCAACCCTTGCCTACAAGGAGTCATTATCTTTATATTCCTAATCAGGAAAAAAATAATCGCCTTCTGACCTGGAGAAAGATATCTCCGGTTGCGAAAATGTCTGCCTCTCAAGCACAATTGACAAAACCTGTCAGAGCACTTGGTTCGAGAGACATGTACGTAAAAGAGAATGATGTCACGATAGAGGATTATATCCTCCTATCAAGCCGGCCATATTAATAACAACAGACAGCATCTTTCTCAAGTGTAATATTTTCTATATACTAAAGAGACTATGTACTAGTACATGTAAATCTTTAGACAAAATAAAAGGAGAAATACTCATGTCCACCATCAGCCCAGCATTCTGAAGGAAAAACAAATATGTTATGAATAAATATGTCCCAAACATATATGCTCAGCAAAAATCATCTCAATCATTCATAAACTTAAAAATCATTTATTGAGTCAATGCATTGTGCTAGATTCTAGTGATAGAGAAATACTTATTATCAAATAATCAAGTAAATATGTAAATGGGCAGTGAAGTACAACAAAGGGAAGGAACACAGTTCTTTGATATCACAATAAAAATAATTAAAACCTGACCTCACCTGGGAGTGGGGATGTGGTTGTCAGTGCAGACTCTCTGGGGAAGCTCAGAGCTGCAGGCGAAGTAGGAAATAAATAGCTTCAAATCTTCACTTGTTTTTCTCGGTGTATACAACATATCACAACATTTTTCAATGGAACTTTCAAACTGGGGCTATGACAGTTCTATTAACATATCCTCACTTTTTGGACCTTAACGTTTGATAACTGAGAATCTCATGACACCATTGGCCCTGGGCTCTTGCATGCAGTCATCTGCCAGATTATACTCCCTGCATCATTCTTACAGGTGCAGGTGCGACCAACTTGCATCTTCAGACCAAAGGGATAGCATCCAAATTTAACATTATATATTATTTTCTTGTTTTATTCTAATTTAATACAAAATTTTATAATAAAAATAATCAGTGTGTTGTGCTAATTTACTAGATAAATTAATTTATGGATAGTTTACATTTAAAAAGCAAACTCAAGTAATAATTTAATTTCAAAAACAAATTCTATATAGTCTTAAAAATAAAAATGCAAATAAATACCAGAGTTTGAAAAACTGAGTCATGTCCATATAGCCAGTAAGTGGTGAGGCAGCACTCAAATGCAGAGTCCCCACTCTTTTTTTTAAAATATATTTTATTGATTTTTTACAGAGAGAAACGGAGAGAGATAGAGAGTTAGAAACATCGATGAGAGAGAAACATCGATCAGCTGCCTCCTGCACGCCCCGCACTGGGGATGTGCCCGCAACCCAGGTACATGCCCTTGACCGGAATCGAACCTGGGACCTTTCAGTCCGCAGGCCGACGCTCTATCCACTGAGCCAAACCGGTTTCGGCTTGAGTCATGTCTTGAAAGCAAATATTGTGTGTGTATTCAAAAGCAAATAAATATTCCTTAACAGTAATAGTTTTTTAAATTTGTTTGTTTATTTTAAAAAATCTACTTAGCTCACTCCAGCAGGTTTGATGGAGCCAAAGAATGACCTCAAAACCCTAAAAATATGTAATCCAAATTATTTTAAAGATTTCTATTCAGAGAAAAACAATGAACAATTTTCATTATACTGAAAAATAAAACATTTGTGTATTTTATTTTTACATCTTAAACTTTTAATAATTACCTGTTTTAACACTCATGAGATCCATGTGTCTGATATCTGTATAATTTGGAAATTACTAATTTTGGGTCTCTGTGGAAAATTCGCGTCTAACATAGTAAGACAATCATTTGAATGGCTAGACTGGACTGAAAGGTCTCTCTAAGATCTTTTTCCTCTGCCGAAACCGGTTTGCTCAGTGGATAGAGCGTCGGCCTGCGTACTGAAAGGTCCCAGGTTCGATTCCGGTCAAGGGCATATACCTGGGTTGCGGGCACATCTCCAGTAGGAGATGTGCAGGAGGCGGCTGATCGATGTTTCTCTCTCATCGATGTTTCTAACTCTCTATCTCTCTCCCTTCCTCTCTGTAAAAAATCAATAAAATATATTTTTTTAAAAAAGATCTTTTTCCTCTTTTCTACCAATAAGAATCTGGTGCATTAAAATTTTTGGTATCTTCAGGGCTACAGCATGCTATGAATAAGAGAGACTTGACAGGTTTTATGAATATCACCTGACAACCCCTCATCAACTCCACGGTCTCCTTTATATTCCAAAGAGGAACAAAGGGGCAGGGAGCGGGCCACCCATTGGTTCTTGTTCACCTGGTGCCCAAATGAGCAGGCCGTTCAGTTAATAGCCTCATGGAGGAAGGAAGTGGGACTGGAAGGATCCATCTCTGTTTCATAATTTAATGTCACAGAGAAAGGACATCGGGTGCTTGTCTCATGTTCTTGCACTCCAACCAGTTTTTTATTTATATTCACATTTTATATGTTGATATGTACTTGTAAGGCTCAGATTGGCTTTCAAAAATACAAGTAGCACACCATACCAACTGAATTTAAAACAGAACATTTCAGGCAAAGGAAAACATGGTTGTGCAAGTTGGATTGAAAAAGATGTTTACTATGAGATTTCAAAGAAGGGACTTTATTAATACTAAATATCATGAAGTCAAAATAAGTACAACAGTGACCTTCACAGAGAAGTTTCTTGTAATATCTCTTAGTATAAATGACACCTCAGCAAACAATGTGTTTAAGGGGCTGATGGGAACCCAGCGTGATGCAGGTACACACAGCTCCCTGAAGCCCTTGTCAGGTACGTAGAATGTCTGGAGAAATGGGTGGGCCAGCTCTATTTCAAGTTGTTTTCAAGGTGAATTTGACAGCTATTAGCAGCTCTCTGGTCCAGATTTAACTCCCAGGTGTTTGAAATACAGCTATGTCCTACCATGTACGTGCCGTGTGCATTAACAATCTGAGAGCATATTTTCTTAGGGGAAGTATGAACTTTTAACAAGTGTATACTACTTCCAGAGTACCCTCAGGAAATATGTTTTCTACTTTAGCACTGACAAGTCATCAAACATGTTAACTATTTGTAGAATGTGAGCATTGGATTCTACTTTGAGACTCCTACACTCCATGGGTCAATGAAGGGGTACACAGAACTTCTCCAAATTCTTTTCAGGAAAGTTCAGGCCTAGAACTCTTCAAGAGTGGCCAATAGAGACAGAACTCATGCATTTCACTTTATTATTACAGGCAGTAGACTCTATCAGCTTTAACTTTGTGCTCTTGTAAAAATAAGACAACCAAGTTTAGAATTTATATAGACAAATGCAATGAACATATAAAGTAAAAAATAAACTTTTAGAATTGTGAATGGTGTCATGCTTGGGTACATTTCCAAAAGTAGAAACTATCAATGGAGACATATACTCAAGCTTTCTTCTCTCTCTCTCTCTCTCTCTCTCTCTCTCTCTCTCTATATATATGATCTGACTGAATTAATAATGATCTCTCTCTCTCTTTATATATATATATATATATCTCTTTCTCTAATCAGTAAATAATTTTAAAAAATAAAGAATAACATTTATAATGTCCTGGATTAGGGAAATATTCACTGTCTCAACAATTCTAGTTCTAGCAATATATTCTTAATATAGACATACATGTTTAACTATTACCACAAAAATACTCTGCAACAAGTCACTCTAAAATTCAGTGGCTTAAGATACCGGAGAAACCAAGATTGCGGCATAGGTTAACGCCAGAGTTTGCTGCCTCGAACAACCACTTCAAAAATACAACTAAAAGACGGAACGGACATCATCCAGAACCACAGGAAGGCTGGCTGAGTGGAAATTCTACAACTAGGAGGAAAGAGAATATCATACCCAGACTCAGAGGAGGCGCAGTACTGAAGTGAAATACTCAGGTGCGGAGTGCGCGGAGCGGGCTGGCGGCAGAGGGCGTGGTTGTTGTTTTCAATCGGGAGGGAGTTTCAGACTCTGAGCTCCAGATCCGGACGAGTCTCTAGGGACCTAGACTCAAAGGAGAGAAGCGGGACTGTCTGGCTTCGGTAGGAACTCGAAGGCAGCTTTCTCTCCAAGGTTGGAGAGGTTGCTGGGACTCTGTGAGACAGAGGCC
>NW_006287372.1:697580-715578 GCF_000327345.1 Myotis davidii | reverse complement strand
AGAGAGTTTGTTCTAGATCTTTGAAATATTCCGTTGGTATTTTAATGGGAAGTGCGTTGAATCTATAGATTGCTTTGGGTCGTATGGACATTTTAATGATGTTCATTCTACCAATCCATGAACACAGTATGTTCTTCCATCTGTTTATGTCTTCCTCTGTATCTTTTTTCGAAAGGGAATGGACTGACTATTCTTGAGGGGGAGAAGGGTGTGGGAAATGCCGGAAGAGACTGGACAAAAATCATGCACCTATGGATGAGGACAGTGGGTGGGGAGTGAGGGCAGAGGGTGGGGCGGGAACTGGGAGGAGGGGAGTTATGGGGGGGAAAAAGAGGAACAAATGTAATAATCTGAACAATAAAGATTTAATAATAATAATAAAAATTCAGTAGCTTGAAACAATAATATCCTCTCATCTATTGCTCGGTTGCCTGAGAGATCGGTCTAGGCTGACTTTAGCTCGAGGGGTCTGGCCCTGCCCACATGGCTTATCCTTTTCCTGGATCCAAAGTGCTGGCCTGGTGTGTTCCCCTCAGGCTGACAGGAGGTGCTGCAGGGAGCAAGCAGAAACACGCAAGGCCTCTTGGGCCTAGGCTGGAATTGGTACCCGGTCACTTCTGCCTATTCTACGGGCCAACACACCTCATCTGGCTGAACCCAAAGCCAAAGAGGAGACACCCTGATCCCATGGAAATAAAATGAAGAGGATAAATGTGTTTTAACAATGAACTAATCCAATATAGTTAAATAGACAAACACATCGCTGCAATTTCTGTGGATAAATACTTGTGATGTCCATCAACAAGGAACACATTCTGTAAAATGGAGTGTTTTCATACAATGAGCAAACTTTATAACCATTTTAAAAAGTGTTAATTCTGTAGGTTCTGAAAACAAGCACATTATAGACATAGCTTAAATAAGAGTGTGGACAGTGGTATGAAATAAGGATTATAGAAACAAATCTTCAATCCAGTAATATCCCATCCTGCAGGGAGGGGTTGTTGCAGGGGGCACCCCTAGAAAAGAAAGAAGGCACATAATCCAGTCTAATCTCCTTTAATAATCGCTAAATGTCTTGGGTGTTTTGTTTTGTTTTTTTTGCTAACAATGGATTCCTTTTCTCCAGTATGCTTTTAGAAGAATGCACCTGGTTTTCCAAGATCACTATGGAAAAATCCATTATCTTAATTTTTTGGTTTTAGCTCCTAGAAAATGTCACATAAACTGTACAACGATATAAGCATATATTAGTCTCCCAGGAATTGGCAATAAAATACTATAGAATGGGGGCTAAACAACAAAAAATTGTTTTCTCCTGAGATCAAAGTGCCAGCATTTGGGGTTCTGGTGAGAGCTCTCTTCCTGGTTTGTAGTTGGCTACAATCTTTCTGTGTCCTCAGGAAATCTTTCCTGTGTGTGTGCAGAGGGGAGGGTTCTCTGGTATCTCCTCTTATTGCACCTTATAAGGGCACCAATCCTAGTGGTCAGGGTCCCACCCTTCTGACCCCATTTAGTCTTAATTACTGCCTTAGAGGTTGCATCTCCTCTTTGATATGTAACTACACTGGAAGTTAGGGCTTCGACATATAAATCTGGAAGAACATTAAGTCCATAGCAGAGCATAAAGTTAAGATCTTTCCTGACTTAAATGCTCTTCCTTTCTAAGCCAGGCATCTACGCCCCTCATCTGTTAACCTGAGTCAAAGTGCACCAAGTGAGCAAACAAAGGGCTGGAGAGTCACACTGCGGGGCCTGAACATCTTGCATCACCTGTGCCTCTCGACTCCTGAGTGATGATTAATAAAGCAAACCCTGAGCAAGACCTTTCTTTGTGTACACTCGGCTTCACAATCTGAGCCTTTGTGTTCTCTCCAGTGTGTATGCAGTCTTTTAGCACTTATGGAAAAATTTTAAACAAAACCATAAATGGATGAATAAAAACATAAATCAATTATTGTAGTCAGCTGCTTAAAGATATTCAAATTTATTCATGAGTAAATTCTAACATCAAAATTCAAGTTTTCACAGAATGCTTGTGCATAAAGGACTTTAAAAATTAATTTTATTAATCTTAAATTAACAAAATTAAATTTATAACTAAAAATACAGTGTCTAGCACATCAAAAATTAAAATTAAAATAGACATAATAGGAAAAGCAAAAAATAGAGTAAATGAGAAAGAATCCTAATGTAATAATAATAATATTGGTTTTTAATTGGAGTGTACGATGACTAGCAGGATGTAAGGCAAAAAAATATGACAGGGTTTGAATTGTGTTTGTTATATTTATTCTCACCCACTGTGATATATCAGCAAGAGCTAGGATCATAACCAAGTGTTAATTAATAAATCATAATTTTCAGTGTGGGGAGCACTTCTTGACATACATACTAATTCTCAAGGAAAATACAAAAAGAATGTACAATCTTTCAAAGCTGTTAGCCGGAACTTCTAATTAAAAGTTTGGCTATTTGGTCCATAGTGTGGAGGTCTGAAGCATCTTTCCAGGGACCCAAAGTTCTTGTTGGTGAAAAATTCTGACCCTTGCCACAGGTGGAGTGCTGGGCTCCAGCCCCAGTGGGTCCAGGGGTTCCCAAAGGTGTGGATGGAGTCAGCGAAGGAATGACAAGGAGGCAGTGTTCAGGTGATCATCATAGCCAGGTTCCTCTCTTTATTGTCATCTAACATCTGTATTTATACTATTTGGTCCTCACCTGGGGAAACAACCTTTCTTCTCCTAGCCAGGTTACTCCTCCTATTGTCCTCTTACATCTGCATTTATCCTATTTGATCTTAACCCCATACATTCCATTCCAAAGGCTAGGGCGTTTCTCATCTCCATTTCAAGGTTCCTTGAAACATCCCTGCAGGGACTGCCTCATACAGCCAGGGTGGATCGGCTTCCAACAGTGGAGTCTATATAGATCCTTAGGGAGAATGAAAATAGAAGCTTGTCTTGTAAACTGTTGAAATAGAATGTCACCCCACTCCTATTTTGATAATTTAAGCAGATGACCCTTGCCCAGGGTCAACAAGGAAATGTTTTTCTTACGTTTTAAATATTCACCAGAAAAATCAGTTCTGGTATATTTGCAGCCCCTGTAAATTACTATATATTAGCATATAGCAATTATTATTTTATCAGTATACTCCAAGTTCTGTAAGAAAATAAAACAAAAAATCAAAACAGTTTTCTTCATCACCTTGGAGACTCTTTGTCTTAAAATATTTTCTCAAAGCATCTCTGACTGTTAGCCCACTGACCTCACATCAATGGCTTTTCATGAGCTGCTTGAACTGGGAGTTCTCTTCACACCTGCCTCCTCCACCCACTTCCTTCCTCAGGATCTAAGCTTTTGGAGTCAACAGATAAATCAACCAGAATTTTGCAACGTTTTTGTGAAAACCCCTAAATCTATGGATGCATTGTGCCAGTAATTCGCGCACCTCACAGGCCTGTGAAGGGGTCTAGAGGGCACTTTTGCTATTTTTTATTTATTTCATTTATTGCAGTTCGGTTGCATAACTGCTATCTCAAATCTTTTTAAAGAGAGTGGAAAACCAAGGCTTAGATATAATCTGACCCTCTTACACTTGGGTACAAATAGAATTGATTCTGATACACAAAGAGGCCCTGTGCCTGAGGGGTGGGACTCAGAGACCGACTCTGCTCTGTGCGTGTCCATGGCAACAAGTAAAGGGAAGGTTGCTTAGCCCTCCCAAGTCTCTATTGATTCCCAAACGTCCAAAATGAGCCTATAACCTACTAGTATTTATAAAACTGAAAGAGTTTATATGCAGAGACACCTTTTAAATCGCACTAAATACTTACACACCCAAATGTAAAGAGTACTTTCTCCCCCCGGTTCGTGTCAAGGAGCGCTCCCCACCGAGGCCCAAGCCCTCCTGCCCTGGGCACCTTCTGAAGAAGCCACCGAGTGGCTGGGCAGGGCCCCTCTCTGACCTCCGTGAAGAACGGGGTCCCCGCCCTCTGCCTCTCACCGGAGCAGCATCCTCCCTGCCGGTAACCTCAGGTCAGAGAGCCATGAAGTGGGCATCTCAGCACAAAGGGCTGCTCATCCCCACACTCACGGCCCAGCTGCTCAGACATGGAATTGGGTGATTGCATGATAAATTGTCAGGGAAAGGGAATCCTACCATTTTAATGCCAGCCTGTGGAATCTAGTACCCCCACCCCTGAGGAATTTCCCATCAAATTTATTCTGAAGTAAAGGAAGTTCTAGAAGCCAAACAATATAAGCCATTAGGGGGAACTGCCATCACTTTTCATTGCTGTGTGGTCTTTAAAAATATCCTCGATCCCCCTTTTTGATATTCCGTGTAGATTGTTGGCTGTGAATTCTCCGAGAAGGGAAATATGTGAACAGAATGTTTGCAAGTCCCTTCCCCTTGATTGGGAGGCCCCTGCATCATCCAGTCAGCGTAATGGGGCCTTAGGCACAGAGGGGCGGGGAGAAGGAGACATCAGGCCGCAGGCAATGCAAAAGGAGCAAAACCATGCAACGCCTTGAAGAAGCATTTTGGATTTGAGGAAGAAAAACATTAATTTTTGTAATCCATTTCAAGTAAAGCTGTTTGTTTGTTTGTTTTTTAAAGAAAAGACACTATTTATTTTGAGATTTCATTTAGTTTAACCTATTTTCCAAAATTCTAATAAAACATCCAAACAATTAAAAAGAAAAAAAAACACTGTGTCAGGATTACATGTGAATTTAATACACATATTTATTATCAATATATTTCTAATTAACAAACTTGTAAACTAATGATATATGAACATCATGAAGGTAAATATGTATTTAATATTTAAAGAATTTCCCCCTTTGAGATAAAAATAATATATACATTGATATCTACCTTCTATATACCTCATCCAGATATATATTTATATTTCAAAGGGGGAACCTGAGAAAGAAATTATTACAAGTTAAAGAAACATGAGGGGAAAGAAGGTTAAAACACCATTTACAGATTTATTTACCAAACCAAGAGCACCTATAATAATCCCGACAAAAGAATGCTAAAATCCCTGTTGAAATAAACCACTTAAAATCAGGAAATGATTTTACTACCCCCAGAGAAATAAAAAATCCAGACATGATCAATCGATTCTTTACATTTTTCACAGGTAGCATCAGAGAAAAACTCATCAAAATCATTCTTGTGAGTTTATTATTTCAAGGAGAAGGCATGCTCCCTTCCACAGGCTTTTGTGATGAAGGAACCTGCTTAGAGTAAGATAATTTGTGTCTAGTTCGTTAAGCAGGTGTTCTGGGCTAGATAATATAGGGGAAATGGCAAATCAGAGGCACTGCCTTCCATTAACCCCTCGGCACCGGCAGTCTGAAATCCCCTTCTGAAGACTAATCCATTTTGCTTAATGCTCAGCATGTTCAGATCCTAGCTCTGGGTGCCAGACAGGTTTGATGTTTGAAGCACCAGAAGAGCATGTGGTAATTTTGAGCTCCTACTTAGCTATCCCTCACGGAAATCAGTTGATGGAAGCATCAAAGAAGAAAGCTTTGGACGGTCAGGATCGCGGAAGCAGGTGCTCGCTGCTCGGCGGCTGGAGCAGGTGCCGACATTCCCTTTTCATCGCCTTGAAGGAAAGCTTCTCCCCTCTGCGACTGCTATTGCCACCCCTACGGAGGCTCCCTACCCCCAGGTAAACTCATTTTGAAGACTGTTATTTAGGAAAGGTGGGAGTTTTTAAAGAGAGAAATAATGAATATGATTATTTATAATGGCCACACCAAGGTCACAGGGTCACGAAGTACATCCCCTCCTGGTCTGGTGTAGCTCACACCCTGCCGGCACTGGTCACTATGGGTTGGAACGGGTTTGCACACAGCACATGAGCTCCAGTTTCCCACAATCCCCCCCAATCGGATATAATGATTCCTAATCCGCTCTACTCATAGATTTGATCTGCTTGATCTCTGCAAACATTTGGATCCCATCTGAACACTCACCTTCCCAAGTTCCGGTCCACTCTCCACTCTGGCTTTATTTTTTCCTCGGACTCAATATTGTAACATGAATTCTTGTTCATGGTGAGGAACACTCTGGTCTCACATGACTTAGCTTCAAATCCGAATCAGCTTCTCTCTATGTGGGCTTGTTACGTGGCCTCGCCAAACCTCCCATTTTTCATCCGTGAAACGGCGATTGTACTAACAGCTACAGTGACATGGACTGTGTGTCTACCTGCCAGCACGGCTCACAGCATGTCACCTGTGCATGAGCTCAGGGCCCCGCACTCATACAGGCTACACGTAAGAGCTGTTGTCTCAACTTTAAATTCTTCAGTCTGAACAAGGAGCCTGGGATCTTCATTTTACATTAAGGCCTGCAAATTCTATTTCATTCCACTAACCAGAGATGAAACTCTTAAGCACTTACTTATAAATAGTTAAAGAAAGAGGTCTCTCCATATTATATCTTAAAATAGATCAATATGATTTCAAAATAAATGAACTTAGAATGGCACGTAAAGATCCACAGTCCATTTGACACATGTTTTTCTTTTTATCGGTCCCATTTTCTCATCAGCATTTTTCTTTTGTGTATATTGACTCAAAACTATCGACATTTCATTCCAGACCACATGGAAAATTTTAACAAATTCCCTTGGGGTGCCAGCTATAACAACAACAAAACAACAAAAAGCAGAATGCAGTTAAATTTGAATTTTAGATAAACAATGAATAGATTTTTATAAGTGCATCATGTAATAGCTGGGAAACATAAAAAAATAAACTGTAACACAAGCAATTTAAAATAACAAATGATCATGTATTATAGTTAATCAATAATGATTGTTAGCAACATTCTGGAATACTGCTGCAGACTTCAAGGGGAAAAAAAAAACAGAGATGAAAATGATGAATTGTGTGATATATATGGTGGTCAAATCCACCATCGATTGGCCTGTTCATTATGCCCTATAAAATATTCAAATAAATTATAAAGTAAATTATAAAGTAGTCTCTAGGGTGCACATGAGTGGTCAGGCTACTGTCTCCCAGTGTTCCCTGCAGAAGAAACAGGCATGAGCCTGGGACTGTGCCTTAGGCTCTTGTGCTCACTCCTCCCATAGGCAGACTCCCAGGTTCCCCAAACACCCTTTACCTGGGCATATCTTCAACCAGCCATCTTGCCTTTCTCATGAACCAGACGCGTGTTTATCATTTACCTCAAGCACTCCATTAAATCGGAAATGTCATATGCTTTCATTTAGAAAGGACACCTACAATGTGGTGGCAAATCTCCAAGTTGTTCAAAACTGATGCGTGAGGAGAATGATTCAAATCAAGGCTTACCGTCTGGGCCTCACTTGGTTGTGAGTGGCTCCGATTCCGGGGAGCCTGGTGCAGACAGTGTGGGTGAAATGACGTGTTTCCCTTTTTAATCTGCACCTACACAAGCAAATGAAGCTGCTAACTGCTGAGATTATCCAAAGCATACAGCCGGATCCCTCAAAATAAGCTAAATGTGTCTATGAAAATGTTTTCCTATGCACATTGGTTAATAATCTTTCTAAAGATAACACTATATGACCGTAATTTCAAATATGTTATCTCAAGTCCAGTTTACAATTTAGTAGACTGTCATTATATGAATCATCAAAAAGACCCAACTAAAATTTAAGAAGTCAAATTAGGGCCGAAACCGGTTTGGCTCAGTGGATAGAGCGTCGGCCTGTGGACTCAAGGGTCCCAGGTTCGATTCCGGTCAAGGGCATGTACCTGGGTTGCGGGCACATCCCCAGTAGGGTGTGTGCAGGAGGCGGCTGATTGATGTTTCTCTCTCATTAAAAAAAGTCAAATTAGGAAAATAACATTAATTTTAAAGTACTCCCTCCCCCCAAAAAATAGGATGTGAAGACTATATGGTGGTAGAGGTTAGTTCAATTTACCTATTTTGAAAAATAGCCATAAAAATTCACACACACAAAAAAATGGCTGCTTAAGTAGGGTGGTCATGAACAATCTCATTGAGAAGCAACGCCTTGAGCAGGCAGGAGGCACCCTCAGCACGATGATGGCAGGAGAAGATGAGTCTAAGTGCAATAACATCAGGGCAAAGCCATGGGGAGCAGACTGTTTGCATTTTACCAAGAAGAGCCAGAGAGTTGAGGAGTTTCAGTGGCTGTAAAAGAGGGCAGTGTAGAAGAAGCCAGGAAGGTGAGCAGGAGGTGTACAGGGTCAAGGGAGGTGCCAGGCAGGTTGAGTGGGTCTGATGGGCTGTGCAAGGGCTTGCGTTTTATTCTGTGTGAGTGGCCCATCTGGTGATGTGCTGTGAAACTTTACCTGGATGTTCACGACAATGTTGGAGAAGCATCGAAGAGGGTAAAGGGGCCCTTCCCAGAGGAGGTGGTGTCTGAGTGGCACCTCAGACAGCAGGGGTTTGAAATGATTCAGAAAACACTTAGAAATGAATGCTAAGTAGCCAAACCAGAAAGACCACGTTAGAAACAAAATGCATAGAGGGTGCCGTTTTCACACTTAGACAGGGATCACACATCCACCCTGTCTTCCTGGGGAATACTCCCAGTTGTCACAGATGGCCTGGCAGTGCAGGATAACTGGGGACTTTTCAGGGGAAACAGTTAATCATATTCTTACGGCCTCTGATGTAACAAGTTCCCGAAGTTCCTTGGGTGGATGCAGTGTAGACTGTCTGTCTTTCCTACCTACTGAGGACAGAAAACCGCTGGGCTGAAATGAAATGGTAGCAATGAGTGATAATGTTCAGATAGATGACAGTTAAAGACTCTTCCCTAACAAGATAGGGGGCCACATATTGAGGTAGACTAAAGGGAAGTTGAAGAATATCTTCACTTCCAAATTCTGATACAAAGAATATTCCTAAATATACATTTTTGTAGTTTTTTTAAAAAATAGGATCACCAATGAATATTCTGATGGAAAGATTCTAAAGAGAGGCATGGAACAACAAGGAAGTTTAAGTAGACCATAAACACAAAATATAATATGCTTCCGGAAATGTTTGCTCAGGCATGTTCTGGGATAAAAGATATTGGTAGGTTGTGTTTTATAAAATTATATATAAAAGTAACATTCTGTCAGCTACTTACTGGAATGAGAAATGCAAGTTCTACTTGAGACTGTATTAAGATGATTATCCTTTATAGTAGCAGAGACTTGCAGAAGTAAACAGATTTAAATCTTTTACGTATGGCTAACTCTAACAAATTATGCTTTTCCCATGCTTATAAGAAAAAAATTGCCTCTATTTTAGTTATTTAACTACAATATATCTTTATTAACAGTTTTATTTTACTGAGGGGGAAACGGCAAGGAATATGACCTGGAATTTAAATCCTTGACGCTAGTAGAGAAAGAGGCACTGACATCCACAGCCCTTAGAAGCCATAAGCAGGCACAGAACGGCTGCTGGTCAGGCAGCAATATGATCGAATCAGTGCGTTTCTGTAAAGGAGAGTCACATCCCTTGTTCTGTCAACCCTTTGATGAAATTGAAACTGAAGTCACTGGAAGTGACTGAAATTGATAAACATCTCTTTCTCCGAAGGGACGGTCTCATTATCTGAATAAACCCATTATGCAGGCCCCTCCGCTCCTGTCCACTCAGAGCCCCTGCACTGGCTGCCTCTCCCGGACCATCAGCCACCGTTCACAGTGGACTTCCTCCGAGAACAACACCCTGTACAGAACACACACACACCTGTTATGCTCTACACTATTTGCTGTTTTATTAAATCAGGTTCTCAAAGTATGGTCCAAGGACCACTAGGGAACCCCTAGCCTCTTTCAGTGGAACTGAAATGGAAAACTATTTTCATAGTAATATTTATACATCGTCTGACTTTTAAGTTCTCATTCTCTCATGAGTATGCAAATTATGAAAGTTTATTAATATGGTTTCAGATTCCATATCGAAACTAATCTTTAACATCACTTCTTTTTAAGTGACAAGAAACACTTGCTATATATATTCAGGATATGCTGTCTGTATGTCTAAAGATCTTTAAGCACTACATGTGTACACATACATGTAACATATATAATGTATGTGCGTTAAATGTGCAATTATATATGCATGTGTTTATGGTTCTTTAGAGAATGTAGGTAGCATATTATGGACTTTGAATGAATTGAGATCATATAAATTGTAAAATGATTATATAAATACTAGAGACTTGGTGCACGAAATTCATGCATGGGTCTCTAGGCCTGGCCAGTGATCAGGGCTGATCTGGGCCTTCCTTCCCCCAGCTGCCGGCTCCTGGCCGGGGCCTTCCTTCATTCCCTGCTGGCCCCTAGTGGTCAGCACACATCATAGCAAGCGGTTGAACTCCTGAGGGGATAATTTGCATATTAGCCTTTTATCATATAGGATAAAATCGCCAACACTGAGCTATTTTTGAACTACACAAATTGCAACTTATTATGATTCACAGTAAGATAAAAGTTTATATGAAGAAAAGGTGAAGGGAAACATTTACCTTTTCATATCAATGAGCATACCCATTATAATCACCTGGCAGAGGCAGTGCCAACAAACATCTGCCTGAGGCCCTAAAGGAATGCTGGTGGCAAATCCGCAGCCTTTTCAGTCACCGGGACAGGTGTACCGAGAGGAGCGGGCTACTTAGTTCCATCAGCTCAGGGGATGGATGGTCCCAAAGGGCAGGAGAGGGAAACTGGACCATCTGTGGTTCCCAGGAAGATAAATAATTCCAATTCGGATGTCTGCTGCAACTCTGGGTGTGATCACAATGTCCCCTAATTCTTTGCAGCATAAAACAATGACATACAAGATATTGTTGCCAACTGCCACACATGTGCTACTTGGCAGGCGGTCGGGGGACAGAAGGTGGTGTTTTCCCCCTAAATGTCTTCAATCATGCTTTTGTTTTAGAAACTGAACTGAAACAAAATAAAGTAAAATGAACAAGGGAGAGTAAGGACTAGTTATATATTAAATGGCACAGCATAAATATTGTTAGATAAAATGGTAAAGTGTTCCTTTTAAAGTAGCACCTCCTATTTGTGGGTCATCTCTCCACGTGTGGTGAGTGGAAAGCCCAGTGTCTTTCTCTCCAAGGGGACAGAGGTCATGGCTCTGACAGCCTGGCCTGTGTCAGCTCCCGTCTCACTTTTTACCTCAGGATGAGTTTGAGCTTGTGTCTGACCTACTGAGACGTGAGGTAGCTGCTTCCAGGAGACACTTGTTCCAACGGCTCCTTCCCGACACCAATTTCCAGGAGCCTTGGCGTTGCAGGGAGGGGCCTGCCCCAGCCCAGCCCTGGTCTGTAGCTAAGGCTGCTGCTTCTGGGTTCAGTGTTGCCCACAATACAAACCTTTTCATCGTATTTCTCAGTTGGTTCAAGATCGCAGTAGAGAAGGTGATTACTAAGAACCCTCAAGTGCCCGGGCCCTTGGCATAATCACCCTTGCTGGCAGTGAGCACACATTTCATCCACCTTTGAGCACTATCATGTCTAGCACGGCTACAGGCCTGGGACTCGAGGCCGCTGGCCGTTACCCTGGGCGCAGCCCAGTGAGCCTGCAAAGAAGAGAACTGGGAGCCACTGGCTTGGGCAATGTTACTCACTTGTTTCCTTTGCTGTCTCCTGAGGGATAAATCGGAACATGTCTCCTGCCACTGGGAGAAAAAACAAACAAAAAGCCCACCCACCGAGCCCGCCCGCCTTTGGAACAGGGCACTTGGGACGATGGATCCCGCTGAGTGGGCGGATCCGGTGCTGGCGCTGGCTGGACGCCAAGCGCAGTGAGAAGTTGAAGGGCTGCCAGGGGAACCGCCCAAGCCCATGGTTACAAAACGCCCCCTTCCTTTACTTTGCTGTTGTGAGAAGACAGGTGTGAAGAGTAATTTTGTTCCCATTAAACAGCGCTCTGTTCGCACCGGCGAGATGATCAGTCGTGGAGGACACTTCTTCAGGGAAATGCTGCTGGAGAAATGCGCGGGCCAGCAGGCTCCGCTGCGCCCAGGCCCTGCGCCCGGAGAGCTCCTCCGCCCTCATCTCAGGCGCATGTTTCATGCTGGGCCGTCATATGATTTCTCTCACTGAGCTGCCAGGGGAGAGATCATTTCACCAGAGGATACAACCAAGCGGGCAGCCTCTCTGTCCTGGGTCTGCATGCGAGGAACAGCCATCCGAGGGTCGCCTGGTTAACGGAGTGTTTGCGCATTTTACCTGGGTCGGCCTCTGACCCTGGGAGGGACCATAACTGAACTAGGGTTTCACAAGCAAGACTGGGAGAGCCCGTTACACTGTCCGCGGTGACGTCCCATTTCAGAAACAGCGCTGCCGCGGCCACGGTCCTGATTCACAGGAACAAACAGGACTCCAGGGCCTGGCTGGCCCGGCCCCGAGCGGAGCTAAGCCCCATCGTGTGCAGCACGCAGCCGAGAAAATGGCTGACGCTTCGGGTTCTCCCAATGCGAGCTTCCCTGCGCCTGTTGCCTGTTGATGTGGGAGAAACAGATGGACAAGGGCCCGGCTGCCGAGGGCGCTGTGGGAGGAACCAAACGCCAGAACTAAGGACGGCGGAGCACCTGCGGCGGCAGGAAGCTGGCACCGTTCCTTCTGCGCTGTCCCTCCTAAGCCACGTGCCCTCCGTCCTGGCTCTCAGGCTCCCTTCCCACTGTTCCCGCTTAAGGTCCAATTAGAGAAGGTGCATTTCAAATCCCAGGCATTACTTTTCCTTATGGGGGAAGTGCTGCCTGCCCACTGCTTGGAACACAAAGACTCAGAGAGGAAAAGGAAAGCGGCCCATAGCCCCTCGCCAGACGTGCGCGTGGCGTCGCCATGGGGAGTGCGCCCTGGGCACGGAACTAGGCTCCCTGATGCTGCCTGCGCGTCCTGGGGCCCACACCCGGGGCCAGCGCACCCCGGACCTGCTGCAGCACCTGCCCAGCGCCCTCAGGCTGTACCCGCCCGGCGGGAATAAAGAAGCCCCTTCCACACACCACCCAGTCCAAGAGCCCTCGCAGGGCACAGTGAGAGGGGAGGGAATGGACTTCTACTGCAGGGTGCTCAGCGGACTAACAGAACACCCAGTGCGCGCCCGAGTGAGAGTTCCGCCTGCCGGCTGCGGTGCCTGCCGCCTGGGACAGTCAGCAGGTGGGGACCCGCCCCGATTGATCGTGGATGGCCCCCCTTGAGCGTCCCCAGCGTGCCGTCTCCTAGGAACAGGACACCTGGAGTTATCTCCCCAGCTCCTCGGAGTTGTCTCTGTGACATTTACTGACACAAACGTCTCGGGGGCAAGACTTCCCCTGCTTCCATGCTGCTCCCCGGGGACAGGTAAGAAAGCTGCTCGGGGTTTGGTTCCTTCCCAGCGCCTTTGCCTGGTAAAGGCACTTTGACGCTGAAAACCCGGGCGGTAGGCTGAGGGCAGGCTGCAGTTCCCACTTTCTAAGGAGCATGTTCCTAAGGGAGCCCCTCGGACTTGGTCAAGTGCCCGCCACGGCCTTGCGGTTCTAATGCCGCGCGCCCATTGTGGGAAAGCTTCACTGGCAAGAATGACAAGGTAACACAAAATGTCAACTTCAAATGAGTTTAATTCCAACTACCCAATTAATTGTAACTGCTAGACAACAGAGTCACTACTAAACTGCTGCTTTAGACAGAGAACCATACAGACTGCTGTTTGGTTCGGGATAAATGGTGTAGAAATTTCATTCCATTCGAACTTTACGGGCTAAACTTAAAAAGAAAAATGCATCTTAATGCCTTGCACTACCTCACAGGTGGGCTGCCACAAGCCACATGGGCAGGGATCCCCACGCTGCCCCGCTCAGACACGGGCCTCTGTGCAAGAAGGCGGTTACTGAGGGGCCCTCTGCTTCATGCAGACCAGGGCCCGGCTGACAGGTGAGGCTGACCGCACTCCTCCCCGCGGCCGGGAGTCCTTTCTGATGGGGTCTCCGTGGAGCACCCCGTGTCCACTACAGTGGGCTAGCGGCCAGCAACTGGAGGCGTGGGGAATGGTCTCTCAGAGGCCCACATCCCTAGCACTTCTCATCCACCCTTACTATTTGTACTCTCAGGATAACAGGAAGATCTAGGTCAATTTCACTAATGAATATCCAAGTAACAATTATAAATAGGATGTTAGTAAATTGCATACATTCATACATATCTCCCATATATGAACTCCCAGTATTGGAGCTATGCGGGCACAACGACCAAAAGCCTTCACCAGTTCCCCCGTGTGCTGGCTAAGCTCCCAGCAATGGGACATTCAGGTGGCAGCCATATGCATTGTGAGGTGATTCCTCAAAGCGTTACAGCAAAGCTCAAAAACATAAGCAAATAAACAGGAACCCCCACCTGGATAACTGTAGGAGAGGTGGGCAAGGCAGACTTACTGTTCATGTTGACAGCGGTTCTCAGTGCCCGTGGCATTGTGTTGTCTGCAGTCTTGCTGTGATGTGAGTGATATGCGTGGCAGACAGACCAGATAGGCTGACTGCCAAGAGCCACTCCCCATGTGGTGGTAGGAGCAGGCGGAGTATCTGGAGTTGTACTAACTGGTTCGTACAGGAAATCCCTGCAAACCTCCTTTGTTTCTGTAGAATGGTTTAGAACCCACACCCCGTGGCCATGGTACAGAGGTGGAGCACGTTTGCTAAGGCCCAAGAGAGGAGTCTGCACCACGAGACAGGAGTCCTGTGGACACCGGGCACACGGTTTTCATCCTCACACATTGGAGTTCATGAGAAGCACTCAAGATAGATGCCTTCGTTTCCAAATCCGGCCGTTCCTTGCCTGCCTGATGAGGAAGGCCACAGGTGTTGAGAACAGACGTTTTAAACCACTCATGAGATGTAGATCTTGTTCAAGTTACTCAGCTTTCTTCAGTTTCACCTTCCTTACTTGCAAACAAGTTAAGTAGTATTCCTTTGGAATGTTATGCTGTACGCCTCTTATTTCCCTCCTCCTCCCCCCTCCCCACCGCTACCCCTGCTCCTGCCTGTTTCCCAGGCCTGTGCACAACGTCATTCTTTACTTGATTATGCCACAATGATAAATGTATTTCTTCTGATGAAACTCTCTGACAGCTCTTTCTCTATTTAATTATCTATGTGTATCATTTCAATGGCTTTCTAGATATCAATTAGCCAATTCTTGTAAAAACTTTTTAAAGATCTTAGTTTATTAGTACCTAATGGAAAAAGATGAACAGAAAAATAAGAATCTTAGGGGAAATCAGCAGTATTTTATGTGAGGACAATATTTGAAATCTTCACCTTAATCCAGTAGAGCTAAAATTATATTTCAAAAGTCTAAGAAATAGGATTTTTCAGGTATTATTGATAAAATAAATATTTTAATAATTCCATTAGATTCATGAAATACATGATGTTTATAACCTGCCATAGTTTAGATTAGGAAATAGCAAAAAATAATTAATTGTAATAATTTGAACATCACTGCCATGTGCAAAATAGCCCAAAGACAGAATACTGAACCCAGCATTATTAAAGATCAAGGAAAAGTTACTCAGATATATCCAAGTTTAGGCAATAGGTATAAAACTAGTATAGTCTCTATAAGATAAAAGGCAATAAAATTATCTTTTTTCTTTAAAGATTAGTTTTGAATATCAATGATTAAAGCTCAACATAAAAATTGTCTTTCCACTTATATGTCAGTGTATTTCTTCTTTACTTTTAAATCAGCTGTCATCTCGAGTTACCCCAAAATAAATAGCAAATGGACCCCCAGTGCCAAAATAATCAGATAGCAATCCAACTTTCTAGGCAAATATATAATGCCATTTTTCAATAACAGAAGAGATCTGAGCAGAAATGGAATTAGATTTCCCTAGCAATATATGTCACTCAAAACCATTAATTTTGTGCCCTACCCAGCACATAGGGGTATAAGTTAAGATTAGAGCCCATTGGATCATATAAAATTAATAAAGTTTCTTAAGCTCCTCAGAGTAAGGTTATATAAATATTAAACAGCAATAATCATGATAATGATGAAATTATTCTTCTAATCTTCATCTTGCACACGCTGTAAGTAATTCTCAGGCACTTTATCACTTGCCCATGTGCACATTCACACAGCCAGGGAGGTTCTGGGGTATGGGAGTTCTGCAATCCACTCTGCTCAGCACAGGATTGGGGGAAGAGAGAACAATTACACTGTAATACTGAAAAGAATCAAGGCCAATAGAAGAAAAAAACAAAACAAAACACAGTTCAATAATTTCAACGTTCAGGAAAATGAGGCAAGGCTTTTATTTTTAACTTTTAAAAATTCTAATTAGTTTATTTAAAAGGTGTAAAATGAATAAATAAAAACTTAGAAAAATAGCCAGGTACTCTCTTGTATAAGAACTGAAAACTTCCCATTCTTTTAAAATAAGAACCAAATATGTCCATCTATGTTTCCTGCAAGTTCCTAACCCTTATTTTGATTTGCAAATGCCTCTTCTGTGCCATCTCCCAGACTTCTCTTCATGTCTGCTGAAATCGGCTGCTGCCATCATCCTGAGAGAAGGCAATAGCTTGGGTTAAAAAGACAGCCCCCATCACTGAGAGCTACAGAACACCTGTTGGCCAGGACACTCACAGAAATGGGTGACCAGGAGAGATGCGACAAAGTGCATCAGTGGGAGCCACAGGTGCGGTCATGCTTGATCGTGAAAACAAGGTGTGTGGTGCAGGAGGCATCTCCCCCAGCTCTGTACATCGCTGAGAAGCCCCCCCCCCCTAATTTATCTTCAGACCCACACTTAGCCCACGACAGAAACCGTATTTATAGAAACAATCTCCTCCAGATTCTTTAGATAAGAGGCACAAACCAACACCTACAAATGTTGAGTTCCCTCGGCCTGCCTGTAACCATGGAAACAGGTTGACCATTTACACAGAGCCAGCCCTTTGAATTCCACCCTGCCTCCCTGTCTGGAAAAGCGCTCACAATATAATCTGATTACTTTGTCTTGAAATTATCATCGTTCACACAACCAACCAACGAATCAAGAATGTATACAAAAAAGTTCTTGCTGTGTGGTTGAATACAAAAGCTTACAGCAGGGGTGACACGGAAGTTCAACAAAATCCTTCCCACAGACTCGTCTTTTGTTGGGGAGACGCTGCATTAGTAAGGCTTGATTAGGTGCATCTACCCGTATTGTTCCCACATGTTTTCTCCCACGCACCGTCCTCTGCACCCTGCAACTTGCCCACTCGGTCCTGTTCCCGTCCTGCACCTGTCCATCACATTGAGCCCGCAGCACGCTCAGGCTCCGGGGCAATGCCGAAAACCGACTCCTGACAAGTCTGAGCGATAACATACATCCCGAGTCTTCAGTCTTAAACAGGGACAATTACCTCTTCTTCTTTGGTGTTATTATAAATAACCAAAACCACTGCATTTCCTACTCTTATACATCTTATAGAAATCTCATATGCATTATGATATTGGGTCTCCTAACAGCCCTGACATAATCACGGCTGCCTGAGCTGAGAGAGTTCCGGCACAGTGGAATAACCATGTCCACATTAAAAGAAAACAAGTTTTATATACATATACATATATATACTTCATGTGTGTATATCTATAATAATCTTATCTAATAAAAGAGAAACATGGTAATTAGCCATACATCCGCTACCCTTCCCATTGGCTAATCAGGATTATATGCAAATTAACTGCCAGCCAAGATGGCGGCCGGCAGCCAGGCAGCTTGAAGCAAACATGAGGCTCGCTTGCTTCAGTGATGGCAGGCTCCAACATTCCCTGCCTTCCCCTGCCGGCCTCTGAGCTTGCAGTTTGAAACATTGTTACAAATATAGAAGCTAAACAAAACCCCAGAAACCTGCTTTCAGCCAGCCGGGATCTCAGAGATGGAGTTGGAACAGTGTTTCGATTATAGAATCCCAACAAACCAGATACCTGCTTTCAGCAGTGGAGGCCTAAGAGCTGGAGCCACG
>NW_006287372.1:692096-697004 GCF_000327345.1 Myotis davidii | reverse complement strand
TTCTTTGCTTATTAAAATCATGTGCAAATAACCCAAGTGCTTAGGAAGTGACTCATTGTTCTTGCTACCATCCTAGATCCTGCACAGAAATAATGTATAGGTATGTTCTTAAATTGGAAACATGAAAATTAGTGTAACTTTGAATGGCTTAAATGAAAAATAAATATTTTTCATTAATACTTTTTATAATCAAAAATGGTAAGTATTCAGATATCAATGCTATATAATAAAAGCCTAATATGCTAAGTATCCGGTCATCCAGTCAGCGTCTATAATAATAAAAGCATAATATGCTAATAATATGATAATTAGATTGGATGTCCTTCCAGACATCCTCCCAGGCAACCTTCTGTATGAAGCTGGGGCTGAGAGGGAAGCCCCAGTCCAGGGTGCCAGAGGGAAGCCAGTACCAGCAGCCAGAGGAAGGAAGGCCTACTCTTGCACGAATTTCATCCATCGGGCCTCTAGTGTATATATAAAGTTTTTTTTACAGCAGAGTAGGATTCTAACTTTGGTCTCTAGACCCTAAGTCTTTCCTTTGCTCTATACCTACAATTATCCAATTCCCAAGTAATATCTAACATAAATTAAACTGCTAATTAACCATACTCAGCAAAAAAAAAAACATTTCTCTGCACATCTAACTCTCAGCATACATCACTTATTCTTCTTGTTTGGGCCCATGGTGATATAAACTGTTTTATTATGATATAGATATACACTCAAATATCAAAAATTAAACATAACAATAACAAATACTATCAAATGCACAATTCTTTCATTGTTAAAAAATCTCCAATTAAAATAAAATATTATGTTTTAAAAATCCTTGACACTTTCTGCCCATGATATTGAAGGTATAGTTGACATATTTGAAAATATAATTCTTTAATATTTCTATAATGCATACTATTGAGTGCTTTTATTTTCATTATTTTAAGAGTCACAAAACATAGAAAAATAAATGAAGAATAAGATATTTGTTTCAGTTTTTACTTGAGAGGACTAAAATTCAAATTCTATCCTATTCTTATTTCTTTTTATAATAAAAACTAGAGGCCCGATGCATGAAATTTGTGCACCCAGGTAGGGTGTGGGGGGCGGGTCCCTCAGCCAGCCTGCGCCCTCTGGCAGTCTGGGATCTCTTGGAGGATGTCTGACTGACGGCTTAGGCCTGCTCCCTGGGAGTGTGCAAGATGAAGACATCCTTAAGATTGCTACAGAGGCAGGAGAGGCTCCTGCTACCACTGCTGCACTTGCCAGCCGTGAGCCCGGCTTTTGGCTGAGCAGCCGTCCCCCTGTGGGAGCGCACTGACCACCAGGGGGCAGCTCCTGAGTGGGATCGGGCTGAAAACGGCTCTCCGATATCCCCCAAGGGGTCCCAGATTATGAGAGGGTGGAAGCCAGGTAGAGGGACCCCCACCAGTGCACAGTTGGGGCAGGGATATAACTTAGTACTACATCCTCGGTGTCAGCCATGGCCCGAGATGAATATCCCCCAAGTTTGAAGTCTGCAATAGAATGCATATACATATGTGTATTACACGTATATAGATTATACATCCAAAGCTATGCACATATATATTAAATGTGAGCAAAGACATCTTCCTTGACATCATTTAAATACATAAAGTTTTATTGCAATAGCATTTTTCAGGCTTTTCTATAAAGATGAAAGTTGAGAAACGCTGAGGTGCACCACTGCGGGTTACGTACGACTCTGATTTATACTAAGCCAGTGATGAACGGATCCCACATGTGAAATGAGTCACACTCTCTCAAAACGTTGAAAGTGTATGAAAGGAAAGGGAACTGTACGAAATAGTTCATGCTGTTCTATCAGATTTAAGTCTTCACAGAGGGAAGAATTTATTTCCACCAAGAGGCGGCCTTACTTGTCACGGCTCCCTGTACTGGGGGATAGATTTGGATTGGCCCTCAGCCCAGAAACACGGTTTCAGGTCGGAAGTTTACAGGAACCGCTTCCCCTGCCTCCTGGGGCACCCGGGCCACTCACGGAGCGAATGTGCTCCCACTGGCTGTGCTGGTGCCTTTTGACTTTCCTGTGGGAGGGACCCAAACCACATGGAAGGAGACTTCACATCACTAGTCACTTAGGAAATGAAAACTGAACCAAAAAAACACGAATCCATGAGCGCATAATGCCTGTGACTGAGAGGACAGAAATGACACATGTTGACAAGGATATTGAGAAGCAGAGCCCCATATGTTGCTGATGAGAATGTGAATGATGTGACTGCTTTGGAAAACAATTTGGCAGTTCCTGCAAATGTTAGACACTGTACGCTTAACCAAATGTAACCGCACGACCCAGGAATTCCAGCTCTGGGTGTGGAGCCAAAAGAAATACAAGCATGTAGTCATACAAAAACTTGTACACAAATGTTCACAGCAGCCTTCAAAATAGAAGAAAAACAACAACAGTGAAAACAACCCAAATGTGCATCAACCTATAAGTGAGTAAATAAAACATGGTGTGTTCATTCAATGGGATATCATCTGGCAATGAAAAACAATGAAGTGACAGTACATTACCATGTGGACAAACCTCACACTAAGCTAAGCAAAAGAAGCCAGACATAAATGACTAGAGAGCGTATGACTCCAGCTCGCGAAATGTCCGGAAGAGGCGATCCTGGAGGACAGGAGCAGGCGCCACGTCTGCCTAGCACCAGGGCAGTGGCGGGAATTAGTGTGAAGTAACTGTAAGGGCTATGCAGGTGCTTTTTTGAGGGCAAAAGTAATTCTAAAGTTAGATCGACTGTTTGGTGATGGCAGCATAGCTCTGTGATTAAATATACTATAAGCACTGGCTTGTGCACTTTAAACGGGTGAATTTAAATGGGCAAACTGTATGGTACATGAATTATATCTCCATGAGCTGCTGAAAAATATGAATGGGATCAACCCTTCCACGTACTGTAAACAAAAAGGAATGTCAGACTGAATCAAGAAACAATATCCTTTTTTATGCATTATTTTTAAAGCATCTAAAAGAAAAATGGCTCAAAAAGGTTGCAAGTAACAGATTATACAAATATACCTCAGAAAATAGACATCAGAAACAAAAAGCAGAGTTCCTGATATCACTACCATCCAAGGTTGATCTCAAGGCAGAAAGCATTAAGAAAACAAGGAGTGTTTTCTTACATATGAAATACTTCAAATATATGAAACAATCCTGTAGTATACTTTATGAACGCCCATGGGACCTCTGCGAAGAGTTACTGCAGATATTTTTCTGTTTTTCTATTGTTCTATATGAATCTCCATGCATCCTCTCTTATCCTATTTCTCTGCCTCCCCCTTTATCTCTCAAGGTAACTTCTATCTAGAGCAAGCATGTCAAATTTACAGCCCGTGGACCGCATGCCTTGTTTATTTGGCCCATGTTAGTCTTTTGAGTTTGACATGCTTGCTCTAGAGACACCTAGTGGAAGGTCATATTGCAACAGTGTTCACATTCTCCTTCACAAAAGGAAAAAAAATTATAAATAATATAAGTTTCTATCAATGGATATGTTGAGGAATATTCTTGAAACTCAGTGTGTTATGGAAATTAAAAATAAATGAACTATGGCTACATCTATCACCTTAAAGTAGAAATATATTATTAAATAAAAAGAAAAACCAAGTTAAGATGTTATTGGTAAAATGTTCAAAATTGTACCAAGTTATAATATATAATGTTTGAAAATCTATAAATATGCACTAAGCATTTTAAAAAACTGAGGAATAATAAAATATGGAGTCATGTATCTTCTGCTATGAGAAGACAAATCCTAATGAAGTCAATGCTTCCATTGGTTCCTTTATGGATTACGCTTCTTTCTCTTCCTGAAATTATCCTTGTCAACCACTAGGTCAGAAATTTGACAGCCAATTTTCTTCCAAACATTTTTAAAAGTGTGTTTTCTTGCCTTGAGGTTCTTTGGGTTTTTTTTTACCTAGCTAGTATTGATCTTTGTGTGTGGTGTAATTAGATTGTAATTTTTTTAAGGTTAGTCAATTATTCCAGAACCATTTACTATATTCTTTCTGTACCGATGTACAGGGGTCATTTGTCATGTATCCGGGATGCATGTATTCACAGCCTGTTTCAGGAGCTGCCCCCTGATGGTCAGTGTGCTCCTATAGGCAACCTCCCCTGGCAGGCCAACCTCCCGTGGTCCCTCGTCCCAGATGGCCCTGATCGGCCCTTAGATCTTATGTGTAAATATTAAGATTAGCTTGTTCAAGTTTTAAGTTTACTTGTAGATACTTATTTATAACTTGCTTGGAACTGTGTAAAGCAGGCATGTCAAACTTAAAGGCTAATACAAGGCATGTGGCCCACGGGGTGCGAGTTTGACATATTTGATGTAAAGCCTTTATCATAGTACCAGGCAAATGACCAGCACTCAAAAACCATTAACTGCCATTATTAAGGTGTTATAATCTCTATAAACGTTTAATGTTGTATAGGGATGCCTTTGAGCCTTTGTGTGGATATTGTAAGTACGAAAACTTGCTTCACTTTCTTATTAGTTACAATACTCTCCCTGTGGATTTTCTAAGATTTGTTTCTGGGTTTAACATACTTTATTACTTGATGGATATATCACTCAATTTCTAGTTTCCTAGCAGGTGTATCTTGAGTAAATGTTAAATTATTCAATGTTTCCTCTGTATGGTTTTTTTTAAATATTAATATTATTCCACTATTAGTTGGGTTGCCCAGGATGTAGTCTCTGAGATGGAAATTAACATGTAAGAAGTTGATCAAGAATCAAGTCTTGGGCTCTTCATTTATAAGAGAACAGAGGAAGAAGCAGGATTTGCAGAGGGAGAAGTTCAGCCATAATGAACTATCAAGGGAAATGTCAACTACCACCACAGCCTCCGCAG
>NW_006287372.1:685084-688140 GCF_000327345.1 Myotis davidii | reverse complement strand
AAGACCTAGGGTAGTTAAATGGGTATAAAAACATGACCCAAATATATGCTGTCTACAAGAGACCCACCTCAGAACAAAAGACTCACACAGGATGAGAGTGAAGGAATGGGGGGAAAAAATGTACATGCAAATGGAAATGAAAAAAATCTGGGGTAGCAATAATCTGACAAAATAGACTTCAAAATGAAGGCTATCATAAGAGATAATAAAAGTCACTACAGCCCTGATATGGTTTTTTTTAAATATTAATATTATTCCACTATTAGTTGGGTTGCCCAGGATGTAGTCTCTGAGATGGAAATTAACATGTAGGAAGTTGATCAAGAATCAAGTCTTGGGCTCTTCATTTATAAGAGAACAGAGGAAGAAGCAGGATTTGCAGAGGGAGAAGTTCAGCCATAATGAACTATCAAGGGAAATGTCAACTACCACCACAGCCTCCAAAGCTGAGATACAGTTGAGTAGGAGATTTTTTAAACTTGCAGGAGGGGGCTATGTCCTTAAACTCCCAACTGGACCAGTTATTTGATGCAAGTTGTCCAGAAAAAGGGGCTTAACCTTGAACAAGGTGACTCTCTTCATCTAGTCATTTCTTGGAAATGACCTGCAGCTGAGGGCTATCTGCTAGCAGTATCCCCAGACTCCAGGAAAAGCATCCTTAAGTCAGAGGGATATGTCCCAGCATCAACCAGACACTGCCATGATAGCCTTACAGTGGTGAACTTGCAAGCTCTCCTGGAGTAAACCATGTCTGGTTATAATGTGATTTTTATATAGACACTATAAATCCAGTTTACCAATATTTTATACTCTTTTATACCACTATTTTCTTTCCTATCTTTAATCTTATATTCATGCCACTGTTCCATATTTTTCATTCATTTGCTTATGAAATATTGAGTGCTTCCTATGCGGCATACGCTGTTGGGTGTTTAGAATATTCTCTTTGATGATATAATTCTTTATTCTGTTTTCACAGAATCTAGGTATTAATTTGACTTGTAGAACAGCCACAATATACTTTCAAGTCTTTAACAGAATACTGCAGAAAACTGTTTCCATCAGGGTAAACTGTTTTACCCTGGCATTAAGTGTACTCCAACATTTTACTCAGGCCCACATCACGTGGAAGATGCCTGTTGTTATTAATAATACTGCACATAGTAATACTCTTCTCCTCTACTGCTTTCTCTTGTGTGTCACCCGTCAAACTCTTTTTATGATGCCTGGAGCTGGTCCTATCTGTCAAGAGTATGGGTTTACTCCAATCTGTGAGGATGGCAGATCCATTCAAGGTACTCTGGGCCCATAGAGGTCAGCAAAACCAAAGCCTGAACTTGAAGGCAGTATTCTTCAGCCACATCTTGTGACCAGGGTGCCTTAATCTCTGTTTACAGCCAATGAAGCATTTCATTTGGAAACCACTTTTAATACTCTTTACTGGTGGGTGTTAAAAGTCTGGCTTCCACCCCGACTTATTAGCCTGAAGCCAGCAGGGCCTCAGTCAGCTGTGCTCATCACCGCCTTATATTTGAGCTGAGCTATATCTCTGTTCTTGTTTCTATTATGTTGTCAATCATTAGCAATTAGGTTCAAATTTAAGCTGTCATTCACTTGACCATCTTGTCCCTAAAATCTCTGAGAGGCACATCAATGATAAATAATGTAGGACTTGCCTTGACCTTCAGTGCAACAAATAGATGAAGTTATTTAGAGACAGGAAGAAAAACTATACAGGAACCTAATAAATCAAATAATAAGGAGGAGATAACAGTTACCTGTTCATATCTGAAATTAGGAATTGGAACCTTTTCATAAACAGAGAACATCTGCATTCATGTTTTAGGCACTTGTATATATAGTTCCTTATTTAAGTCTCAAAATGACCTTGAGATGTCTATGCCATTATTCTGTCACCTCAGAGATAAGGAAACCAAAACACAAAATAGGAATGGCTATAAAAGTCACACTCCTAGTGAAGCAGGACTCAAACCGAGGGGTCTAACTCCAGAACCAGACTCTTCACTCTGAGCAGCCTGAGGAAAGTCAGCTAGAGCTGTCCACTCAGCAAATCAGTGTGCTTTGGAAATGAGGACACATGAGGTGTGTTTCTGATAATTGCTCCATGTAAATGCATGGGGTTAAGAAGGCCTAAGGCTGAGAAGGAGTCAGAGCCAAGACTCAGAGACCAGATGAAAGAAGAGGTTAGAACAGGAGAAGCCAGCGGAAGTGAGTGACCATTCCAGAGGTAAAAGTCGAGCAAGGGGAACACTTTCCCAGAATCCAAAGGATCCTTCATAGAGTAAATATATTTTGTTGGGGGGTTATGGAGGTTATGTGTTGATTCTTTAATTCTCTATTAATTTCCACAACAACAAAATTCTACAAAATACTGCTAGCGGTATTCCTCAGACATCAGGAAAAGATTCCTTAAGTCCAGAGTAGCAATTAAATAGACCATATAATTCTAGACAAGTTTAGAAAGTAGTATTTTTTCTACATTCTCAGCTCCCATTTGCCTCTACAGTCACACCTCAGACCTTGTGCACCTGTCAAGCAGAAACCTTACTGTATTTCTTGGAGGATTCCAAAATGGTGGTGGAATAAGTGGAGGCTACACTGACATGCTCCCAAGACCAAATTGGAATTACAACTAAAATACAGAAAAAACACCCTGAGTAATCAACTGAAAACTAGTTGGAGATTCTATTATAATCACCAGTTCATTCTGTTCATCAGATTATTTATTCACTTGATTCTTAGTTTCAGGGACATAGAAAGGGAATGGACTCACTATTCCTGGGGGGAAAAGGGGTGTGGGAGATGGGGGTAGAGACTGGACAAAAGTTGTGCACCTATGGATGAGGACAAGGGGGGTGGGGGGGTAAGGGCAGAGGGTAGGGTGGGAACTGGGTGGAGGGGAGCTATGGGGGGGAAAAAGAGGAACAAATGTAATAATCTGAACAATAAAGATTTAATTTAAAAAAAAAAGAAAAAAAAAGGATAGTGGAGGACCATTTTATCTTTGTAGAAAGAAATCACAGATTTAAAAAAAG
>NW_006287372.1:678414-681835 GCF_000327345.1 Myotis davidii | reverse complement strand
TTGTCACAGTCTCTCCCACAGGGCTTCTGTTAGTAAACCTCGATTCTGGATAGAAGCGTCCCCTGGAAGATGGGATGAAAGCATGGGGGACTGATTTGTTTTTGCTGTCAACAGTCATAAGATATACTCTAGGTCAGTGGTTCTCACCCTTCCTAATGCCGCGGCCCTTTAATACAGTTCCTCATGTTGTGGTGACCCCCAACCATAAAACTATTGTCGTTGCTACTTCATAACTGTAATTTTGCTCCTGTTATGAATCGTAATGTAAATATCTGATATGCAGGATGTATTTTCATTGTTACAAATTGAACATAATGAAAGCATAGTGATTAATCACAAAAACAATATGTAATTATATATGTGTTTCCCGATGGTCTTAGGCAACCCCTGTGAAAGGGTCGTTCGACCCCCAAAGGGGTCACGACCCACAGGTTGAGAACCGCTGCCCTAAAGACTCCACCAAAAAACTACTATATTTAATAAATTAATTTGACAGTGTAGCAAGATACAAAATTAATAACCATAAATTGATGTCCTTTTTATACAACAATAATGAATTATCTGAAAGAAAAATTAAGCAATCACATTTACTACTGCAACAACAAAAATAAGATACTTAGGAATAAACTTAACCAAGTAAGTAAAAGGCTGTACTCAGAAAATTATAGGATATTGAAAAAAAGAGACAGAGGAAGATATAAACATGTGGAAGAATATACTATGTTTATGGATTAGTAGAACTGACATCATTAAAATGTCCATACTACCCAAAACAATCTACAGATTCAGTGCAATCTTTATGTAAATACCAATGGCATATTTCACAGATCTTGAACAAATACTCCAAAAATTTGTATAAAAAGATAGAAGACCCCCAAATAGCTGCAGCAAACTTGAGAAAGAAAAACGAAGCTGGAGAGATCACAATATCAGATATCAAGTTATACTATGAAGCCACTATAATCAAAACAGCCTGGTACTGGCCCAAAAAAATAGGCATATTGATCAATAGAACAGAACAGAGACCCCAGAAATTGACCCAAGCAATTACTCTCAATTAATATTTGACAAAGGAGGCAAGAGCATACAATGGAGTCAAGACAATCTGTTCAACAAATGGTTCTGGGAAACCTGGATAGGCATAGGCAAAAAAATGAAACTAGACCACCAACTTACACCACACACAAGAATAAGCTCAAAATGGATAAGAGACTTAAATGTAAGTTGTGAAACCATAAAAATCCCAGGGGAAACCAAAGATAGCAAAATCTCAGACATCTCTCTGAACAATAAAGATTTAATAAAAGAAAAAAAACTAGTTGGAGAGATTTCTGATAATACATAGAGACTGGTATGAAGTGCAGAGGTGCGAAAGGGCTGGCCAACCTCCCAGAGACAGCAGCTGAAGCTCCAGAGAGATAGCTCAGCTGTAGGGGAGTTCCCACTGAGAATTCTGGGTTCTAAATCCAAAGCTTGGCCCTCCAGCCCACATTACCAAGACTGAGAAAGGTACCCACAAAACATCTGGCTGTGAAAAGCATCAGGGTTGGTGTCTGCCAGAGAGAGATGGCTGGAAATTCAGACATCCTCTTAAAGTGGCAATGCACAAAATTACATGTGCAGCCACTCACCTTGGGCTCCAGCAGAGGGAGAGTAGAGAGGAATTGGACTGTGTGAGCACAAGCCAGGTTTGAGGGCTCTGAGCAAGACACCCCAGTTCCCTGTGCTGAGCCATTCCTTCATACTACAGAGGAAATATTTCTCTAATAGACCCTTGCTATCCAGGCAGTTTTGCCTGGGGGGAAGCAATTTCCCTACCCTATGGGAAAACCCCTTCCCCCACCCTGTGGAGTTTCTGGGCCCATTAAGAGAATGAGAATAATAATCAGCCTGTAGACAGAAGCAATGGCCACACCTTATTGGAAAACCACTTGCCCTAGCCTTAGTCCATAGTGTGAGACTGATCAAGACTTCAGACAGAGGTGAGTCTCTGGAGGCTTTGAGTCTTTGAGTCTTTGCCTGATCTAATTAGGGGCCCAGGCCCAGAAAAAGCAGAACTTGGTAGTAAGATCTGGAAACAGCCCAGTGCCCATCAGTAAGTACTGTAGATGAGTGGATAAAAAAGCTGTGGTACATTTATACCATGGAATGCAATGCAACATAAGATCTGGAAACAGCCCAGTGCCCATCAGTAAGTACTGTAGATGAGTGGATAAAAAAGCTGTGGTACATTTATACCATGGAATGCTATGCAGCAGTGAAAAGAAGGGTTTCTTACTCTTTGAGACAGCAGGGAGGGTCCTGGAGACTATTATGCTAATCGAAATAAGCCAAGTATCACATGATCTCACTCAGATGTGCCACCCTATAGGAAAACCCCTTCCCCCACCCTGTGGAGTTTCTGGGCCCATTAAGAGAATGAGAATAATAATCAGCCTGTAGACAGAAGCAATGGCCACACCTTATTGGAAAACCACTTGCCCTAGCCTTAGTCCATAGTGTGAGACTGATCAAGACTTCAGACAGAGGTGAGTCTCTGGAGGCTTTGAGTCTTTGAGTCTTTGCCTGATCTAATTAGGGGCCCAGGCCCAGAAAAAGCAGAACTTGGTACACATTTTGGTCCTTTCCAAAGGCACCCAGCCCCAGAAGATGGAGCCACAAGCTTGGATTGCTGATAGCTCCAGTGTTTGACATTGTCCTGGGAATTATAGCAGATATACCTAATACATAGAAACAAACCCAAAGAGGCAGCCAATATGGGGCCACAAAAAAACCAACCCCAAATGAGAGAACAAGAGAATTTTATAGAAGAAGAGGGTGGGGGCAGGCTAGAAGGGGTCAATGGGGAGAAACATAGGGCATATGTAATACTTTCAACAATATGGAGTTTTTAAAATTTTTGAGTAGTATTTTTCTCTCTAAATGAAATGGAGAGAAGCAATTTATCAGATATATAGTACAGAATAATGATGGAAAAAATGCTCAACAGCATGAGAAAAGATGTAGTAACTATGAAAGAAGACCAGTCAGAAATAAAGAATGACATAGCACTAATAACAAATACAATGGAATGAATATACAGCAAATTAGGAGAGTCTGAGGATTGGATCAGTGAGTTGGAAGACAGGTTAACAAATATCAATGAGAGAATAAATAAATAAATAAATAAATAACAGGAGGACAGCTTAAGGGAGCCATGGAACAATATGAAATGTAACAATATTCACATCAGTTAAATGCCAGAAGGTGAAGAAGTTGAACAAGGTATAGAGAACATGTTTGGAGAAATAATGGCAGAAAACTTCCCTAACCTGGTGAAGGAAAAAGTCAAACAAGCTCAGGAGGCCCAGAGAGTAAGAAGGATAGAAAGAGAGAAATTAAAAAAAAAAAGATATACAGAATTTAAATGGCAATAAATATC
>NW_006287372.1:671894-674570 GCF_000327345.1 Myotis davidii | reverse complement strand
TGTTTGGAAATGTGGTCTCACTCTCTCTGAAAATATTGTATGGTACTCACATTTTCACATTAATGACGTCTCTTTAGCATATCTTAATTGACAATAACACTACTCTTGTGCTTTGTGGCCTTATTAAGTAAAATATGGGTTACTTGAACACAAACACTGCGATACCATCACAGGCAGCCTGATATACTAGTATGAGATGGCTCCAAAGTGACAGGTGGGGAGCATCTACGGCATGAAGATGCTGAGGGACAATCCACATCTCATGCGAGATTTCATCATGCTACTCAGAACAGTGTCCAATTTAAAACTTATGAACTGTTTCTGTCTGGAATAGATCTGGAGACATAGAAACATGGAACAGACAGTCAACAGAGGAAAGGCATGAGTGGATTGGTGGGTGAGTGGGAAGAGATCAACCAAAGAACTTATATGCGTATATGCATAACCCATGGACACAGACAATAGGGTGGGAAGGCCTGGGGCGGGAGGGTGGGGGCAGGCTAGAAGGGGTCAATGGGGAGAAACATAGGGAATATGTAATACTTACAACAATATGGAGTTTTTAAAATTTTTGAGTAGTATTTTTCTCTTTTATTTATTTTTTAATTCTTTATTGTTGAAAGTATTACATCTCCTTTTACCGCCCCCCATTGACTTCTCTTAGCCTGCCCCCCACAAGGTAGCATTTTAAAATATAATTTAGATTTCATTAAATTGGCTAAGATTTTTCAGTTCACATAAATATTCAAAAGAATTAAATATCTTGAGATTTAAAGCACATTCATAGAAGAAATATCTATACTAATTTTTCTAGTATGCCATGACCCATACATTTAGCTTTAATAAATTACAGTCACAAACTTTACTGATGTGAATCACCACTTAGTTTAAATTCTTAGTGTGATACTGCTTGTATTATTTCTTTGGAAAAAAAAAATGACAGAAAACTTCCCTAACCTGGTGAAGGAAAAAGTCAAACAAGCTCAGGAGGCACAGAGAGTAAGAAGGATAGAAAGAGAGAAATTAAAAAAAAAAAGATATACAGAATTTAAATGGCAATAAATATCTATCAGTAATTCTGCTGATTATTTCTGTACACTGATTACAAATAAGATGCATTTCTCCAGTCTTGCTCACATAGTACATGAGACTTTCCTTCACATGCATGTCAGTACTTATGAGGAACATACTGCGTTTGTGAGCTGACTGAGAGCTGGCTGCCACTGAGTCAGTTGTAGGAGTGCAAGGTCTGCAGGTCTCCTCACCTGTGCTCCCCTAGCTCAGCACAGGGAGAACCCATCACTAATTCTGAATA
The DNA here is from genome assembly GCF_000327345.1 of Myotis davidii. NCBI lineage: Eukaryota > Metazoa > Chordata > Mammalia > Chiroptera > Vespertilionidae > Myotis > Myotis davidii. The sequence continues at coordinate 673,255 of NW_006287372.1, read as the reverse complement.
AGCGAACCTTTATCTGCAGAGAACTCTCGAAGGTGCATTTCAAAACTGCTTAGTGGGGAAATGTGGTTTCGGCTGAAAAATGCACCTTTTCCTCCCTCTCACCACAATTAACTTAGATGAACAGGAAGCCCAAGGTCAAGTTCAACGAAACAAACATCAGAGATGCTTTTATGAGGAGAGGCTCCTGATGTGTGTACAACAGCATGTCAAGCTCAAAGGCTAACACGGGCCAAATAAACGAGGCATGCCGCCCGTGGGCCACGAGTTTGACATGCTTGGTGTACACAGTGCTAAAACAACTAACTAAAAATGGAGAAGTGCATTGATACATCTGGTTACCCAATCGAATTCTTAGCAACGGGTTTGCGGAAATCATTCAAGTGGAGGAACCCGTGAGTCACTTTGACATAGCACCTCAACCTTGCAAAGGAGTCTTGAACAAACTGAACTTCTTGCTGACGCCCCAGGAAAGCCAGTGATTGGTACACAGACATAAATCAAACATCTTCTCTTTTTCTCTCCCAAACCCACTGGTTCTCCTCTCCTTTGTTTCAGTTAAAATCTTCCTCCTTACCCCAGTCTTTCAAGCTGGAACCCAAAATACTCTCCATCCTTTCCCACACTCAGTTACTTCCCAAATCCTGCCAGTCCCACCTTTTCAAAACCCCTCTCCTCCCCGTGTCCACTTATTCCTATTCCCGTCCTCAGTTCCTGCCACCATCTCTCTCACTTGGCTCATTCAGCAGTTAGCTCCTTGTTCTTAAATCTAGTTTTAGAGAAAAGATTACTTGGGTTAAAAAATTCAGAAATCTGAGTTTTATAATTTTTGTTCTCTGACCAGATATGAACCTCTTTTATGGTGTATAAAATAAGGGGTTGAATACCTCTAAAGTTGAATTAATTTTCCCCAGTTAAATCCTTGCTTCATATTTCCTCTAATCACATTCTCAAAACAGATCAAATGTCAACTCACTACCCAGATCCTTCCACAGGAACTCACTGTTGGCAGAAAAGGTGCAAATTACTAAGAATGAGATTCAACACTACCCAGCATCTGAACCCAGCTGAGCTTTTTATCATGTTCCGTCATGTTTTCCTTCGAAGCACATGCAAGCCAGGCCCCTGCGCCTTGGCCCTGAGGGACCCTCCCACACAGGGCAGCACCCTGTCTTCCTGCAAGAGGATGGCAGTGCTCTTCCCCGAGGCCCTGAGTCCTGCCCACACTTGGACTCACACACACACATACCTTATCCATCAAGATCTGTTCAAGCTTTGACTTACTTCTCTTTTCATTTTGTTTAATCTTCCAACTAACTTTTCATCTTGGTAGGCACAAGACCTAATTTGTTTTCTATTTCTCT
>NW_006287372.1:668406-671102 GCF_000327345.1 Myotis davidii | reverse complement strand
CACGCAACAACACACACACCATAAACATGAACACACCCAAAACACAAGACCACACACACACAACACACAAACACAAAACACACTAACACACACACCACACACACACAACACATACCATGCACACACCACACACACAATACATACTCACAAGACATATATGCAACTACAAACACACAATCATATAAACCACACACACATACACCACCTCCACAACACAATACATACAACACACAGCACACAACATTCACAACACATGCACCACACATACATACCACACAACACACACAAAAAAAAAACCCACAAACATTTGTTCACTGATGTGCTGTATTACTTTAGTCTATTTCTGGATTCTGTACACTGTTCCATTCATCAGTATTTAAACCAATCCCATACCTTCTTCATTAATTTATCTTTACTAAATGTTTGTTTTGTTTCTTCAAGATTTTCTGCCTTATACCTGGTTCAAGAATTCTCAGTCCATCTAAAATTAAAGATCAGCGTTCAGTTTTCTCTCACTCTCTCTCTCACATACACACACACACACACACACACACACCATTCAAACACACACACATACACAACACACATGCAACACAATGTACACAACATACACAATACACACCACACACACAATACATCACACACACAACACAACACACAAAAAAATAGATACAAACATTTGTCCACTGATATTCTGCTGTATTACTTTTGTGTATTTCTGGATTCTTGTTCCATTTGTCAGTATTTTAACTAATCCCATACTGTCTTCACTAATGTACCTTTACTAAATGTTTTAATATCTTGTTTTGTTATTTCAAGATTTTCTGGATTATACCTGATTCAAGAATTCTTGGTCCATGTAAAATTAAGATCAGCTTTCAGTTCTCTCTTTCTCTCTCTCTCTCTCTCTATCTCTCTCTCTCACACACACACACACACAGCTTTTCAGTTAAACGAAAAACAAAACAAAACACACACACACACACACACACACACACACACAATATCAACTGAGACTGCACTGCATCTACAGATCCATCTGGGAATAACAGACATCTGACAATGCTGAGTCTTTAACTAACTACAATTTTGAAATCTCTGCACCACAGGGAATGAAACAAATTAGCAGAGCAGAAATAAGAAAGGATGTATTTGAGAACAGAAAAAAAGAGAAATAAACAGTTTTGAATATATCAAGACAGAAGAGTTATCAAAAGAGTAAGAAATTGCATCCTCAACGTCTCCTGCATCAAGGGATAAAATCTCTGGTTAGATAATGTAGATAATTCAGTTGCTAATGCAGTTGTTCCTTCATTGTCATAAAGAGATAAAGTAACTGGAAGAAACCTGGAGATGAAAAACGTAAAAGGCAACAATATTATTCATAAAAATAAAGGAAGTGCACTAAATGTGTACCAATTAACTTAAAAATGCTGTTGATTTGAAAGGCAAACCACCTAAAAGGCTCACACACTGAAATTTGTTAGGGACTAAGAAAAAAAGGGGATTGTTTCGGATAGTTGACCCCTGAGTCCTGCCCACACTTGGACTCACACACACACATACCTTATCCATCAAGATCTGTTCAAGCTTTGACTTACTTCTCTTTTCATTTTGTTTAATCTTCCAACTAACTTTTCATCTTGGTAGGCACAAGACCTAATTTGTTTTCTATTTCTCACAACACTTACTGCTTTACAATGATCATAGCAATGAAAAAATACTCATAGCAATAAACATTACAACTTACTATTTCCTTCCTCCTCCTTTTTCTGTATGTTTTCCATTCGCTACTGCCTTTAATGCTGTTAACTATTTTTTCTTTTTAAAATGAAAGTAATTCATATAGTTCTTACATGTAAATATATTATTTTATTAGTATACACTGCATGTTAAAAAGAGAGCTATGATTACATATGTTAAGGTCATTGATAAATTTTCAGTGAATTGGTGAGATTCTTCCATGCTATTGTGCATAATAGTTCAATAATTCTCCAAGATATATATTCCCCAACGTCTGCCCTTGATGAGTCCTAGGATAGCTTCTAGTGAGCGGCAGGATCAACACTGTGATGTACAGCCTTGTCTATATATTTTGGTGCATTCATTTCTCTGCAGAAACCTGGGAGTAGAATTGGATGATAAGTATGCTGGATGACAAGGCAAGTTGATGCTGGACTTTAGTCAGTACTGTCGATAGTTTTCCAAAGTGGTTAAATCTGGTAGTAAATGCGACTTCCACTTGCTTTACATTCTTGCAAAGCCCTGTAGTGTCTGTCTTAGAGTTTAATGGTTAACCTGCCAGCTTGTGCTAGCAGGGACGGCCCCGGTCGCCTGCCTGCTGGCCAATGGCTTGCCTTCCTGAACAGAGAAGCAGGTCATAATGGGCGCTCATGGGAGCACTCGGTGCAGAGTGGGGCAGAAACACCCACCGCCCCGTATTTACCTGAAAGGAACCTGACCACATACTCCACAAACGGCAGCCTGAGGTCCCACATCTAATTGGCAACCAGCCACTGGCACTGCCTTCTCCCTCTGGCTCATTCCAACAATAAAACCAGGTCGCCAACATCTCTCCGGAAGGAGCCTGTACACATTCCCAGAGCCCTAACTCTTATTGTTGCCACCACACACACACACATACACACAAATGCCCCACACAAACCACCACACACATACACACACAACACACACAC
>NW_006287372.1:651656-667518 GCF_000327345.1 Myotis davidii | reverse complement strand
ACACACACACAATATCAACTGAGACTGCACTGCATCTACAGATCCATCCGGGAATAACAGACATCTGACAATGTTGAGTCTTTAACTAACTACAATTTTGAAATCTCTGCACCACAAGGAATGAAACAAATTAGCAGAGCAGAAATAAGAAAGGATGTATTTGAGAACAGAAAAAAAGAGAAATAAACAGTTTTGAATATATCAAGACAGAAGAGTTATCAAAAGAGTAAGAAATTGCATCCTCAACGTCTCCTGCATCAAGGGATAAAATCTCTGGTTAGATAATGTAGATAATTCAGTTGCTAATGCAGTTGTTCCTTCATTGTCATAAAGAGATAAAGTAACTGGAAGAAACCTGGAGATGAAAAACGTAAAAGGCAACAATATTATTCATAAAAATAAAGGAAGTGCACTAAATGTGTACCAATTAACTTAAAAATGCTGTTGATTTGAAAGGCAAACCACCTAAAAGGCTCACACACTGAAATTTGTTAGGGACTAAGAAAAAAAGGGGATTGTTTCGGATAGTTGACTGACTAGCTAAGAAGATTATTGAATGTGTTTTTTATTAAAATAATAGTTGACATGCAATATTATATCACTTTTAGGTGTACACTCTAGTGATCCAACATTTATGTACCTTAGGATGTGATTACAATGGTAAGGCTAGTAATCACCTGTCACCGTTTAAAGTTATGACATTACTGACCACATTCCATGTGCTGTACATTACATCCTTGTGACTTATTTATTTCATAACTACTAGTTCGTAGATTTATTCCCCTCCGTCAGTTTGTTCACTCTATCTATGAGTTTGTTTCTGGTTTGTTTTGTTGTTGTTGTTTCAGATTTCACATATAAGTAAAATATGTTTAAGATTTGCTGATGATATAAAGAATCATTTTGGTCTAAGTGATCGTCCACGAAAAATGGACGATATTCAAAGTATGATACTCAAATCAGTTAAAATTAAAAAGGTTTAATGCAACAAAGATTTTTATGGATATAATCTTATTCCCAGTATCCATATTATCTCTGCATCCTTTTCTCATGTGAAGCCTTCCAAATGGAACAACTGTGATAAAAGTTTGAATTTCATATCTATAACTGCTCCCTTCCTACTGAAGCATATGGCATAATTAAAATACCTCTAAACCCCGAGCTCTGAGAAGTAACTGGTCTCATTAATGAACTGCCTACATGGTTCAGGAAGAGAACAATACATTCCAGCCGAGCATGAGTAAGTCTAAAATAAATATCACTGAGGACAAACTGTCTCCTGATGAAGCACCTTTTTGGTAACCGCATTGTGTCAACTGAAAATGACCTTCTGTTTCAGAAGAAAAGCACTCATAATATTTTGCATATATCCTTTACATTCAAGAGAGTGATGTCCATAAGAATTATAAAGCTAACCTGTTCCAAAACTGAGAGAAAAGTTATATTTTCTACTTCTACACATACAGTTTTTAAGAACATGTGTCACAAGAAGAAATAAAAGTAAATATAGTAATAAAACCAAGAGATTTTCATTAGTCTTTCTAGAAGGATGCTCTTAAAAATCTATTACATAACTTCTGAAAATTATGATAAAAATATCCATACGGAAATGTGAAGAAAGAAAAAAATCTCAATTTGAATGTTCATTCAACATAAAATATTAACTGCAGTTTTTATGCGAATGACTTCCAAAGGCACAAAGGACCCAAGTCTTTGTCACCACCTCCAATAACTAGTGTCCCTCTTGCCTCATGCCCCTCTCCCACTCTTCTCTCTACACCCTAAAGCACTGCTCCACCTCCATGTCAGCTCACCAAGTGGGTCCTGGCCTCGGGATTTTTGCATGTGCCTTTGCTTTATGTAGAAGGTAAGTCCTCTACATTCTTAATCTAGTGAAGTCCTGCCTATTTTCCTGGTCTCAGAAAACACCACATAAATATCATTTGTTAGTACTGATACCCCCCAAATCTATATGAGGTACCCCTAAAATCCCCTCTTTTTTATATTGACAAATACTGTAATATGCAAAGATGTACTTATTTTCATTTCATCGAATAGTCAAGCAAAAGAACATTTTTAAAAGGGCAACTAGAATTAGCAAAAGATAGAGAAAACAGAAAAAAAGCTTAGGATTTTCACTTGGAACAATAACCATTGACAGGAAATAGGAGTCTATAAAATTGAGATTGGTAGAAGAACATGAACAGGGATTTCCATGCAAAATTATCTAAATAGATATAAAAAGATCTTTTCTGCTTCAACACTACCATAAGCCTACAAATGTCACTGATACAATCAAAACTACTCCAAGGTATGGATATATGGAAAATATTTAAATGTCTAAATAGTAACGTCAAGGATAATTTCAGGTACATTTAACGTTAGCATTAGTATCAAAATTTTCTGTTCTTTTAACAAGGCTCCAAATACCCCATTTAGAGATGAGAAGCAGGATTGAATCATTAGTGAAATATTAGTGTTATTGACACCCTTGTTTAAAGTATTAAAACTCTAGCAAAGATTTGCCTCTCTTTGATTTCATTTATTTACTATACATTCTAATTACCAGAAACTTACAGCATAGATAGTGATAAAGAACAAAAATGTTCATGGTTTGCAAAATACAAAAGAGTACACCAAACTTAGAAAAAGAATAAAATCTAAAGAACTCTACTCGCATGATATCATTGTTCTCTTGAAGTACAAAGAAATAAATACAATAAATATTCCACTAAAACACAAATAACTCACGCATTTTAAATTTGAAAGGCAGGAGACAGCATAACCATGCAACATTCAGGATAATGAGTCAAGATGTTTAAATATGCATAAATGTTAAGAAAAAAATCCCCAATGTCTTCAAAATTATTGGAAACTAAGCAATTAAACTGTCTTTGAAATAACAAAGAAACTATGATAAGAAAGACATGATTTGGAGAAGTCTGCTTTATTTCCCTAAAATGTGCCTGTGGCCTTTCCTATAAATCTGAACTGTCTTGGACCAGTTTGATAGTTTCAGTGAATTTAGCATTTGGTTTTCAGAAACACAGAGTCGTGTTTAGAATAAGATGCAGGAAACAGAAATAGAAACACTCAAGTATGGAAAGAGAGCTCATCTTTAGTCTAAGCTCAATAAACTCTTAAAATAGAAAGAATAATTCCTGAGATCTTTATAACAAAAAATATTGCTGTTCAGTGCAGTACTGTATAATTATATAAGAATTGCTGTATAGGTGAGGATGGGTAGGAAGAGAGAAATGCCTCAGTAACATGCAATGCTAGGTACCCATCATGAATTTTGATGGACTAGGTGGTAGTTCTCACAGTGAAAATGATTTCATTTGTTGCCTAAACAAATTTTCAGAAGTCTTCATTAATTGTAAAAACTACTAAATTAGTGAAACAAGGCAACACAATTGACTGGGATGCATTCCTTAAACCTAAAAATATCTGGGGTTCTTGTGCTTCCCACAGTCACCCATCATTGCAACATATTGCACACCGAGGGCCCCGGATGTCCCGGTCCTTCATCACTAGATGGCTGCTCACTGAGTTTTGGGGGACAAACTCCTGCACACGCAATTCTTCAGGCACGGCCTGGCTGATGGCCTTCGCTGGCCTATTTAAAAAGAAGTGGGTTCGGTTGAAGAACTACAGAGAAGGACCTGGATATCCCAAATGAACTATTCTGTATTCTTGACTTTATGTCTGAACTTTCACAGTTAAAACTTAGTCTATATTAGCTACATTGTAAATTCTTCAAGGAAGAAGTAATACTTCACCTGTTATTCATGTACACACTCATGCGAGTGGAAGATCAAATACATGGCTTGTTAATGAGGAGGGGAAATAAAGATCATGGACAACTAGCAGTGAACAAAGGAGGGCTTGCTGAAGGCTGCGAATTATTGGTTTATTATTAGCTCCTTCACAAGTTTGTCTGTGAACCTATTATCAGATATTCAGCAAATGAAACTGGAAGGGAAAAAAATGATTCTGCATTTGTGGTTTCCTTTTTGTTTTGATTTGCAGTGGGGGTGATTGAATGGTACTTTCCTGAAAGATTAGAAAGTTTGCCCATCCTCTTCAGGTAGCTGAGCGATCAGAGAAACGTCAAAGCCAGAGGAAGAAATGAAGGGGCTGCTGAAAACCTCCCACAACATCAGAACAGAAGGCACTGCTTGCAGGACGGGGCACCTGAGCACCCTCCTCCCCCCCTCACCCCCCCCTGGTCCCCGTGCTGAGTCAAGATGAAGAATTTGCCATAACCAAAGATTCGATTTTCAGGTCACTGAGCCTGAAAAGGACCTGCGACGTCACATTCTGCATTGTGATCCGCATGTCCAGCCACATGGCCAGTGCTCAGAATCGGATTCCAACCAAAGGAGGGATGAAAACGGAGTCCCATGATTGAAGACAAAAATCCGGGCCACGTGTTTCTCCCTGTGGACTGCTGAGACATTATTTGGGCAGTTTCAAATCATCAAATCTTTCTCTTCTTCCGAAGTTCACACTGCAAATCCAGAGCCTTGCTCCTCGGTGTCCCCACAGGCCAGCAGCCTCCAGGTCACCTGACAGGCATGCAGCCATGGGTCCCACTCCGCCCACTCTGTTTGATTGGACGCTTTAACATTGCTGCACATCTAAAACTGGGGCAAAATGCACTGAAAGTAAACTGTGGTTGAAATTGTTTTTAAATTTTAACTAAAATGCATTGGATTTGTATGTATTAAAGTCTGAAACACATTAACCTAAAATCTGCTTCTTTGAGAAGCAAACCACATCTGTGGATACTTCCCTGGCGTAACTGAACATGATCTTGATGACGGGTTTTTTGTTTTGTTTTGTTTTGTTTTAATTGACTTTTTAAAACTGCAGCCGAGGATATGTTATGTTTTTATCTATTTTAGAGAGAAATAGAGAAACACTGATATGGGAGAAAACACGGATTGGCTATGCACCTTGCCTGGGGATTGAACCCACAACCTGAGTATGTGCCCTGACCTGAAATGGATCCCAAAACCTAGGTATGTGCCCTGACTGGGAATAGAACACATTTCTGGTGTTCAGGGCAATGCTCCATCCAACTGAGCCATCTGGCCAGGGCTATTTTAATTAGATGTTTAGAGAGAAAAAGGAAGGGGGCGGGGGGAGATGCTGTTCCACTCATTTATACATTCCGTGGTTGATTCTTGTATGTGCCCTGCCCAGGAATCAAACCTTGGCATATGGGGACAACGCTCCAATCAACTGAGCTACTTAGCTAAAGACATGTTTAGTGAATCTTCAAATTTCGTGTTTCTATTGATTCTTCATTTGGGTGAAAGGAGCAAAAGTAATCCAAATTTCTCCTTGGATAGTATTGAATGTTAATTGTCCTCCTTCTCTGTCTTTTTTCTCTTTCCTGAATTCCTTTCTACAATTATCAAAACTTTCACACACATACACAATCCAGCCAATGATGCAGGAACTAGTTACATATTAGATCCCTTAACAATATGTGAATATTTGTCATTATATTTATTATACAATATTTTGTAATTATATATTATAAAAGGCATAGCTCATGTCACTACTATTCAAAATATTAAGGTAAGTGTAAGGTAGAATTTTGAACATGAGATTGGTCTTAGCTTGAACACACCACTGCCTCTCACATTTCCATATTAAATTCCTCCCATAACACAGATTAAATGTAGCCAAAGCTAAAAGTAAGCAAAAAGAAGTTTACACCAAAGATTCCTTTTTGATTTATATTCACTTTTCTAAATACTGGCTTCTCCACCATCACAAGTCATTCTGGGTAAATATGAAGTCATGCCCAGTTCTTTCTATCATTCCCATCTCATCTGCAAATTCTACTTCCTTTCCAGTCCTTCTTCCAATACCCAAACTAGATCCATATCACATTTCAAATGCACCATGTTGATAGCTTACCAACTGGGTCTTCATATCTTTTTATTTTTTAAATATATTTTATTGATTTTTTTACAGAGAGAAAGGGAGAGAGATAGAGAGTTAGAAACATCGATGAGAGAGAAACATCGATCAGCTGCCTCCTGCACATCTCCTACTGGGGATGTGCCCCCAACCCAGGTACATGCCCTTGACCGGAATCGAACCCAGGACCCTTCAGTCTGCAGGTCGATGCTCCATCCACTGAGCCAAACCAGCCTCGGCAAGGGTCTTCATATTTTTAATCTCTACCTTCTCCCAAGTGAACTCCACAATAGCATCCATATTCTATTACTTACAAGATCAAGTGCTCAGGTTCCTCACAATTACACATTTACAGACTCATCTCTTCCACTCTGCTCCATATACCCTACTCTCCAGCCTCTTTGAATTTCTTAACATCTTTCCGTGTTCAACTGTATGGTCACCCTTGTGCCACTCTGACTTCAAATGGCCTTTCCCGCTGGACGATTCCTTCACTCTTCACCCGCCTGTGAGCACTTGCCCACATTTTCAAGGCTGAGATTCATGCCCACCCCCATAGCACCAGTTTACTTTATTCTATTTTCCTTATTTTTTCTTCCCCTATGTGACAGTTTATTTATGTGACAGTTTATTATTCTGAACAATCTTACCCAGACAACTGTAAGATCCTTGAGAAAAGGGTTTCTGGATATATCTCTTCACTAAGTAAGAGGTAACAATCGTACTAATTCAAAATATTTATTGAATTGAATTGAATATTGACCTTATTATAACAGAGAGAAAATTTAAAGCTGTCAGGAAACAAAGGCTATTATAGAAAGGGATTTTATAGAGACCATAATTAGTATGTGAAAAGATGATCTTGCATATACGGATTTATGGTTGAATCCACTAAGTTAATTCTGACACAGGTTCTGCACCTTTTTATTATTTTCTGTTGCACAGAGATAGCTCTATGTGATAAGAATGGTGGGAATGACATTTAAAATATCCAAACATCACTTCTAGCCCTCCCTGCTGGTCTAGTGGTCGGGATTCGGTGCTCAAACATCACTTCTACTGGCAAAATAATATTGATTTCTTTTGATGGGCGATTGTCAGATATACAATATTTATTAATCTAATCTACATAAGTCCCAGGAGTCATGCACTGGGAACAGAAGAAAATTATCCCTGGAATATAAGCTTCAGAAAGCCCCTTTTGTTCACTAGCTTCCCAGTCATCTAGTACAGTGCCTAAAACAGAGTAAATACTCAATAAACATCTGCTATGTGAATGGATTACTAAATAGATGAGTGAATTAAAAGTCACCTTTGTTCAGTTGGGTACTACAGAGTAGGAAAGAATAAAATAAATTTGAATACTAACAATAAAGTAACATATATATGAAGTTAAAGAAAAATGACAGAGTAAATGGTAGGAAGATTCATACTGGACTTGCTTTGAATTTGCTTATATATTGTTTACTTGTATGAAATCACATCAGAAAGTTTATTTGTATTTGAGTCTGAGATATAAATTGTATATCATTTTATTGGATCAAGACAAAAATTCCTTTTTATTTGAGTCAAAATGATAATCATATTCAATCAAGTTTCACATGGGGATAGTTAAATACATCTCCATTTAGATCTGTTAATTTGAAGGATTTAATAGATTTCCTAGTATTGATCTATTCCTGCATTCATGAATTACACCCACTGTCCAGGGTGGCTTACATTTGTTAAGTGCAGCTGGATATAATTTGTGATAATTTGCTTGCTATTTTTGCTTCTATATTTATAATTGAGATTGGTATTTTCTTTTTTACCCCCTTTGTTGGCTCTTATTATCAGCGTCACAGGATAGCTTTCCTTCCTTCTCTATGTGCTGAAAACATTTAGACGGGCAGAAAATTTTCTGTTCCTTGAGAATTTTTTAAAAAGTATCTTATGAAGTAACCGAGATCCACTCTTTTAGGAGATGGGGCGATATTCTCATTTGCTGCAGCTTTCTTGGGTTTTCTATAATGGTGTTAGTCAACCTTGATAATTTCCTAGTGATTCACGTATTTCCCAAAAAGACCCTAAAATTAATTAATAAGGTATTTTACAAAATAAATGTATTTCCGCATTCTTTTATATACTTTGTTTCCTGTGGCTGCCCAAAATAGTCCTGTCCCACAGCGTGAATCTCCACAAGTGCATCTCAACTTCCACAAAACAAACATGCGCAGCCACTCCATTGCTCACCCCCAGGTCACTCCCGTGCTGACACCAGGCGCAGCCCTGCCAGTCGAGGCACCTGTAGGTTCCATGTTCAGAAAGAGCTGCCCGATTCCAGGCAAGTCACTGCCTTACTAGATGTTATAGACTGAATGTTTATGTCCCCTCACCTGAAATTTATACTTATACGTAGAAGCACTAAGCACCTCGGGCATTGGAAATGGGGCCTTTAAGGAAATATTTACAGTTGAATGAGGTCACAATGGTGAGACCCCAGTTCCACAGGATCAGTGTTCTTATGAGAGGAGACATCACAGAGCTCGCGAGCCCCCACCCCAGCACAGAGAGGAGGAGGCCATTCAAACACAGTGAACCCAGGGAGAGGCATCCGTCTCTACAAGCGAGGGAGACGCACGGCCTCCAGACCCGAGCACGCCGGCCCCTGACCATGCCTGCACCTGACCCTGGACGTCCCCAGCCTCCCGAACTGTGAGAAACCTGTTGTTTAATCCACGCAGACTACACACTCGGTGGCGGCAGGCCCAGCGGGCTGGTACCCTAGAGCAGAAGGAAGCAGAGGACGGGTCTGGGGCCAGCAGCGGCGGCGGGAGCTCCCACACCAGGAGGTACAGCACTCCTCTGGGCCAGCTCCGTGGCTGTATTGGTGCAGCCCCCAAAAAGGCTGTGACCAAGATACACCCCCTGCTGAGCTCCTTCCACCTCACCATCCAAAGAGTGTCTTTAGCAACCTCACTTAATTTATTTAGGTATTTTCACTTCTAATTCCTGTACATTACCTTCCTCATTGGAATTGCATATTTTACATTCAAAGGAGCAATACTTGTAAGAGTAACATTTTAAGCATACCTATGGTGGCAGGCGCCTCAGAGATGCCCTCACCCTAATCTCTAGAACATGTGAATATATTACTTGATATGACAAGAGGAAATTAAGACTGCCGATAGAATTCAATAACAGGGAAATTATACTGGACTAGAGGCCCAGTGAGTGAATTTCATGCACTGGTAGGGTCCCTAGCAGCTGCCAGCTGCCAGCCGGGTCCTCCCTCCCTTCCCCCGGCCAGCCCTGACCCCTGGTCAAACGCCCAGATGAACTTCCGGTTGAGGGGACAATTTGCATACTACACTTTTATTATATAGGATTATCTGTCTAGTTTACTATTCTAGTCCAATATTTTGAAATATTGATTAGCTAATTTACTTTCTTATTTTACAACTAGAGGCCTAATGCCTGAAATTCGTGCAAGGGCCCTGGCCCGCACCACAGCCGTGACACCAGCCTCTGCCACCTATGCCACCTCTGCCTTGGCCCCCACCTGCCATTGCGGCCTTGTCCAGAAGGAAGGACATCAGGAAGGATGTCTGGTCTCATTACCATATTAGGCTTTTATTATTATAGATGAAAGCTTTTAAAGGGTGGGCCAAGTGTAATCAGAAGGGTCTTTATAAGAGGTACAGGGAGGGAGAAGCATATTGGTGTCCTGTTATGTGAGAGAAACCCAGAGGCCACTGCTGGCTTTGAAGACAGACAGGGCCATGTGCCAAGGGATGCAGAGGCCGCTACAAGCTGGTAAAGGGGAAGAAATTGTCCCTTAGAGCTTCCAGGAGAAACACAGCTCTGCCCACACCTTGATTTAGTGAATGAGATCCATTTAAGACTTCTGACCTCCTGAGCAGTAAAATAATAAACAATTCTTGTAAACACTGATAATCTGTTACAACAGCATAGGAAACTAATACATGGTTAAGGATTAACTTTGGAATCAGGGAGAACAGTGATTAAATTACAACCTCACCCCCTGTACACTATGCACCCTTACACAAGAAATTTAACTTCTATAAGGCTTTGATTCCTCAGTTAGAAAATGGTATAATAATGTAATAATGTTCTATAAAGTTATGTATGAGGATGGATTTACATGATCCATGATATCTAGTTGGCAAATATTTGTCATACAGCACTCATTGAAAAAATTTTATAAGAATTAATTTTCCATGTATCTACTTCACAGTCATAATTTTTGGTTATATCATTCTTTTTCTCTGGCTTTTCCTAGTTTTATTTTTTAATATTTTTATTTATTTCAGAGAGTGAGGGCGAGAGATAAAGAGATAGAACATCAATGATGAGAATCATTGATCAGCTGCCTCCTGCACGGCTCCTACTGGGGATTGAGCCTGCAACCCTTGACGGGAATCAGACCTGGGACCCTTCAGTCCACATTTGCCCATTTGTCTTAGGTTTTTGTTTGTATACTTCTAATAAAGATCATATACTTGAATTTTGTTACCTTTTCTCAAACTAAGAATATAATAGTTTAAGCATTTATATTTTTTAAAAAATTTCAACATTTTGAGATATATGGTTTCATTATATACACACATACATATTCATCTGCTGTGATTATAGTCCCATTTTACAGTGGTGTTAATATAATTACAGGTTTCCTAAAAAGTTTTAAAAGCATCATTGAGGCCATGCATATCAACATAACTTAGATAAGCCTGAAGACCACCTATGGCAACATGATTATGTCATTTGTTCTGAAATAAAAACTTGGTCTATGAAACATAAGGCTGTAAGCCACTATATAACTTCACTCAGGAAATTCCCCTCATCAATTTATCAGAGACGTAATCTGCTCACCTGGATCAATGTTTTTCAGTTCAAGGCCCTTTTTTGTTGTGTCCACCAAGCCTGAACTATGATGTACTGAATTGAGCACTGTCTACATCAAATCCCACATGCAAAGACCAGCCTTACATCACTGGATCCTAGATTCCAAGACCATTAAGTCTCCCTCTTTAGATTCGACAGAAGTAACATTTTGTGATAGTCTCCCTACTGAAGAAAGTTCTAATAAAGTTAACTTTATTAACAAGTTTGGAATACTGAATAGTATTAGAATCAAAATAAAGTGTCATATCTTTTTTATGATCAGAAATTTAACACGCCTTACTTTCCCCTGCCCATTCCCACGTTACAGCATGTGTGGAGGTAACATGATTTACACCAAGGTTATTGCAATTAATTTCACATTTCATCAATTCTCCTGAACAATGATTTAGGCTTAATTTGTATTAGCTGTCACATTTTTATGCCTGACTTCTCCAATTACAAGCATTTCATTTAGAATTATTTTATAATTAGTTGGAATATTACTGAAAACTTTTAAACACTTCTCAAACTGGTCTGTAAGTGAATCCTTTGTGTATTTGAATACATGTTCTACTTCTAAGGAAATTCATTTAGATAAAAATGACCTCAATACGCCTTGAACACCTTCTTATAATGTCTGATATTTAGTACTACAGAAAGTTTGAAGGCTGGACTATTTCTTTACAGATAACGTTTTTATTTTTTTGATCTGCATTGCTGTAGATTTTTTTTCCTTGTGTGCCTAATTGACTTTTATCTAAAATAGAGGTTCCTATTTTTTTAACTTTTACCTGAAGTGGTAAAGATTTTCCTGGAGGTTGCTTCATTTCATATACGTTGGTAATTTTTTCTGAAGAAACATTTCTCCAATGATAGTTTATCATTTTGAACAATAATTTAATCATTATTTGTTCCTCCTGTGGAAACACCCATAATGCCATTCTCTGCTCTTCCCTTCTCCTTCCTTGCATGGAGAAAAGACCTAAAGTTACCTCCCATGCTATTAAATAGATTCTCTTCCTTGGGAATCCTGTTCTTCAATGTTTCTAACGAAAATTTAATTCAGACATAGAGTATTTTGTTTCTTCTCCCTTGTCATCTTATCCTGTTCAGTCTTGACCGTTTTCCACAGCAAGGAGATCAAGGTGCGCTTCAGGTAGTAACTGCATCCTAGTTTCTACCTAGATGCCAAAGTACACTCACGGTCTATGGAGCGATTTTAATTTTACACAGATAGTATATACACAGCCAAAACATAATTTTTAAGATAGAGCTTAGTTTTTAGAAACAGCATTCCAAATCTTATTATATTATTGCTTCACAAGAAAACAATAATAATTTCTATGAATAAAATAGATCAGAGTTATCCTTGAGTATAGAATCCTGGGAATAACTTTTCTCCTAAGAGGTTTGATTTTTGTATCTGTTGGGTTTGCCTTAGGTCAAAATACACATTGTTAAACTTATATTTCCTTTTAATATATGCAAAAACACACACACAAACTATAATATTGTACTTAAATTATTCCACAATTTTTTAAAAATTCAATTTAATGAGTACATTCTTTTAGCAGTACATGATAGATAGATAGATACATACATACATACATACAAAACATATTTGTATTCAAGTGTTTTTTTTCTTCTCATTCTTATTCCTATGACATTACTGAATAAGCAGTTGGTTTGGGGCAGTGGGAGGCCCATGGTATTTTTCTTTATAATTGTAAACTTAAAATTGCATGTGTTGTAAACTGCTTCATGGCCCTCACCTAAAACATTATTCTCAGTTTCTGCCTCATTATAATGACACTCTAGGCTTGATCTCTCACCCAGCTCCATAGAGAACCAGGGAAAGCACAGAACTAGTAACAAGTAACCATGGAAACCAAATTCCACATGTGTTTGCACAGAATGGAGGTTATATTGCTGTGGAATTTAATTTCAATAAAATGTTTTGATTGTTTTATGAGTTCAGATTCTTTGGAAAAACAAAGCATTTCTCAAGTCAATAGGTTATGCAACAAATGCAGAAACTGTGCTCTCTATCTAGGAAAATGATGGAATTCTATAACACAAATATTTTCAAGATTTTACAAAGGAGAAATAGAGCAAACTATGCCAGTTGAAAATACTACTTGGCAAGGAGCAAAGAAAGGACTCTGTTTTCTACTGAGCAGAAGAGAATCCTGAGGATTGGACAGCCACCTGAGAATCCAGAAACTTGTAAATCAGACTGACTCAATGTTTTTGCTGCTCCTTTTCCAAAGGAAATGATGACTCAATAAAACCCACAGAGTCTTTGGGTGTGGAATTTAGAAATAAAATATTGCCTTGTTCTTGGTTTATATAGTAAATTTATCAAACTGTATCTGCAAACTTTAACCATATATATTCAGCTGAATATAACAAAAAAAAGTTTGGGTGTCAAAGATGTTTCACCTAAAAGACTTTCATAGAAGAGTGATGAAAGACAGACTAAACAAAGAAGGTGGTGGTTAAGGAATATCACTGGTCATTTGTAGATTCCCACATATTTCTATATATAGACCATATTTTCAATTCATTTTTTTTTCAATATCTAAGAAAGAAGTGAGTGCTAGATCTCCTTTTTCCCTCAAAATGTTTGCTCTAGATTCCCACCTCTTTGTCTCTTCCAGGCGTATTTGGCCTATATAAGTAGGCCCCACACTGACATTTTTCGACTGTTAGTGTCATCTTTGAGAACAGAAGATGCTATTATAAAGTACCTCTCTGTCCCCATGCTGAAACATATCTCAGATTAAAAGTTTGGGATATGTATTTGACAACAGCACAATAGCCAGAGTGAAAATAAAGGGGTCCATGCAGGGCCTCCAGGAGACCACATGCCTCACTTATGGTAACAGCGAGGACCAACCACCCCAGAGCTCATCAGCTTATGACTTTGCCAAGAAAATTTTCTCAGAAATTGTTCAAAATGGTGTGGCTGTGAGATACTGCTAAATGGTTTTGATAATCTCATTTTGATTTCTTGGTGTCGAGTGTGAAGACCACATAGTTCTTACCAATAATTCAGGTACCAGGAGATATTTTTGCTTACTCAAAGCCAACTGAGAATAGTCAAATATTCTTGGAACACTCGTTCTATATATGACACTGCTGAAGAGATGTGGAAGAATAAGGTACTCAGCCTCGAGGGTTTTAAGTGTAGTTGGCGTACCCCCTCACAAAAGCAGAGAGTACATGAGATTATGCAGGTGAAGAGAAGAAATAAGATGGAGGAATTTAGAACAGGGGAAGATAGGTGTAGGACAGATAAAACAGAGAACACTTTAAGAAGGAGGTGGGACTTGACGTGTTTTAATGGATAGGTAAGATTTCAAAAAGAAGAGCAAATTTCTCTTAATGTTCAAATTAAGATAAGATCTCTAAAGTGTGCTTATTAAACAGCAATGTCTTTAAAAGAGCATATAAATTCAAAATGAGAAGTAGGGGATTTGAATTATCTCCATGCTTGTGATCCTTTACAGATGAACCAGAAAACAGAATTTCATTGAAAAAGAAACAAATGTTATAACAATTATTTTTATTTTGTTGGATATTTTTAAAATGCTAATGTAAGTGTCAAATACTTTAATATGTGGCACCAGATTTGTTTTCAAAAGCAAGGCAATGAGGAAGAGAATGTCAACACACTGGGAAAAGTGTAATTATATATTGCACCTTTTTTGCTGATGCCATTTTTATGAAACTTAGATTGGAAGGCCAGTTACATTTTTAATGTTTCTTTTAGTTTTAACCACCAAAAGTGCAGAGCTGTTAATTTAAGCATCCTTTGTTATTTTATAATTCCTGCAGTAAATTAAAGAGACCTAAATTAGATGGCATTGTTTTTGCAAAAATACTCTGGTAGCAGTAGTTTTCACAACAATTTTCGCTGAATTCTTATTGCATTTCAGAATATTTTATCCCAATTTAGCTAATTCTTAAGAAGACTGAAGGAAATAAATCACTTCCTGCAGTATATATAATGCTGCTGAAATTTGCTTCATTTGAAAATTAATTAAAATTAGTCACTAATAAGTCACAACTGTCCCTTAAATATAGTCATTGTTATTTTTCTTTATTTTTACAAAGTTGTAACCTCCTTTTGACTAAATTCAGTTTCCATCCCCAAATATATCAGCCGCAAGAATTAACTGAACATTGGTGTTGAGGATGAAGAATTGATGTCATTGCTTAGGTAGCCCACCATCCTCACATTCCAATGAAGCCATGGTTGGGATGTGGGTTTGGATAGGAATACATGTGGATGGCTGTCATTTCAGATGTACTTTGGAGTTCAATTCTGGAACGATGTGTCTGACATAACTCACACCTGGGAGTCACAAATGTCTATCCAAGCCTCCAGGACTCTCCAGTGCTCATTGGCAACCCGTGCTCTGCTGCCAAGAACAGGTGTGAGGCTAGCAGGGTCACGTGGGAAGGGCTCTATGGAAGGGGCTTCCTTGTAGAAATAAAATATCTGTGGCTTCTGGCCTCCCTTGTTTCCCCCACAATCCTCTCTTAAGCTAGAAAATGCCTTCACTTTTGTACAGTTTCAATCATTCCAAATCCTGGTTCACACGCACCATTGCTGTGCTCTGGGTGCTGGGCTGCTAGGTGGGGGAGGGGTGCAAATACCACTGGGTAACCCATGAGGTTTGTGTTTTGAGTTAGCTGCATATACAAATGTATATGTACATGTTGATATTAAAATATCTGCTGGGGTCCAGCCCCAGCAGGTCCAGGGGTCCCCAAAGGTGTGGACGGAGTCGGCAAAGAAGGAATGACACGGAGACAGCGTTCAGTTGATCAGCAGCCTTGCCAGGATCTCTAGCCACAATCTCCAGCCAAGTTCTGTGTCCATGTTTTCTTGCTAGGTTCTCCAGCCACGTTCTGTAGCCATGTTCTCTCGCTAGGTTCTCCAGCCAGGTTCGGTTTAGGTTCTCCAGCCAGGTTCGGTCGCCAGGTTCTGTAGCCGGGTCCTTCAGCCATGTTCTGTCTAGGTTATACA
>NW_006287372.1:648070-651624 GCF_000327345.1 Myotis davidii | reverse complement strand
TAGTGAAGGGGTTTTATTCCCTCCCTAACTTCAGGGGAAAATCTCTACCTGGGGAAACAACCCCTCTCAGAGAGGTGACCTTGGTCAAAACACATAGTGCCAAGAAGGTGAGCAAACATATTAAGAACAATATGCCATATATGCCAGGTCCCTTGAAACAGCAAGGATGGACCGGCTCCCAGCAAATATCAAAATAAGGTAAATCATTAAATAATAAATATTTAAAATATCATGAATAAAAATGGCAATGGATCCAGTTGCTAAAAAAAATTTTTCAAAATGCTTCTATTCACATTAATATTCATTGATAAACTGCCCTTGATGTCTACATTAATCTGAATTCACCTGTTTATATTATGTTGATTTATGAATCATCTCAAGTTTGGGAGCTCAAATATCAATAACTATAAGTAGCCCAAGATTATGATATCTATAATAATAAAAGCATAGTATGCTAATTAGACCGGATGGCCAAATGACCTTCCAGATGACATTCTGGAAGAGCTTCCAGATGAAGCCTGGGCTGCGAGAGCTGAACCCCTTGCTTGAATTTCATGCATCAGGCCTCTAGTTTCTAAATAAGATCTTCTGAAGTAACCACGGGAATCTTTTCAAAGATGCTTTATTACTATCATGCAAGAAATTATTTTATTTATGAAAACTTTCAAATGAAAAAATCATTCCCACTTCCAACCAAAGCAGAACTGGCCTTGTTACTGGACTTGCCCTCTCACCATAAGCAGCAAGAACCCTGGCCCTGGCTCAGTGGTTAAAGCTCGGTGGGCACTGAAGGGTCTTGGGTTCTATTCCTGGTCAAGGGGCACGTGCCTGGGTTGCAGATTAGATCTCCAGCCCCAGGTGGTCAGGGCGAGTGCAGGAGGCAACCAATTGATGTGTCTCTCACATCAATGTTTTTCTCTCTCCTGCCTCCCTCCCACTCTCTCTGAAGATCAATAGAAAAAATATCCTCAGGTGAGGATTAACAAAACAAATAAAACAAGAACCTGGAAAAGCATGAAATAACTCTTCTCGGATATTGGGGAAACATACATACAGGGCTGTAATTCTTGAAATGAAAATAGGAAAAAGAAAACGCTAATCCCCCCCCACCCCCCACCTCCCCACACACACCCCTGTTGACAGACAGGCACTGGCAGACGCAGAGCAGGGAGGGGCCGAGCAGCCGGGGCGGCTGGGCTGTGATGCACACGGGAGGCCAGGAAAACTGGAGCCCTGAATTTACCCACTTGTCCAGAGAAGCTCAGAGACAGTGACTGTCTCCAGGGAAGCGTGAATTCTTGGACTCGCTTCTCTGCCCCCTTCTCTCGGGGATCTGATGCTCCTCAAACCCAGGTGCTCGGGCAGAAACGAGCAGGAGCTTTGACCCTCCAGATCTGAAGAACTGTTGAAAGCTCTCCCGACTTCACCGCCTCTTAGGAACCTCTCTGTCTCCTCGGTCTGTCCCTTCCCACAGAAATAAAACCCGTCCTGGAGGCCTCGGGCGAGAGAGAAACAGCCGTAGCAGGTGGACGTCCCCTCAGCCGCCCTCCACTCAGGACACTTGGCCTCTCACGATCGCCTTAATTCTTATTTTCCTAGTAATTTGTAATAGTTTTAGTTGGAGATGTTTGTCTCCTAAATACATTGGTAAACGTTGACAAGAGAAATCCTTGAGATGACAGGTTATTCTCACATTTGAAATCTGAGCTCTGGGCCAAGAGAAGAGTAGCAGGTTGGAGAGGAGGTGGCGGCCTGTGAGAGTGATGAGGACGGGGCGGTTCATGCGGAGGAAGGTTTTGTGATTAAAGGACAATCTTGTGGGAAGCCCCAGCAAAGCTGTCATTTCCATGAGCAGCCACCGAAGTGATTGGTGTGGAAGCATCACCACAGGACCCTGCTCGTGTCTGTTATTTCTCCATGGCCTGGAATATGGGTTTCTAATGGACATTGTCTGCACCAGCTTCATGAAAATCAACAAAATATTTTAAAAACTGTTTAAAAAAATTAAAAAAAAAGTTCTGTGCTTTACTGGCTGAGCCACCTGAGGGGGATGAGGGGAGGTGGGAGCCCTGAGCTCAGCCAGCCAGGCTCCCAGGCGCCCAGGCTCCCAGGCTCCCAGGCGCCCAGGCTCCCAGGCTCCCAGGCACCCAGGCTCCCAGGCTCCCAGGCACCCAGGCTCCAGGGAGTGGAGGACGCACCCAGGCAGTGGTCGCTCACCACAGGCTGCATTCCCATCTGGCTGACGGTGCTGCCATTGTAGAGCCACCATCTGCCCACCATCACTGGTGTCTTTACCTGGGGCTGCGTCTCCTTCTTGGCCTGGGGCAGGTGCTCCAGGGGGAGTGGGGCTTCCCCACCTGGTGCTGCACAGTCTCTGCTACTGCTGTCCAGCTGCTGAGTCAGGGCCGCCTGCTCCTCAATAGATGTGGGAGGAGCTGTTGTAAAGGAAGAGCCCATTAGAGGAGAGGAAATTTCCAAGTATAGGGACTTCTCATTGGCTAATCTGTTACTGGGCAGAGTGAGTCTTTCCTTCCAACAACTGAGATAATATAGTAGCATCACTTCCTGTGGGAGCGGCAGGTGTGTCTCTTCCTGTTGGGGTCAGAAGAGCCTCCTGACTCTATTTTAAATTTCCAAAACACAGCTATGACCAATGAAATTCTAAACTAGTTCTATCCAATAGAAATCTAACACAAACCATATGAGTAATTTTCAACTTTTTGAAGCCACACTTTAGAGTAGGGAAGGAACAGGTAAGATTAGTCTCAATAATATATTTTATTAAACCCACTGTCCTTCGGGACTATGATGCAAAATGTTATCATTTCTGAATAATAATAAATAGTACTAATTAGATACTATTAATGGTATCCCTGTCACATTCATTCCAACATACCAACAACATTGAGGCCACAGTTAAAGGGAAACACAGTGCACTAAAGCAATAAAGATGTATTATGGGGGGAAATTTTAGAGTGATTCAGTTTGAAATTAAACTTAACATTAAATAAAACTTGAAATTCAATTCCTCCGTCACACTAGCCACATTCAGGTGCTCAATAGCTGCACGCTGCTAGACGCTGAGATCCGGAGAACACAGGGCTCACCTCCCTGATGATGGAGATGCGCGCTCGTGCAGGCTGCTCATCTCTGCTGGGGACATGCTGGCCAAACAAGTATCTCCCTTGACACTGGAGAACCACTGATCACAATGAATCAGTTACATCTCACACTTTATTTTTTAAAAAATGAATAAGCCAATCCTATCTAATAAAGAGGGAATATGTTAATTGACTCTCATGCTGTCACAAAGATGGCTGTGCCCACAGCCAATAAGGAGGTAATATGCTAATTGACTGCCCCACCCTCATAGATGGCGGCATCCACAGCCACAAGATGGTGGTGCCCAGTCCTCTCAGCCCCTCCAGGGTGGCAGGTGCGTGGCAAGGCCAGGCCTGCCCTTAGGTGGGCCCAGCCTTGCCATGCGCCTGCCTCCAGAGTCCCCCAGTCCCCCTAAGCCTCCTAGCCGCCCAGGGCCTGTCCAAGGCACAGGT
>NW_006287372.1:641623-647457 GCF_000327345.1 Myotis davidii | reverse complement strand
TTCAGTTACCACCCCACTCCTTCTATATCTCAGAAAAAGGAGAACGAGTTATCGTGGCCCTTCAGTAAAACCCTGAACCTCTTCAGAGACCTTTCCCGCAGCATTGTTATTCCACTCTTTTGATTCATTACCTTCAGTGTAAAATCATCTCTGCTGCGTTAAACACACACACGCACACACACACACAATAAAACTTTTTCCTCTCTATATATGACCCCAAATTTCTCCTTCTCTTCACAATTATTTCCCCAAGAAAAAAATGTTCCCCAATATTGTGTGACTGTCTTTCTCTCCCCATGACTCCCCACTACATGCCCACCTGGCACCTATCCCCACGACGCCACTGACTCTGCTCTGGCTGAGGTCAAGGCTGTGGTGCTCCGTGCCAGGGCAGGGGACACTGCTCTCTCCTTTCTGATGGTCTCTTCCTTCCCTTGGCCTTCCGGTACTGCCCTTTGCTCATTTTCCCCAAATATTCTGGCCACTCCTCAGTGTTTGCAATTAGACCTTTTCCTGATTTCATATTAAGAAGTTAGAAATTTTAGTAATATAGCTTTTAAATAACATTCTCAATTACAATATGGAAGGGGAACATGGTGATTTTCTTCTGAAAATCACTCAGTGGTTGTCTTGGTGAAAAGACAAAGCCCCAGACCAAGCAAACTGACTGCTTTCCGAGGGAACTCTACTCTCAGAACGAAAGCCTCT
This sequence comes from Myotis davidii, assembly GCF_000327345.1. Taxonomy (NCBI): domain Eukaryota; kingdom Metazoa; phylum Chordata; class Mammalia; order Chiroptera; family Vespertilionidae; genus Myotis; species Myotis davidii. Next base: position 646,749 of record NW_006287372.1, on the reverse strand, counting down.
GCCCTTCAAATGTGTCTGGGCAGAAAGTTGAGTAAAAGTCCTAAAGGCGATAGAATCACACTGCTGCACACAATGCACCATAAAGAATGCCAGGCATGGAGAGAATCATAGAAAATTGCTGGACAACTGCAACATTAAAATGCATCAATCATAGACACAATCGCACAAATGACTATAATCAGTAATAAAACAATGCAATTACAATTCTTTAGGAAATGATTATGTGGGAAAATTATTTAAATAGCAGTGCTCTGCTTCCAATTTTTAAGTGAAGTTAAAAGAATGTCTCTGATATATGAATTCCTCACCAACTGAAGGCACTTCTATAATAACCTCCAATTTCCTTTGATGTCCTGGTCACCTGCCTATCAATCTATCTGAATGTCAGATCTCAATTTCAGAAAAAAAGACAGCTCTTAAAATGAAAGAAAAATGTACACAAATATAAGAAAATTGTAATGGTGTACTATAGAGAGAAAATCATTTCTAAATTCTATAGGGATATGGCATCAAAATTGTGAGCCATTTAAATAGTTCTTCAAAAGTGACTTTCTTGCCATTGCAAAGATATGTGAGAAATTGATAGCACTGTGTAAAAAGCAATAGTGTAATATAAGAGAAAACTAAATGACCAGAAGCTTATAAATAAAAACAAGCATGCAACGCACTCTATCCATGCATACTTGGGGTGTTTTGAAATTTTTTCTTATTCATTTTTTTTGTCTGGGGGGAGAGGTTGTGTGTTTTTGTTTTGTTTTGTTGCTTTTTATTTTATGCACTAGAGGCCTGGTGCACGAAATTCCTGCAGGGGGTTGGGGAGGTGGGTGTCCCTCAGCCCAACCTGCACCCTCTCCAATCCACCCCACCGGGATCGGACCTAAACGGGCAGTTGGACATCCCTCTCACAATCCAGGACTGCTGGCTCCCAACTGCTTGCCTGCCTGCCACCTGATTGCCCCTAACTGCTTCTGCCTGCCAGCCTGATCACCCCCTAACCACTCCCCTGACAGCCTGATCGATGCCTAACTGCTCCCCTGCTGGCCCGATTGCCCCTAAGTGCCCTCCCCTGCAGGCCTGGTCACCCCTAACTGTCCTCCCCTGCAGGCCTGGTTGCCCCCAACTGCCCTCCCCTGCTGGCCATCTTGTGGAGCCATCTTGTGTGCACATGGGGGAGGCCATCTTTGACCACATGGGCGCAGCCATATTGTGTGTTGGAGTGATGGTCAATTTGCATATGACCTCTTTATTATATAGGATTCCTATTGGCAGAAGTCATAACAACTTAAGATACATTTAAGTCCACCCTCCCAACTTTTGAATAGAATGACAATTCTGTTCTGCAGAAATTACCTTTCAGAATTGCCACAGACACATTCTTGCCAGACAGCAGCTGGTGTTGGAGCCCTTTGCCTGTCTCAGACCCACACACACCCAGGCTCCCACCAGCAGGCAGCCCATCCTGGGAGGAGTTGATTCTGCTTCCATCGGTCCTCCTCTGACCGTGACCTGAGTACTGTGGCTAACTACACCAAGATTACTTAGATCTTCTCCACCAGGGACAGCTGAGGAGATATGAAGGGCAGTCAGCTTAGAGATGAGAGACCCCACAGAACATCACTTGGCCCAAACTTGGAGAAATCATTAAACACAAAGCCTGAAAAAATGACCAATCCAATATTTATTTTAATTATCACCTATATTGTTTTTAAAATGTAAATCAATGAAAAATTTAAATAAATTGAATTTATTTTAATCATCAAGATATCTAGCAAAGAATCCCAAATGTATTACTGATGGAGTAACTTTCCCTAATAATATCTGAGCTCTTCATTCAAGAGGAAAGTTGTCCTTAAGTACAGCATTGCAGGAAAAGTTGTAACAAAACCTAGGTTGTTACAAGCTTAACAACGCTGGAAACACCAGGAAATAGAGTGAATAACCAGATGGAAACACAGATGGTTGTCAAACACAGCTTAGGTCAAAGTAATTTGTGGCATCAATTCTACACCAGACAATGAGTGAAAACTTGTGTTTTCTCCACTTCTTGTGCCTCCTGTGCCAACTGAAGCCCTATTCCCACAACTCTCTCCGAGTCAATTCACCCGCATTGATTGCTAGCAAAATGGGCTTTTCTGATGTACCTTAGAAAGTACTATTTATTCTATAAGTAAATAAACATGGACGCATATCGTGCATATACATTAGTTTCAGATGAATAATTTAAATTACTAGTAACAGGAAACCTTGTTTTAAACCCTACAGTGTCAGAAAGAAATTTCTTTAGCTATGATCTTTTTTCAAAATAAAATATATTAAAGACATAAGCTAAGATATTTTGTTTTGGAAAATTAAACATAAAGCCCCATACACTGAAAAGTGAGACATCAAAACATACAAATGCTTGGAACTTAAAGACCTAAATGCTTCAAAGGCCTTCAAATGAAAGAGGTAATTTCATTCACTTTCCCTCTCCTGAATATTGGTGCTATCATTTAGTTAATGCCACTAAGCCAGCTTGTCAGTTTTCTCATGTTATTTTGCTCTGAAAAAATAATTATGTTTCCGGCTTTCCTGGGGTGTGTTTATACACCAGGCGCTCTACCAAATACTTCGCATATGTTTTCTATTTAATGCTTCCAGCAAATCCTTTGAGAATTCAACATTTTCCCTATTTTCCAGGTTAGGAGATTGAGATTGAAGCTTGGAGAAGACAAGAACAACTGGTTTCAGGAAAGGTAGGATGCCAACCTACACGTGCCCAACTCCAGAGCCTGAAAGCTTAACCTTGACAAGAAATGTCATCCATGAATGACCACCAGATCAGCTCACTCAGAAGAAAAAATAATTCAACTTTCAAAAGTGTGTTGCAATATAATCAATATAGGAATTCCTAGGAGCCTGAAAGAGTTGATAAGCTAAGCTAACCCAAGCTGAGCAACACTTTTCAAAGTTTCTAGCCCATTATCTTTAAAAATGCTAAGGTTATAAAGTACAAAGAAATTCCTAGGAACAATTGCTCATTAAATAAAACTAAAGAAATATGACAATTAAATGTAAGGAATTAGCCTGAAGTGGACTCTGGACTGGGGGGAAGTAACTATAAAGGAGCTTCCTGAGGACAGTGGGGAAATTTAAACCCAAGCTGTGGATTAGATAGAAGCCCTGTATCTGCGACCAGATTGCGATCTCTGTACTGTAGCAAACAGGAGTTTTGTGTCCTGGGGTTGCAACTCTCCTCAAGGTTTGAAATCATTTCAAATTATATCAAAATAAACAATGGCTGATAAATGTAAACAAACAAATAGAAGATGGCAAATAGGAAGCCAGCAATCAAATGATTGATTAAACTTCATAATTTTTACATTCTGATGACTATATACTATGGTGAATAAGAAAGAAAATGAGTCAATATGTTGCTTTAAAAATTTCATTATTTGAGGTAATAATACTATGTATTTCCTGTAACATGTCTCCAGGGAATTATAATTGATTATTTATTGTTGTTGTTGTTATTATTATTATTAGATTGGAAAGAATCTCTCAGGGTTGTCTGAGAAGATTTGGCTAATACTTTAAGAGTTTACTAACATTTGCTTATAAACTTGAAATACAATATAAATGCCTTGAAAGGAGATTGGTAGCCACATAAATACAATAGAAAATCATTGCCACTGTATTTTAAATATTCTCCTTTCAAGATTCTTAATCCCCCTGTATTTTAAAAGAATGCCGATATTTTAACAAGATATTTAAAAGTATTTATTGCTACTGGTTTTAAATGCCTGGCTTCCAGCATGCCTCCAGATGTGAAAAGGCAAGAAAGCTGAGACTAAAGACTCTCCAAACGTGAAGAAGAACACAATTATAAAATGTCGAGGCAGACCTCAGCCTGCTGCTCAGAAAGTGTGTGTAGGTGCATTCAGCATCATAATTTGGGGAGATAAATAACACTTTTCAGTAACATAAAAACATGATATGAATCCCATGTTGGTAATATATTTTAAACACTTCTATTTGGAAAACTAGAAAACAATTAGAAGGTATAATTATATCTGAGTTCAGTAGAGGGTACTTTATAAGAGCACCCATATTAAATTACTTGATCTAAAGTTATATTTTAAAACAGAGGTCTGAATGGATTCTGAATAAATATATCTTTGAAAAAGAGCTATGGGAAGCAAATATGTCAAAATGCCTGGTGCATCTGGGTTTGGGAGTAGATAGCCCTTATTTTCAGTAGGCTGAATTCCTTTCAAAATTAAAAAGGTTCCAGTTGAACCCCTCTGGTAGGAAAGCATCATTGGAAATGAGGTGGTATTAGGAATAAAGCAATGATGATTTATCCCTAGATCTTTACTTTAATTTTCTACAAAACACAAGTGTCTGGGAAACCAGGACTCCTAGGTTTAGTCAGAATCTTCAGTTACCTCTGTGATAATTTTAACCTCTCCAGGCTTCCTCATCTATAAAGTTATGATAGAATCATTCCAACCCTGAAACTGATTCTCAGACCATAAAAACAACAGCAAGAGAATATCGCTAAAGCCATGATTGTTAGGTGGCTATTATGAGCAGAAACCTGACACAATTAGCTGAAGTAAAAATAAAATTGAGAAAGGGAGAGGCGGGAGGTTTCAGTGGCTCTAAATGACTCAAAAAGCAAAGACCAAGCTAAGCTCCTCCTTCTTCCTTCCCTCCCTCTCCCCCAACCTCTTTTCCCTGTTAGAGGACACATCTCTGTGCACGCCTACTCCTTTCTTGAAGAGGGAAAGCCTTCAGGTTAAAAATTCATCAGGAAGCAGAAGATATGATTTCCCCTCTTTGCCATGTCCCAATGTGCTTCCATGAAGAGAAAGCATACTGACTCACTGAGTGGAACAATGTACCTTAAACTTTCTTACTAACTGAATGTCAGACTCCGGAACAAGACACTTCTCTTCAAGGCAGGAGAGAAAAATAGAATTGTAATTTCTTCCAAGTCTCTTATTTAAATATTTTTATTTTCTTTTTTCTTTTATCCTGTGCTTCCAGCACTGTTTTTGTGGGTGACAGGTTATGCCCACATGTGTATGCCAATGTGATGGGTAAGGGGAGTAATAGTATATATCCCCCGCCCTGACCGGTTT
>NW_006287372.1:625353-641544 GCF_000327345.1 Myotis davidii | reverse complement strand
TGTGCTCTCAGCTTAAAGAACACTGTGATAACAAGTTACATAGACATTTCCACTTAAACCAACATGGTTGCTAACTCTGAATAAGGCCATTTGTTAAGCACACAAAACCATCACATGGGTTCAAAACCTAGCCACACCACTCAGGTCCCTTCATGCATCTTCCAAATAAGGATACAACTGAGTGGTTTTGACTTCTCCTGGGCACTGTGTTGTATCTTCACACGTAACGGATGTTGGCTGTCCACAGGTGTAGTATCCCATGTTTCAGGAGTTGAGTCCTTAGTAATAAGTACAGTAAAGGGCTAAGTTGTCTGTGCTGTGACTTCCTTCCCAAAGACGTCCTGCAGTTATTCTACAGACAAAAATGATTAAGAAACTGACCTGATGTATTAAGATTAACTTTCAGATGCTTGTTCTAAAATCATTCTATGATTCTTATCTTACTCTAAGATATTTTCAAGATTATTACCCTTCTGATTCTTATGATGTTCTTATTTATTATTTCATCTCCAATTAAGTGGTCTTATGTGTCAGTGGAATGTATTATGCTTATTGTCCATGCCAGACACAGCTGGTGGCCTAGCAATCATCCCTTATCCTTTTTCCCTTTTTAAAAAGAATACAGCATTTAAATACCTGATACTCCAGGATAAGAAAATGCTGATTTATCATAAAAGTAAATCTTGGTAAACTTATATGTAATTTTGTGGAACCAGGACAAGGAGATGTGAAGGAGAAACACCAGGTTCGGGGCAGGGAGGAGAAAGTAGATTCTGTAAAGTTTGCCTCACTCACTCAAGAAAAGGACATTCTCTGTTCTTCACCATTTCTGACATAAGAGTACTCTTCTCCCGGTTTTCAGCCCACAGAGGGCCAAATCCAAAAACAAATTCAATATGGCAACGTGAAGCCTAAAGTAGCCTGCGCCTTGGACAAGGATCCCAGAGTTAACCCCGCCCGGCTCCTTGTAAGGAGAGACCATCAGTCTAAGTTACAGTGCAGCATGTGTGTTGTCTTGTGTCATCTGGACCTCATTGTTCTATCAATCTTACCCAAGCAGCAACTTCTCTTAGGCATTGTACGTGCTTTTGCTTATGCTTTCTCTTTGCTTGCATAGTATTTTATTTCACTCCACTCATTTTATATCACCGCTTCTCAGGGGGAAATGTGCATATGGAGGGGAGACCCCCATTGGAGACTTCAAGGTAAAGGGCAAGAGGTAAAAGAAGAAAAATTATTTTTCAAAGAAAGAAAAAGGCATGATGAAAGGAGAAAAAGAGGAGACAAAGCAAAACCTTTCCCTCAAAAGAGTGCTACCCGTTGAACAGACCGCACTTCGTAAATGAGCAGAAAGGAGCACCATAGAGGAAACCAGTCAGCCACACAGAAGTCTCATCTTTCATGCAACACTTGTCATTACGATTCTAGAGTAAATTTTTAAAATATTGAATCAACAGAAAATTGTGGAGTGCTTCCATATAGACCTACTAGAAAAAGAAAACAGGAGAACCAAGCATCTTAGTTGATAATTATTCTTTCTTTAAAAAAGCCAACAAGCAAATTCATGAGTTAAGTAAAAACTTCAACACAACACTCCAAACTGAATTAAACAATCTTCAGCAACATCTTGGGGGAGCGGGGGTGGCGGGGGGTGGTGGGAGACACAGTTACAAAGTATTAAAAGATAAGGATCAAGTGCCCAAGCTTGGAGAACTTCACTTTGGTGATTTTAGAAGATGGTGAGAAGTCAGCGCTGCTGTGGAGGTGGGAGAGGCTCCTGCCATCGCGGCTGCACTCGCCAGCCATGAGCCGGGCTTCTGGCTGAGCGGCGCTCCCTCTGTGGGAGCACACTGACCACCAGCGGACAGCCCCTGTGTTGAGCATCTGCGCCCTGGTGGTCAGTGCACATCATAGCAACCAGTTGCTCCTCTGTTTGGTCAATTTGCATATTACCTTTTTATAAAATAGGATTGTTCTAAGATCTTGGTACTTGTGGTCAGATTGCTTTGTTTTCCTTTTTCCTTCAATTCAGAGATGTCCCCTCCACCATCATCCTGGGCTTATTTATATTCAGATCATTTACCCACTTCCAGCTAATATTATTTAAGAATCTATATGCCAAGAAATTTAACTGTTGTTAGAGATATTGAAACCAATAAATATGACCACTGCCCAACAACAAATATTTATTCAAATAACTATCAAGATATTTAAAATCCATCAAACAATAGATAATGTTCATTTGGGGGAAAGTACTTGAGTGGAAATGGGGAGAAATGAACATATTCAAAAAAAATTTTTGAACTTCACGTATGTGAGATTTAATGCGAGGTTAGTTTCATGAAATTAGGGAGCGATGTCAAGGCTCCTTCCAACTTTAACTTGTGGCAGAAGGAAGGCTGTCTAGGTTGGACAGGGCCCCAGGAAAAGGGCCAGGAAGCAGAGTACAATCTCCTGAAGGGGGGTTGGTACAGGTCAAATCTGATGTGCCTTTGAGTCACACGTCACATCGGCAACTGGTACACTGAAACGTGTAATTCAGAAAAACCATCAGAAGTAGAGCTTCATCTCTCATGAATCATGACCTGTGACTTACAGTCCGACAACACTGGCCTTTAAGTTTTTCATGTGTTTTGTACATCTGTATCTCTATCATGGTATTTCTTCTTCCCAGAATGCCCTCGCTCAATCTTCTTCATGTGGATAGTAGGTTCACATCTTTAAGGCTCAGCTGAGACAAAATCTCCATGGACATGGTCAGTCAACAAACTTACTTTTGTTGCTCTTCATTCACAGCTTCCCTTGAGCTTAAATGTGGTCAGTAGATAACATCCCACTTCCAGACCTCACTCATAAATCCTATATAATAAAGAGGTAATAGGCAAATTAACCCTCATGCCCTCACAAAGACCAGGCTGGCAGGGGGGGTTAGTGAGAGACAACCAAATGACTGAACAGCAGACTGTGTGGGGCAACTAGGCCGGCAGGGGAGCCGTGAGGGGTGACCAGATGGGTGGGGGGCAGTTAGGGGTGTCCAGACCAACAAAGGGGGGGGCAGTTGGGGACAACTAGGCTGGCGGGGGGCAGTGGGGAGTGACTAGGTTGGCAGGGGGGCAGGTAGGGGTGACCAGGCCAGCAGGGGGGCAGTTAGGGGTGACCAGGCCAGTGGGAGTGGCAGTTAAGAGCAACTAGGCCAGCAGGAAGGGAGCAGTTAGGGGTGACCAGGCCGGTAGGGGGGGCGGTTAGGGGTGACCAGGCAGACAGGCAGGGAAGCGATTAGGAACCAGTGGTCCAGGATTGTGAGAGGGATGTCTGACTGCCAGTTTAGGCCCAAACCCCGGGATCAGGCCTAAGCTGGCACTCGGACATCCCCCAAGGGGTCCCAGATTGGAGAGGATACAGGCTGGGCTGAGGGGACTCCCGCCCCTGTGCACAGATTTTGTGCACCAGGCCTCTAGTACATATATAATCTGAAGTCCTTGTCTCCAGTTGCCTGCTTCATGGGTAGAGTCCATGAGTAGACTCTGAGGCCCTAGTACAGTGGTTCTCCACCTGTGGGTCGCGACCCCTTTGGGGGTCGAATGGCCCTTTCACAGAGATCACCTAAGACCATCAGAAAACACATTTATAATTACATATTGTTTTTGTGATTAATCACCATGCTTTAATTATGTTCAATTTGTAACAATGAAATTGGGGGTCACCACAACATGAGGAACTGTATTAAAGGGTCGCGGCATTAGGAAGATTGAGAACCACTGCCCTAGGAGATGCCAGAGCCTTTAAAATACCAAGTGACACATGCTCTGACAAATTAATCAAATACATAGGAATGCATGAGCAAGGGAAAGGCCTGCTGGGTTCATCCACTGATATTTTAGAATTGTTACAGTAATCAGCCTACCCTGAAATCTTCATCATTTCCCATGATGACATTAAGTGTTCCTCTAGGTTCATGAAGGTCCATGGTATATTTGTATCATTACACTTTCCATAATAGGTTCCACATTGGCTTATATGCCTGCCTTTCAAAAACTGTAGGTTCTATAAGGGCAGAATCCACTTTTTTCTCTTCTTTTAACCCCTACATCCTAATGAGGCCCTGGAACAGTTGGCTCTTGATGGACATTTTTAAAATAAGAGAATGAATTAATTACTCAGTTTATTTATCCAAAATGTCATGATGCTTCCCTTAAGAGACGAAGGTGATGTCATAACAGAGATTAACATCTATGCATCACCAAGGTTTCAATTCTGTCATTTATTATTTGTATTTGTCTCTTGACTCTGCCTCCAAAATTCCTCAATCCTCTTGAGTTATTAAATTTTTTGTATTCTCTTTCAGCAAATTATTATTAAATAGATTTTGATAAGTATTTAGGATCATAACTCTTCTTTATCAAATATCTTCATTTCAATACTATCTTTTTTTCCACATTAATAGGCATTCTTAATTCCTTTGTATTCCAGCCAAAATAATGAGCCTTTAATTCTATCCTTTAAATAAAACTTATCCTCTGCTTTTAGATTTCCAAAACCATTCTAATTAATTTTTTTAAATGAACAACAAATACTTCAGTCATAAATATTGCAAACAAAAAGTGCATTCAGTTTTTCCTTAGTCCTGATGCCTTGCTGTTTTCTAAATTCAGCTCGGTCTCTTAAAGTGCCATGAAATAATTAGGGAGATCACAGAAGGCTACCGCTCCTTGGCTAAAGAACAAACTTGTCAGCTCACCATATGCTACTCCTGCACTTCAATGCAACCTTCTGAAAACTCATGAATTTTCAACTTCAGTGTTTCTAAGCAACCACTTTCATATTTTCAGCAACAAATTGGATGAAGGGCCCAGTGAAACCACACAAAGAAGAATTCGTGAAAAGAACCCTAGGAAATGCCATATTCACTCAGACAAAAAGGAAATACCTTTCTCAGAGGATGTCTGTGTGTGACAGATGAGTTCCGGTCTTCAGAGCTGGTGAGAGTGCCACGTGATAGTAAATGCTTTAAATACCAGTACTTACTAAATGAAGTTTAATTCTAAGCTTTCTTCATATCCTGCTGGCATATTTATTGTTTTAGTGTATTGAAGAGTGCAAATGACTTAAACATTTGGATATAAAAGATATTTTGGCCCTTCAGTCTGATATTTTCCAAAGAGGCAATTTTATAAGTATTTAAGATTTGTTTACTTGTTTGCTCATAGAGTCAATATGATGCAAAGATGTCTGAATATCCGCCCCAGCCAGGTAGCTCAGTTGGCTGAAGGGCCATCCCAAAAGCCCATGTTTGTGGGTTCAAGCCTCTGTCAGGGTCAGGGCACATGCAATAATCAACCAATGAATGCATGAATAAGTGGGAGACAACCGATCAATGTTTCTCTCTCACATCGATGTTTCTCTTTTTCTTCTTTCACACATATCCTGGGGTGACGATTTTTAATAATAATAATAAATAATTTTAAATTTTAGATTAAAAAAAGATGTCTGAATATCATGAATTGAAAATTTACAATATAATAAGAGCAGCAAAGACTATTCAACTTTCAATTTTGCCACCAGGATTTATCCAACATAAAATCATGAATTCTTCTGAAAGATAATTAGTAAACCAGTGAAAAATTTGATGTAAAGACATAGTGGTCCAGGGATTGGTGCTTGGGAATCAGTGAAGTAGGTGAAAAACATGACGTCTAGAAATAAAATCATCTAGGTCTTGATTCTAATACACGACCCATTAGCTATGCAACCCTAATCTAGGTATGCAAACCCTTACAACTGCAAAATGGGGATGTTAATACCTACGTATATCATTGTAATAATTAAATGAAAATAGACACATAAAATCATAAAGTTCTGAGCTACTATTCATTAGTGACCTCATTAGTAATTACATATTATCAACTTATATCGCCGCCCCTAATTATCTAACTCTTGGGGGGAGGGGGGGAAATAGTGTGAAACATTTTATTCCACTCGGACAATCACTCTCTGCCTTTCTGAAAATGCCAGTGTGAAATTCTCCAACAGCAGCAGAACATGTCAGACAATTGCTAATTACTTATTTTCTCATGCCCCTCAGACAGAGGTCACGCACTGAGGACATTTATCATACTCTCATATGTCAAAGGTCTTTGGTCCATCTGTTTCCTTCTTGAGATCCTCTGGCCACAGAAGTAATCAAACCTACCAAGTGGGTCAGTGATGAACAGAAATGTAACCTACCCAGAAGGAATCCCCTCCTCCTCCTCGGCCGAAATCCTGCCCCACTGCGCGCTGTGGACGCTGCTCCCAGAGGTTCTCAGAGCAGCACCGTTCTGCCTCGGCCCTGAGCGCTTTGCCTCCGCTCCTCTTCTCAGGCCGACAGTGATTTTATTAGAAGTGCCCCCATAGCTTTCCTGTCTATTTATTATCACCCAGAAGCCAAGAGCTGATCCGTTCAGGAACCAGGGAATACTCCTCTGAACTTCCAATATAGTTTATATTTAGTGTGCAGCTTTTCTCTGAAAATTTCATAACTCCACGGAGTCTATTCTGTTAGTGACTTATAGAATGCTTTTGACTTTTCAATATCTTTTCACCCCAATTTCATTTGATCCTTAGAGCCATCCTGCACACTAGACTGGACAGGTGCTATCAGACCTGCAGATGAAGTGACTGAGACGTAAAGCACTTACTTACCAAGGGCACCCCGAGTGTGAAGATCTGACTTGGGTCACCTCTAACATATTATTATAAATTGTCTTAGTAAAATAGTGTCTGATCGATAATGGAAAGAGATATTTCATAACATGTCTGGAATGTTGGGCATATGGTGAGTTTTGATTGTATGCAGTTTCTACAAATTTGACTTTCTTTAGAATCTCAAGTAAACAGACTGCAATAGGAAAATAGTAATCTGGATCATTGTTATGAGAACTGTATATTGTTGAAGACAATTGTGATGAGTCACATAACCCTGTACCTTGTGATATTGTGATTTATAATGAGAAAAGTATATTTGGTCCTTGTCCCCATTTCTCCTAAAATTTTTGGAATCTCCTAAGTGGGGAGAGTGAGCGTGAGTATTTGCCATGTTAATGAGGTGATGTCTGGGCCCTGCCTAAGGCTGGGGCTGGTTGCCAGTGGAGCCAGCCTTGTGATTAGGGGATTGGAACATTTCTACCCAGGCCTCTGGGGAGGGGGAGGGGCTGGAGAGTGAGTTCAATCTCCAATGGCCAGTGACTTAATCAATCATGCCTAGGGAACAAAGCGTTTATTAAAAACCAAAAGGAGGGGGTTCTGAGAGCTTTGGGGCTGGTGAACACTGCTGGCTGCTCTTTCCCCACATCTTGCCTTATGCAGCTCTTCTGTCTGGTTGTAATAAACCAGTAATCTCATGAGTAAAATGCTTCTCCAATCTGTCAGCATTCTAGCAAATCAATGGAACCCCAGGAGGAGGTCTTGAGAATCCACAATCTATAGCTGGTCTATCAGTAGCACAGGTGATAACCTAGGCTTGTGATGGGTGACTGAAGGCTTGGGGGTGCGGGGAGTCTTGTAGGACTGAACCCTTAACCTGTGGATCTGACACAGGTAGATAGTGAAGGAATTGAGTTGAATTGGAGGACCCCCAGCTAGTTGTCTAAGAATTGCATGGTGGTGTAGAAAACCTCCCCCTACGTTATAATTGGAGTCAAAACTTTACATCTACACATTTTAATAGTTGTAGAAAAATCTTCATAATCCTTGTTCCAAAATAACCATGGTCCTGTGAGGAAGTAAAGTAGTTATTGTTCCCATGATAAATGTTCAGTAAATCCAGGTCAATGAATGATTGTGAAGGGCTGATGAGCTGGTCAGGCACTGGACCTACTTCTTTTTCTTTTTTCTTTTTTTGAGGGGGGTGGATAATATTTATTTTAATTAATTACAGACTTGCAAGAAAGCTAAAATTTATACCAAAACTTTTCTATACTCTTCACTCAGATTCTGCAATTATTAGCATTTTACCACTTTTTTTTTCTGTCTGTATACATACGTATTTTTTGAACCAACTGAAAGTAGGTTGCACTTATAATAACCTTTTTCCCTAAATACTTCAGTGTGCATTTCCTAAGGACATTCTTCCTCATAACCATAGTGTAAGAATCAAAATCAGGACATTAACATTGATAAAATACTATTATTACTCACTCCACAACCTTTATTCTACTCCCATTGTCCCACCAGTGCTGCTTTTACAATGTATCATCTTTTTTGAAGGCATATATGAACAGATATGTGCCTTAATTTTTTTATATTTTTACAATTGTTCAAATGAATGAGCTGGTTGACTAACCAGAGAGGATTAAGACACTTCTGTCTAATCTCCATGTTTCTCTCACCCCGCCCTCCTCCTGCCACACACACACACACACACACACACACACACGCCTAGCCGGCCATCCTTAGCACTTCTGAACATACTGTGCCTGATGCTTTTGTAAACACTCTTTTCCCAGAATGGTCGTCTCCTCCTTCCCCTTATCTGACTGGAAAAAGCCCACTCTACCTTCAAAGCCTCCTATTTGACATCTTTCCCAACCCCCTCATATAGCCAGTTCTTCTAGTGGAGCTTCTTTCCAATACCCCTACTCCATTTTAGCTTCAACAGTCATCATCTAATTTAGGCATTTGACACGGATTTTATTGGATGACATTGTGCAAATCACTGCACCCAGAGAAGATGTAAGTCTGGTTTCTGTCGCTTAGAAACCTGCATTCTAAGTAGAGCATATCCAGGCAAGCATAAGAGTGCAACAAGACACCGAGGCGTGGATGCCCAGTGGTTTCATTTAGCGCTAGAAATCACTGTGGTCATGTGGATTCTGGAAAGTTAGAAGACTGGCTGCCTAAGAATGTCCATCGATAGTTAAAATAGGAAAGACACTGTGGAAAAGGCATGTGACCTGACCTGGCAGTGGGCAGCCAGCAGCTTTCTGCGGCATCTGAGCAAAACTTGGAGCTACTTAAATAAAAGTAGAAAAGCTGGGGGAGGGGGGCTGGAGGAATCCAAAGTAAGAAGAAGCTGCTGTGGGACTTCGGAAAGGACAGAGGAGGAGTGTGGACCTTCTCCCCATCACAGTCCAGCTTCCCAGGCTGTGCCCTTTCTCTGCAGCGAGATGGGCTGACTTTGGTCAAGTGGTCAAGGAGGGTTTTCCCCTGTGAGCAGAATTTGGGCCTTTAATTTTCAAAAACCATTTCACCGAAAACTAATTTTTTGTAATGCTAAATTCTTCTAATAAACAATTTGTTAAACTTATCCAGAAAGTAGTTTCAATTGGACCAATCAATCATTTCATCAGTCATTTCCCTGTGACTGATCAAATCATTCAGTGACACTTTCTCTTTGCGTGGCATCCATGACTTTGGGGAATAAAATCTTCAATTCCAGGTCTTTCATTTCTCTCAGGTCTAAAGGGTTTTATTAGCAACAGGACAGGTTTCCGTCCTTCTGCACCAGTGCCTGTTATTTGCTTTTTATTAACAGAAATACCCTCAAAGTAATAAATGAAAACAAACAAAACCTAAAGGGTAAAAACTGTGAAGTCAAGACTTTTCAATCCTTAGCAACACTTTGGAAAACTAAACAACAACAACAACATCTACTTCTATCTGAAGATGCCATAAAACAGTTCATAACCTCATTAACCAAGTAACTACCATTATGATTATAAATGAACTAGAGGCCCGGTGCACAAAAATTTGTGCACTCGGGGGGTAGGGGGGTCGCTCAGCCCGGCCTGTGCCCTCTCGCAGTCTTGGACTGCGAGATAATGACCTGCTGGCTTAGGCCTGTGCCGGGTGGCAGAAGGCAGGCCCAATCCCTAGGTGCAGCCCCTAGTCACGCTCAGGGTAGGGCCGATTCGGGGGTTGGGGTACTGCCCCCTGCCACACTCAAGGCAGGGTCAATAGGGAGGTTGCAGCACCTCCCCCTGTCACGCACAGAGCAGGGCCCATCAGGGGGTTGAGGAGCTCCCCCCGTCACTCACAGAGTAGGGCCAATAGGGGAGTTGGGGCAATGCCCCCTGTCACACACAGAGCTGCAGGGAGATCAGGGGGTGTGGTCACTGCCCCCTGTCACACTGATCCCGGTGCCGAGAGGCCTCACGGCTCCGCTGATTCTGGTGCTGGGAGGCATATTACCCTTTTACTATATAGGATAGAGGCCTGGTGCACGAGTGGGGGCGGGCTGGTTTGCCCTGAAGGGGGTCCCGGATCAGGGTGGGGGTCCCCACTGGGGTGCCTGGCCAGTCTGGGTGAGGGGCTGAGGGCCGTTTGCAGGCTGGCGGGTGACTGAAGCTCCCAACCTGTCCTTTTTTTCTTTTTTCTTTTATTCTGGGCCAGCTTTAGCTCTGAGGCTTGGCTCCAGCTCTGAGGCCTCAGCTGCTGAATGCACGTATCTGGTTTGTTTGGGTTCTATAATTGTAACACTGTTGCGGTCCTGGCCACGCCAGCTCTGAGATCCCAGCTGGCTGAAAGCAGGGATCTGTGTTTGTTCTATAATTGAAACAATGTTGCAGTCCTGCTGGCTGAAGCCTGGCTGGCTGAAAGCAGGTTTCTGGGGGTTTGTTTAGCTTCTATATTTGTAACAATGTTTCTTAAACTGCAAGCTCAGAGGCCAGCAAGGCAGGCGGGGAACGTTGGCTTCCTCCGTCACTGAAGCAAGCAAGCCTCCTGTTCACTTCAAGCTGCCTGACTGCCAGGCGCCATCTTGGTTGGCAGTTAATTTGCATATCGCCATGATTAGCTAATGGGAAGGGTAGCAGAGGTACTGCTAATTACCATGTTTTTCTATTATTGGATAGGATATGAAAATAATGCATGCACTGGCCATGAGATGATACAGACACTAACACTAGGAGCTCTGCCCCCTTGACACCTCCAGGCAAGGTGCACACAGCGGGACAGGAGGTTCCTGAGAAGCACAAGCTGGAACGTTTTCCAGGAAAACAACCTTCAAAACAGAGAAGTGTGATTGCATATCTGGAAGCTCATGGAAAGAAAAAAATGTAAAGAGATGGGGAGAAAATCATAATTAAGACTGCCCTGGAATTTATAAAAGAGAATGATAATGGAGGCCTACAGAATGAAAGTTTTCATCACAAAACAATTAGAATAAATAAGAAAAAATCAGATTTTTAAGAAGTTCAGAAACAAGGAGGCAGCAAAGAAATCAAAAGGAGCCAGTTATCTATAAAGGAGCAGACATTCACTCGATACCAGATGACAGGGGCAAGGTGGGAAAGCTCAGATCCAAGGAACATCTGAACCTAAAAGTTTAATGTCCAATTAAAATTCATTTGAATGCAAAATCAAGATAAATGTTGACTTGGACACTAAATATAATTTAAAACAGGATTTTTGAGAAAAAAAATTTAAAAGAATCCAGAAGAAAATAGCTTGTAATCTCTCCCACAGTAATATAGTTATTCATATTAAATAAACTTAAGAGAGTTTGATCAATAAACAAAAAAAGAGAGCTAGCTGAAGGACATCTGATACCAAGGAAACGATTTCTAGCACCAACACAGACATTAGGCAGCCATTTAGTAGAAGTAGGATAAACATTCTGGCAGCTTCCTGAAAATGTCTGGAGAAATGAAATCTAAAAGGCAAATCCTTAGAAAGAAGAAAAATGTGAAAGTAAAAGACACGAACAGTGGGAAGCAGCATATAAAGACACGTGACTTTTCAATTTTGCTTCCAAAGAACATTTAACAGCCCCAGAGCTCCTTGGAAAGCCAGGGTTCTGAGAAAGCTGGATTGAAAGCTGTGACAGATGTTATTACAAAACAAATTCCTAGATGATTCTTTTCCCAGGAGAATGAGTAGTAGGAAGAATAACATCATTTTTACTCATGTCACCTGGGACTATATACCTTAGTGAAATTGTAAGAGAAGGTTTGGTGTGATATTTAAAGAGGAGCATTGCAGCAGCAGTAGCAGCAGGAAAGGGGAGGTCAGTTACACTGAAACACCTTGACTTGTTCCCATCGGGGCTATTTTTACCCCAAGTCCTGCTTATTCAAATAGACCTACTTACGCTCTCAACTTTGAATCTCAGTGTATTAAAAATGAATAAAAAATGGTGATGTTTAATGGAAATGACAAAACTTAAAGGCTCAGAATAAAAACATATTTGGTCTGGAAACAACACCGCTAATAGAGAAAAATCCACAGTATTATATAAATACTAGAGGCCCAGAGCACGAATTTGTGCATGGGTGGGGTCCCTCTGGGTGGCCTGCAGGGATCGGGCTGAAACCTTCAGTCCAACGCCGCCTGCAGCTCCTACTTACCGCTCCCACTCATCCCAGTCCCACTGTGCCTGCCATGGGCTCGCGCCCAATCAGTCCCACATCTGGCGCCCTCCCACTGGGAATGGCCTGCAGGATCAGGTTGAACCCAGCTCTCTGACATCCCCCGAGGGGTCCCAGATTGCGAGAGGGAGTAGGCCAGGCTGAGGGACCCCAAAGGTGCATGATCGGACCAGGGAGGGACCACGGGAGGGCTCTAGGGCGTGTCCAGCCCATCTTGCTCAGTCCTGATCGGCTGGACCCCAGCAGCAAGGTAACCTACCAGTTGGAGCATCTGCCCCCTGGTGGTCAGTGCACGTCGTAGTGACTGGTCGACCAGTTGACTGTCTATCCCCTGGTCATAGCTAGCGGTTGAGCAGCCTTAGCACATCATTAGCATATTATGCTTTGATTGGTTGTCCCGTTGTTTTGCTGTTCAGTCTATTTGCATATTACCCTTTTATTATATAAGATTGTTCTAAGATCTCGGTGCTTAGCTCTGTGGTCAGATTGCTTTGTTTTCTTCTTTCCTTCAATTTGGAGATATCCCCTCCACCATATCCTGAGCCAGCAAAGCTGATTATGTCCCATATAATAACCAAATTTACTCTGTCTACCAAGAACAATGCTGCTTATTCATATGCAGATCATTTACCCACTTCTAGCTAATATTATTTAAGAATCTATATGCCAAGAAATTTAACTGTTGTTAGAGATATTGAAACCAATAAATATGACCACTGCCCAACAAATATTTATTCAAATAATTATCAAGATATTTAAAATCCATCAGACAATATGACAACATTCTGCTTTAAGTTCTGCAAAACTGCCTAGGTGTGTGCATTTGTGTGTAGATATATGTTTCCCAGACATTTGTGACCCCTAGACCCCCATCTATGACTTCGTGTTGCTGTGTCCCCCTGAAACTCCTTTCGTTTTCCCTAAGACACAGGTGTCACGATTCCCTGTGGGTTGTTGGGGAGCCCATGAGATAATGTAAGAATGCACTGCCAGGGCCATAAGAAATACCTGATCAACATTAGCTACTACATTTTGATTCGTATTAAGTAGTGTCATTTAAATGAATAAAATGTTCTGGAATCATATAATTTTAGAGCTCACATGTTTCCACAGTTCCTCAATAGTGTTTAAATTGACTGGCTACTCTAGATCAATGATGGCAAACCTTTTGAGCTTGGCGTGTCAGCATTTTGAAAAACCCTAACTTAACTCTGGTGCCGTGTCACATATAGAAATTTTTTGATATTTGCAACCATAGTAAAACAAATATTTATATTTTTTATATTTGTTTCATATATTTAAATGCCATTTAACAACGAAAAATCGACCAAAAAAATGAGTTCGCGTTTCATTGGTTCGCCATCACTGCTCTAGGCAATGAATCACTGACAATTCCAAAAACATAACCCAGGTTTCTTTCCCAAGATCTTTTTATTTAAATATGCATTTAATTCTTTGAATTAAACTTACCTCCTTAGATTCCCTAGGGTGCTTAAATATATATTAAAGTAGGACCTACAACTTAGGCTACACAGGTAACTTGACCAGGTTTTCATAATTATTTCTAGCAGAAGCAGGACAAGAACTCAGATCCTGACTCTGAGTTAACTGCTCTTTAGCAGATAGTATAGGCTCTAAGTAGCTACCTACCTACCTACATAGCTGAATTGATTTTAATATATGTGTAAAATAGTTGATCTTGCCCAGTGAAATTACAATGTCACCCAAGAATTATGTCATAGTATGAATTTATATTAAGATTTCTAAAAACATATAGTTTTGTCTTCCAGTTATTGTGACAAAGACGGTGATATAAAACATCACTGACTATTAGTGACTTTTACTTAATAAGAGAGAATATGAAGGAATTTTCTTTCTTCCAGGGTGACTATTTCACTGTAACTACCATTATAGGTAAAATGATTACACCTTCCCTTAGGTGTGACCATCCTTGGATAACATTTTAAAAGTATTATATATTTTTGCAAGATATGCATTTTAAGAAAAATTTAAAAAGTACTGTGTCAATATGGAAAAGGATTGACCTCTGAGTGTTAAGTCAAGAAAAGACTCAGATGCTCCAAGAGCACGGAAGCAGATGATGGTGGGCCCACCTGAAATCCCCAGTGCCCTCAGCACATGCAAGAAATGCACTTTTTCTCTTCAACACACCTCACACTTGTCTCTTCTCTCAGTCTCGTCACCAGAGCTGTCCTTCAGACGCTCATCCTATTCTGGTTACAGTATTGACAGTGATCAACCTCAGTCTCTTGCCTGTAGGTCATCCTTCATCATCTTGTCACATGACATTTAAACCCCAAATCAACTCACTCTGCTCCCCAGGGGTCCACACCTTTACTTTCTAGTCACTCAGCCGTTCTTGTCTCTTTCCCAGGCATCATGTATTCTTTAACTTGATTTTTGTTTTGCTTCCTCTGAATGAAATAATTTTACATCTCTTTATATCTTGAACATTTCATGCCTGTGACCTTCCCCAAAAGGGGAGGAGGGGGTGGAACCATCATTCCCTTCCCTTGTTCCTTTAACACCAGTTACATTTTATTTGTCTTCTCCACCAAACTAAGTCCCTCAAGGTCTGTGGATCAACTCAGTATAATCCAAACCCTAGCATGGTGCCCAACACAAAGGCCCCCACAGTATGCTTGATGAGAAATGACTGAATTAAATAATATGCTGATTTTGTGTACTACAGCATAAAATTTGTTTTGTTATGGACTAAGTATTTTCACATTTATATGTTTTTTTCTAGATGAGTTTGGTATTTTTCTCCCCTCTTCAAAATGGGATATATTTGTTTTGTTATGGACTAAGTATTTTCACATTCATATATGTTTTTTTCTAGATGAGTTTGTGTATTTTTCTCCCCTCTTCAAAATGGGATACGGCTGTTGGCCTATAATGATTCACAAGTAATGGACAATTGCCAGGGAGGAAAATTGTTCCTATTGGGGTCACACTTAAGCATAGAAGATTAATTAGATTAATTGATCTAATAACCATTTGAAAGAAACCTAGTATGTGATTTTTAAAATCAATTCTTGCCCTGGTTGGTGTTTCTCAGTGGTTAGAGTATTGGCCAAAGCACCAGAGTGTCACAGGTTCGATTCCCAGTCAAGGGCATGTACCTGGGTTGCAGATTTGCTCCCACCCAGGTTGGGTGCATGTGAGAGGCAACCAATCAATGTCTCTCTCTCACTCTCTTTCTCTTTCCCCTCCTTCCCTTCCACTCTCTCTAAAAATCAATGGAAAAAATACCCTCAAGTGAGGACTAACAAAAAAAAAATCAATTCTATAATTCTTTAATGTTCAGAGGAGAAATTAGTCTCTTAAAAAGTAAAAAGTGTTCCTATTAGAAATCAAGCAACAACAAATCTACACTAATAAAAGAGAAACATGCAAATTGGTGTCACTCCACTACACCCACCAGCCAATCAGGATGAGTATGCAAATTAACCCAACAAAGATGGCGGTTAATTTGCATATGCAGGCACAGAGCGAAGACTGAAGATAACTGAAGACTGAATACTGAAGATGACTGAATACTGAAGAGGCTTAGCTTCTCCACTGCTGCAGGACCAAAGGCCTGGGTCCCAGGTGCTGGAGGAAAACCGGTCCCAGCAGCCAGGGGAAGGAAGGCCTACTGCGCGAATCTTCATGAAATGGGCCTCTAGTTAGAAATAAAACTCCAGTACAGCATGGCTCTCTCCCCTGAATCTACTTCATAAATGACTCCTGAGACCTTCCCCATCGTTATCTTTGCTCCCATTTTCCTGGGCTCTAATGACAGCCTGAGGCTTATCCCAACCTGCCTACCCCTCACTGGGGG
>NW_006287372.1:598867-625213 GCF_000327345.1 Myotis davidii | reverse complement strand
GCTGGTGTTGCTCAGTGGTTGAGCGTTGACCTATGAACCAGGTTCAATTCCCAGTCAGGGCACATGCCCAGGTTACAGGCTCAATACTCAATGTGGGGCATGCAGGAGGCAGCTGATCAATGATTCTATCATCACTGATGTTTCTATCTCTCTCTCTCTCCCTTCCTCTCTGAAATCAATAAAATATATTTTTAAAGTAAAAAATTATACTCAGGAAAAAGAATACAGTACCTACTTCTTCAAAGCACAGGCTTAATAGGAAAATGGAGATATAATCAAATAGATACCAACACATGCATACACAGTGAGGTAAAATAGAGATAGTCCTTTATACCTATCTCTATTTTATGAACATACAAAAAACCAATTAGAACACAGAGAAGGAAATTATTATTTCTTTAAGATGCTTCATTTTCAAATGTTTAATTCACTGTGAGTGAGACCTGAAGCCAGCTCAGGCCCTGCCCAGCCTTCCAGGCTGCCTCGGCTCTTCACTGTGACCTCAGTAAGTTCTTCCCATTCATCCAGTTTTGATGTTCTGGTAGATACATGATCGCACCTCAAACCAACTAATGCTCCTTCAGACCAAACCCCAATCATAGCCAAGCCAAAATTAATGCAATTTAACCTCACTCCTTTTGCCATTCCTTTGATACAAGTCCCACCAGCACCCAGCATCCCCATGCCTGGATATTGAACCAACGTCCCACACCCCTGTTCTCCCCGCAGCTGTCAGCTTCCTGGAAATGCAAGCGAGTTCATTCATTAAACAAATACTGTGGAACTCCTGCAGTGCAATGAGCTTGGGAAGGGGGATGGAGGTGACTAAAACAAACCTATCCCAAAGAGCTTTACGTTTTTTGAAATAGAAGCTCAAAAACAATTAATTTCATTCGATCATTAAAAGTAAACAACACTCAGTTGTTACGGGATGCTGGGCCGGCCTCAGGCTGTTTGGATAGTTTAACCCAAAAGATGCATATCAGACCAAACCATACAATTTATATCAATAATATGAATGACAAAATTTAAAAAGAAGCATTGAAGAGATCCCTGTATGGCAGTGGTTCTCAACCTTCTGGCCCTTTAAATACAGTTCCTCATGTTGTGACCCAACCATAAAATTATTTTCATTGCTACTTCATCACTGTAATGTTGCTACTGTGATGAATCGTAATGTAAATATCTGATATGCAGGATGGTCTTAAGCGACCCCTGTGAAAGGGTCGTTCGACCGCCAAAGGGGTCGCGACCCACAGGTTGAGAACTGCTGCTGTATGGCCTCAGTTTGGCCATGTTGTAGATATTGTAGCTTTCAAGACCGTGAACATGAGGGCCAAGCCGTTGTTACAGTTAAAGAGCTGGGCTCATCCACAAATGCCCTGTGACAGTTACAGGGGTTTCCAGTTTATGGCAAACTGATGCGAATCCAGTGCGCAAAAACAGAGTCCGGGGGAATAGCTAAAATGCCTGGCACCTTTGCTGACAAAGAAAAGAAGGGAAGAAGAAAGAAAAGAAGAAAGGAAAGAAGAAAGCCAAACCTGGGAACAGACAGCTCTGACTGCTAATAAGAAGCCTGGTCTGGGGCACCACATTCAGTTAACACCCAAGGAAATGCAACGCTAAATCCTCAGGTCCCTGATTACCCTCCAAACTGTTTTATTCCTTAATAATTTACCAGAAGAGACTAATGAGATGATGTTACCTGTGCTGTTTAATCAGTTCCCTGGTTACAAGGAAGGACGCTTGGTACCTGGGAGGCATGGCATTGAACTTGTTGGATTTGAAAATGATGGGCAGGCTGGAGCTGCCAGGGGTGCTTCCCAAGGATTTAAGGTCACACCGTCCCATGCCTGAAGATCACCTATGCCAAGAAATAACATGTGGGACAGTTGGCTTTAAAGGACTTGGTGTTATTTATAGTGTTTGTTTTCATAACAATTGGTCAGGCCCCTTTAATAGTTGGGGCTGGAGGAAACACAAGTAAAATTTTTATGTAGGTTTTTAAAAATTACCTACTAGTGAACTATAAAATGCGAAGGCCTTAATTTTATACAATAAACTTTTATACATAATAAAAAAAAAAAGAAGCGAGACACAAGGATGGGGGGGGGGGGGCAGGAAGACCTTCATCAATGATGTGACCATGAGTGTTCGCTTTCCCAGGAAGTGCTAGTTTACACTGTTGTCTTGACATAGATTTTTAATAGTGTCTCATTTCACTCTTAAAACTTGTCCTGGATCAGATGAAAAGCGATATTCAGAAGGTGCACATGTGGCGTCCAGCCCACTGGCCCTGATCCTGGCCCATCAGGCTGTGCTGGCCAGGGGGAGGGCTGCGGTGGTTGGCCAGCCAGCCCCATCCCTGATTGGGGTGGGAGAGAGTCGATCAGGGGCAGGGCCAGCCAGCTGGGCCCCCTGGTTGAACTCCCGGTTCAGGGGGCAATTTGCATGTTAGTTTTTTATTATATAGGACTAGAAGCCCTGTGCACAAAAATTTGTGCACTCGGGGGGGAAGGGGGATCCCTCAGCCGGGCCTGTGCCCTCTTGCAATCTGGGACCCCTCAGGAGATAACGACCTGCTGGCTTAGGCCTGCTCCCGGGTGGCAGAGGGCAGGCCCAATCCCTAGGTGCAGCCCCTGGTCGGGCCCAGAGCAGGGCCAATCCGGGGGTTGGGACCCTGTCCCCTGTCACGCACACAGCAGGACCCATCAGGGGGGTTGGGGCTCCATATCCTGTCATGCACAGAGCAGGGCCAATCCGGGGGTTGGGACCCTGTCCCCTGTCACGCACACAGCAGGACCCATCAGGGGGGTTGGGGAGCTCCCTGCTATCACACACAGAGTAGGGCTGATAGGGGAGTTGGGGCCCCATCCCCTGTCACACACAGAACAGGGCCAATCAGGGGGTTGGGGCGCCACCACTGTCACACTCAGGGCAGGGCTGATGGGGAGGTTATGGCTCTGCCCCGTCACACACAGAGCAGGGCCCCTTGGGGGGGCAGGGGTTGGGGTGCCGCACCCTGTCACACACAGAGCCGCAGGGCGATCAGGGGGTTTGGGTGCTGCCCCCTGTCACGCTGATCCCAGTGCCGGGAGGCCTCATGGCTCTCCTGATCCCGGTGCTGGGAGGCATATTACCCTTTTAATATATAGGTTAGAGGCCTGGTGCATGGGTGGGGGCTGGCTGGTTTGCCCTGAAGAGTGTCCTGGATCAGGGTAGGGGTCCCCACTGGGGTGCCTGGCCAGTCTGGGTGAGGGGCTGAGGGCTGTTTTCAGGCTGGGGGTGACTGAAGCTCTCAACTGCTCCTTTTTTCCTTTTTTTTTTTTTATTATTCTGGGCCAGCTTTAGCTTGAGACTTGGCTCCAGCTCTTAGGCCTCCGCGGCTGAAAGTAGGTTTCTGGCCTTTGCTTACAATGTTGCAATCCTGCTGGCTGAAGTCCGGCAGGATTTGTTACTATGTTTCTTAAACTGCCGGCTCAGAGGCCTGCAGCCGCAGGCGGGGGACGTTGGTTTCCTCCGTCACTGAGGCAAGCAAGCCTCGTGTTAGGTTCAAGCTGCCTGGCTGCCAGCTGCCATCTTGGCTGACAGTTAATTTGCATATCTCGCTGATTAGCCAATGGGAAGGGTAGCGGTCGTACGCCAATTACCATGTTTCTCTTTTATTAGTGTAGATACATAATGCTATAAAGAAAAATGGGATGACATCAAGTGAAGTCAGAGAAAGGTATTCCAAGCAGAGGTAAGAAAGCAGGAAACGAGTAATGGTCAGAAAATCAACGTGACCAGGTCGTGGCATCCAGAAACTGACAGAGCTGAGGCCAGCAGGTAAGGAAGAACTACATAACCCAGGTGGACCCAATCCATCCAGTACTGGGGAGCCATGGAAGGGCTTCAAGTGGGTGGATGAGGAAGTGAGACGTGACCCTAACTGCACTCTGGAAAATCAGACTGTTGGACACACAAAAGGAGTGAAGTGGTGACTCTGAAACCACATGATGCGGAGCAACCACTAACAGAGTGGTTTGGGAGTCAGAACAATCTGGTTGAATTTACACACTGACTCAAACCCTGATATGGCCACTTCCTGCTCTGTTCCCAGCACAGTCTCTAGGGCCAGGCTACCTGGGTCTGAAACCCAGTTCACTTTCCACCTCTCGACCTTCAGGAAGCTACTTACCTCACTGTGCCTCAGCTGCACTTCCTGTAATAAAGAATAGTACTCCTGCCCTGGCCGCTGTGCTCAGTTGGTTGGGCATTGTCCCAGGCACCAAGGTTGCAGACTCGATCCTCAGTAGGGGGCTTGCAGGAGGCAGGTGATCCAGTTTGTCTCTCATCGCTGTTTCTCTCTCTCTCTCCCTTCCTCTCTCTCTCAAGAAAAATAATAATAATAAAAATTATGATTTTTTAAATTATAAAAAATTTTAAAAAAGAAAACAGTGCTCCTACTTCATGGTGTTTTAATTAAAGTGAAATATGTAAATTCAGATAATTTTCTTAGGATGGTGCCTGCTCACATATATTTTGCTCAAAATTTACTCAGAATGGCATGTTATTTGTTGAAAAAATGTTATAACTATTGTAAGTGAAAAGTCTGGTGATATAATTTATGGAGGATTTAAAACATATCTTATTAGGAAAAAGAAAAGAAACATTAGTGATGGCTCCAATGCCCCAGGGAAGGTCTGCCCTGCCTGTGACGGAGGCTGGCGTAGCAGGGTGCCTGGTGTGGATGTCAGAGGTTTGTTCCATTTATCAGCATGATCTCCTCAAAGGAACGTCTTGAAAAATGACGAGAAGAGGTGCATGTTAGCAGCAGCAGTGACAGGAGACAACAGAATGCACCCACTACACATGCATCGTGACTAGCACATTGTAACACTTCCCAATTTGTTTTAAATTTTGCAAATTTTTAAATACCTGGTATGCTCTCCAGGTTACTTCCTATCTGTTGGTGCATTAAATCACTAAAAAATCCATCTTTATATTTAAAGTAGTTGCTGAAGAAATTATAAATGAAATGCACATGGGCATGGACGTGGACACGGCTGGGGCCTCACACCACACCCAGGGCCAGCTCCATCAGCTGCAGCAGGGCTGGACAGCTCTGGGGCCTGCTGGAGGCCCCGCCGTCCTCATGCCCCTGACACCTGACTCTAAAGGTCAGCCCATCGGTGCAGGGGGTACCCATCTCCCAGAGCAAGCTTCCGTCAGTGAGAGATGGGTGTCAGTGGGTGGAGGGACAGTTCTGAGGGACAATGGTTTCCCAAGCCTCCCCAGTGAGACTGAGCCCCGTCGCCTAGAGAAATAACCCCCCGGGTCATTCTCCACACCACTTCATCCAGGATTTTGGGATCACTTCCAAATATGCTACCAGCGCCAACAGCAAACCCTAAGATTTGCTTTGGGAACGCCTAAGCTGTGGCATGGACCCCATTACACTGAAGTTTTCATCTGAAAAACATTGTAACAAATTCAAATCATTCTTGATAAATTGAGTGGGTAATCCCTTCGGATGGTCTATGTGTCAATAATTCTAATGTTGTAATTTCATGACTTCCTTCTGTCATCACCAGACTCGTGCTGCTAATATGAAGATAATTATATGTAGATCTTAACAGTTCGACCGCTACGCCTGACTGTTCATCATAGTAACACCTCTTCCAGTGTTCTGTGGTAGAAAGGGGGTAATAATGGCACAAACAATCTTCAGATTTCAAAGGAAATGTATCTCAACAAAAACGTATTTAATGTTGGAAATATGGCCTCCTCAAATTTTCAGGGCACCTTACTCCCAATCAATACAGCGCACACAAAATTTGCTCAATATTTATGCAGCAAAATAGATATATCTTGAAAAGTGTTGTTCCCTTCCTTTCCCTGTCAGACTGATGGCTGACATGCGAGTGAATTGTTTATAAAATGGATGCTGTTTCTTCCTTCCAGCTGACAGGCTTCTGTAGTTTGCTGTTTATTAGTTTTGTTTGCTGTGATTTAAAATGCAGAATCTATTTTCCCCTGGTGCTGTTCATTTTTTTCTTAGTGAACGAGAAGATACACAGAATATTCTGATTTACAAGTAACTACTGAGATGTCCTTCAAGCACACTGTGAATGTCCATTAAGCTGTCCCCTCCATGCCTCAGATCTTAAGAATGTAAAAGAATCTAATGTACAAGTTGAGAAGTCCTTTTTTAGCTCTTTGTTTTGGAGTTTAAAACATAGGAATTTATTTCCAGGGTCAGGAAAGTCATGTCATTGAAATCTCTTTAAAGCGAAGTGAGAGCAAGACTAATGGTATATTCAAAGCTATTATTTTTAAAAAGAAGCACATTTTTATCATTCATCTTCTCATCATCCCATCTATCCATTCATCAAACCTCTATTAAATGCCTAATATACCAGGCATGAGCGAGGTGCCAGGAATAGCAGAAATGAATATATCAGCCCTTGATTTAATATGCCCAATCTAGTTAAGTAAACAAACAGGTAAAATATGATTGATTTTAAGGTGACAGGTGCTATAATACAGATATTTTCTAGCAGCTGGGGGTTACGTGGGATCTTGGAAAAGACTCTAATTCTCTCATTGGGGAGGTTTCACTTGAGTCTTGGAGGATAGGTCAGGCAGACTAGAGAGAAGGTGGCATTTCCGGCACATGCAGATTGCAATCACTAGCATACAATTTTTATTTTTGTTTTGTGTTGTTCCGCTCAGATTTTGTTGGAGAACCCAAATGCTTTGTCCTTCACAGTAGAGAAAAGAGTAGAAAGGAAGCCATGCTGGCAAAGAAGACAAAGTCTGTGCCTGGAAGGAGCTTGGATTGTGCACCTTCGGGAGCTGGAGTCTTTCAGTAGAGCTTGTGTTTCAGGACCTGTGTTGTGCTGGGAAGAGTGACTGAGGTCACTGTGGGGGGTGAAGCCTGGGAAGTAGCTGTGAGAAGAACTAACTGCCACCATGGAGAGGGACCTGAGGGCGGTCCCAAGCCATCCACATAGTGACTGGCTCAGAGCCGGCTCTCTGTAATGGTCTCCAGGATAAACAAATCGACAAAAAGAAGGACAATAAGGAAAAAAGAGGTAATAAAGACTTGCAAAGAGGCAGGCAGGACAGCATGAAACAAGACGACATTTAAGAAATATAAAATCAATATGATTTGGGGATAAATTAAATTTGAAGAAAGCAAGTTATGATAGTTTTGAAAGTTTAAAAAATGTTAAAAGAATGAGAAGGATTGGGAGATTGAGAAGACAATTCATGAAGCAGGTCAGTTGCTATTGCTATCAACAGGCAAGTAGCAGAGTTAGGGGTTGATGGCTGTAGTGCATGTTGTGGGGAGTGTTTTGCATAAAGAAAGCTATAACGCAGCCTGGTGTATCACACAGTGAGCTTTAGATACCTCCCGGAGCATTCAGGCAGACTGTCTAGTGGAATAACTGGGGGCAGGTGAGAGATGGTATATAGAGATAGACATACGGGTAGAAACTAGTGTGGACAGGATGCCCAGATGCAGTCATTACTAGTGTTTTGCAGTGTTTGTAGCTAAATGATTTTTGTGGATTTCCCTCCAAGGAAAGGGTACAGAGAACGAGATAATCAAAGCACATGACAAGATATAGACAATAAAAAGGTAGTAAAAGACAATAAAGAATTCGTAAGAGAATCAAAATTGGGAGTTCAAAAAGTTCTACAGAAAATGTTGCCAGAATGTTGACAAATGTCAAAGAGAAAAAGATAAGAAAAATGTAAGGTTTCCAGTTTGTAAATTCATGTAATATTCTATTTGTAGCAATAGATAAATTATGTAAAAATATTCATGCTTTCCATATGAAAACTGAAACTCTGTAAGTCAATAACGTTAACCACAAAGTGATTCCACAGCCACCAGCGCAGCCCTGAGTCTCAGCAGAGTCAAGCTCCGGGACGTTGAGAAAATAATGTAGCGGATCTTGAGTGGAGAAAATGAAAGCAAAGGAGGAACAGGCAATTGGTGGCACGTCCCTTTCCTAATAATCAGAACACGTTCAGTTTGCATTTCTGGTCTTTTTATTTAATGTAAAAATCTCAGAGTTGTCCCGAGCACGTAATGACAAGTCAAGCAAGGCTCTTCTACCCCCTAAGCCAATAACCCCCCAGCAGCCTGGTAAGTAGAAGTAATTTTTGTCAGAATAAAGAACTAGAGATATGATGACAAACAGTCCTCTACTCAGGATATACACATATATTATATGCATAATATGAGGTCATTATAATAATATTAATTAATATTACATACCATATACTAAAAAACATATAATACATTTAGAGTATATACATTAGAATATATTTATATATGTATACTAAAACAGAATTATGTGAGCTGAAAGCTACTTTTATATTTCAGATATATATCATGTTTGGCAGTGTTTCCTTTAAACAAACTACATAAAAAAGAAATATATTTATTTACCCATAGGAAAAAAACATAAAACCTCAGAATATCTGATTGAAATAATTTCTGTTAATAAAACATTTTACTAGTCATAAAATGGGAAATATTTCCTCAAAGAAAAATCTTATCCCCATCTTAACATAAAAATGCTACATACATGTTATATGCAACAACTAGTTTTATTTTATGCTTATAGAAAAAGAAGATTTTCCCATCATATGTTTGTATTCTCACTGCTAATACACCCTAGGTTTCAACCAATATTTTTTTTCAAATATATTTTTATTGACTTGAGAGAGAAAGAAAGGGAGAAGGAATAGGAGAGGGAGAGGGAGAAAGGGATGTGGAGGGGGAGAGGAGGGTAAAGAAATGGAGAAAGAAAGAGAGAGAGAAACATTGATATGAGAGAGAAACATTGATCGTCTGCCTTCCATATGCAATCCTATTGTGGTCTGAGCCCGAAACCTGGTCATGTGCCCTGACCGGGAATCAAACTGGCAACCTTTTGGTGCATGGACAACACCCAACCAACTGAGCCACACTGGCCAGGGCCAATTGGTATATGGTCAGGATAATGATCATACCAACAATATAAAACCAATAACCCCTGGCTTTGGTCACTGTCGGCATCTGATTATTGTTAGATAAGAAAGATAAGGATAACTGTTCATAAAGCCCTTAGCATGGGATTTGCTCTATGCGTAACGTCAAGTCTATGTTATCGCAATTAATAGTTCCCACTGATGTAGCCTTGAGGCAACTGTGGTTAAGTATTGGTTAGAGGTAGGACAGCTACTAAATGGTAGAGCTGGTTTTAGAATGAAGTCTTTTTAAGTTTGTGTTCTTAATCACTGGCATTGACTTGCAACGAGGTAAGTGCTTGAGTCCTAATGAAATAAATGAAAACAAAACCTTTCCTGCCCACACATCCCTCTCCAACTACAGATCCATTTTTCACTTCCTTTCTGAACAAAACTCAGAATTGACAACACTCACTGTCTCGCTCTGCTATGCCCATTCTCCTCTCAACCACACTCCAATCTACTCTTTGCTCTGACTTCTATAGTTATACTCTCAGAGTAATGGCTGTGACATTTTACCATAAAAATAACAATTTACAGTCATGGCCACATACAACATGTAGGTAAACCACAGCCCGCATATACCACAGTGCTCACATAAGATTGTAATCGAGCTGAAAAACCTCCTACCACCTAGTGACATCATATTACTATTGCTGCGACTGTACGCCTGTTTTCTGCCATCTCAGTTGATGCCATCAGCTAGGAATGCCTGTGGCACTCACCTGGGCCAGGTGAGCTTCCCGCAGACACCTCCCCTTTCTAAACCAATGAGCCAATTTGACTGAATCTTGTGGCTTTTTATGATCACCATTAAGGAGCTTTAAAGAAAAAATGGTGTGACCCAGGAATGAGAGGTTCCCTATGTAGCCGGAAGCAAACACACACATGAGGGCGCAGACACACCTGCCTACAAATTTTTGATCTGGGAAGATCTCATGTCTTTTCAAGATGAGTAATAATCAGAAAGGACCCAGGAGAGGGTCTATGTCCAAAACTGAGTCCATGGGAGGAAAGTAACCAGAAATGAAAAGGCCAATGAAGAAAGTTTAGTTACAGAGCAGCTGAGCACTGGGACAAAGGATTTTTCCAACCAATCAAAAATAATTTCTGCCCTGGCTGGTTTGGCTCAATGGATGGAGTGTTGTCCTGCAGACTGAAAGGTCCTGGGTTCAGTTCCGGTCAGGGGCACATGCCTGGGTTGCAAGCTCAATCCCCAGTAGAGGGTGTGCAGGAGGCAGCCAATCAATGATTCTCTCTCATTGTTGATGTTTCAATTTCTCTCTCCCTCTCCTTTCCTCTCTCTAAAATCAATACAAATATATTTAAAAATACATACATACATACATTTCTAAGTGTCTTTATTTAAAAAGAGCTTCAAGCAGAAGGGCCACAGCAAAGACCCGTAAAATG
Organism: Myotis davidii; assembly: GCF_000327345.1. Taxonomy (NCBI): domain Eukaryota; kingdom Metazoa; phylum Chordata; class Mammalia; order Chiroptera; family Vespertilionidae; genus Myotis; species Myotis davidii. The sequence continues at coordinate 614,788 of NW_006287372.1, read as the reverse complement.
GACAACAGAAGAAAAACAAGCAAACAAACAAACAAACAAAAACAAACAAACAAAAATCGAGTGAAATATGAGCCAGACGGAAGGTGAGCCTGAACACAGGCTGAAATGCAGCAAACACAGGTTGTTTCACACCCTCACTCTGACCGGAGGGCACTTGCCCGGGAGAACAGATGCCATTAAGTCGCTGTCATTGCCTCCTGTTACTTGCTGTAGAATACAAAAGAAATACAAATTCTCATTTTGTAATCATATCACATCAGGCTGAGCCAGCAATTTACACAAACCTGTCCTTTTCCCACCTGCAAAACTGTTTGTGAGACCATGGTTACCTGGTCTGGACAGGCCCGGTGTGAAGGCAGCGCTGGGTCACCCCAGCCTCGATCCACCCAGGAGACGGGGAGACAGGGATCCCCGAGCAGGGCCTGCAGGTCAATGCCCACCCCACCGCGGTGTTCCTTGTGAGTTTTGTAAAAATGGTAGAGTGTGTGCTGGGCCAACAAGTGAGGACAATACAACCAGCTGCAGGGAGGGCTCACAGTGACCTTCCTCCACCTCCTGGTTTCCTCTGGCTCGCTGCTGGCGACCTAGCTTTGGAGAGGACCAGCCCCGAGGTGTCCTCGCACCAAGGAAAACGCACAGCCTGTTCCCATCTGCAGGGTCCAGGTGATGGATGCCTGTCTTAGATGTCAAGCTGAAAACAAACAAGAGGATTGTGTTGTGGTCTGGGGAGAATGTAATCACTCCTTCCACAACTGCTGCACGTCCCTGTGTGTGAAACAGAACAATCGCTGCCCTCTCTGCCAGCAAGACTGGGTGGTCCAAAGAATTGGCAAATGAGAGTGGTGAAAGGGCTTCTTAGTGCATTTGTCCAGAGCCCTGGTGGGTCGCCTTATCAAGTGCCCTACAACGGCGAGGACACTCCGGAGGACTGTCTTCAAATAGGAGGAGATGGATCTTTGGTCCTTGAGGACTCATCCAAGGCATTGGGTTAGCATTTTGTCAGTTTTATTTTCAGAAATTCTCTACAATTAAGAAGATAATTTATTAAAGATGGTCTTTCCTATCTCTGTGATATGTGTCACACTGCTCAGAAGTGCTATAAAGGAGGAGAGAACTACAAATTGAATGACCTTTATAATTTACTTATTGATATGTAAGGGGCTGTGGAAGTCGTTGGAAGAGAACTTTTGCATGCTTAAGGTTGATCAGTTAAAAAAAAAAAAGACAATGTTATAGTAACAAATAAAATGCAGTTTAAAACCAAAAAAAAAAAAGAAAGAAAGCTTAAAGAACGGGATGGCTGTGATAGGTATTTGTCCAATTAAATAAATGTACTACAATCAGAGGTAGATTATCCAGATTTTACTCCGAATTTATGCCACAGTCTTTCACACTGGACCACTTTGGAATGCCTGTGTAATTTAGATAGAAAAAATATACAGATTGGAAATAGCAGTTGATATAAGGTATTTATACATGCATGTTTTCAATGCATTCTTATACTGTATATTTCTGATAGTTTTATAAACTTATAAAACCTTAATCCTTCCTACAACAGATAGGTGATTAATAGAAGAATCTACTAATTAATGTTCCTTCTGGGGGAAAATCTGATAAGGACAGACAAGGAATGTTCATGTCCCTGCTGTGAGCACAAACCAGTGCAGAGGTGGCTGCGTGACCCCTCGGTGTCACTCAAGGGTGCCTTCGCTTCTGGATCTTCTGCTCAGAACGCGCACAGCAGTGGGGACCGAGGAGGCGACAAGAATGGCAGGTTTCATGATGTAAGAAAGAATGTCCCCAAAGTGAAATTCTGAAACATTTTAGTACAAGCATGTCACACTCAAAGGCTAACATGGGCCAAATAAATGAGGTTTAAGTTTATGTGGGCCACAAAAAAAACAAAAGCTTCAATTTTCATAGAAACATAGGTTTATTTTGATAGAGACATGCTGAATACAAAGGGCTGAAATAAATAAGTAATCATTAACATAAAATAATAGAACATTTTAATAAAAATTAATATTTGTTCTTGAACATTAACTTACCAGACACTGAATAACTGCACAAATTAATAAGCATAACGATTATAGTAATCAGTCATCAGCGAACATTGTAGCTCCTTATTAATAATCCTATATAATAAAAGGCTAGTATGCAAATTGTCCCCTCAACCGGGAGTTTGACCAGGGGGTGGATCCGGCCAGCCAACTGCCCGTGGTCCCGCCCCCTGGCCAGCTTGATTGGCACCAATCAGGGAGCCAGCCAGACTCCACCAGTGCATGAGTTTGTGCACCAGGCCTCTAGTTATATATAACAGGATATTGTAAAAATTAAATTACAAAATTTTTATTAAAATGTTTCTTACATACCGTTATTTTGGCTGGGCCACAAAAATATTTGTTGTGGGTCGCATGTGACCTGCTGGCTGAGAGTTTGACTGCTTGTTTTAGTACATTTGGGGCATCGGACTTTGTCAGAAAAAGTAAAATCAAAACAAAAACTGGTTGGGAATTGAAGGTTTGAAAGGCTTCATTGGGCCAACTGAGTTCAGGGGAGAAAGTCCTGAGTGCATTTTGGGACAGGATGGGTCACAGAGGACAGCCAGCTGGACCCCGCGTGGACAGTATTCTATGGCAGCCACATCTGCAGGCTCCCTGTGCCAGGCGCTGAGCGAACCCTTCACAGACACTGACTTCTCACCGTACGTGGGGGGGGGGGGGGGGGGGGGTAGCTGCACTCTTGTCCTTTTAACTGAGGACAACAGAGGAGCCTAGGAATTCAGTGACCCCGGAGCCAGCATTCCCCCCAGGTGGTCGCCCCCATGCCAGCTTCAGCTACTGCAAAGGGTTCAGAGAAGCCATCCACCCGAACCCAGGAGAGGAGGAGGGCTGCTGAGGGTGCTTCCCACAGTCCCCTGGAACCAATCAGGAGCTGCCACCTGGACAGGGAGCCCTCTCTACTCGGGACTGTGGAGCAGGGAAGGGAGCGCCCTTGGAGAGCGCATCGGGCACGGACACTGGGCATCCCCACTGTGAGGGCAGGGGCTCCCCAAACGCCAGCTTTTCACTTGGATGAGGGCAGGCCGGTCCTGCCTCGGCCTCTGCGCCCTCCAGACCACAGATACGCACATCGGGACGTGCGTGAGGGTTCCAAGTGCCTCCTTCTAGATTGGAGAGGAGCAGGAAACAATCCGCACCCCAACACGCATGCAGGTGCACACACGCACACACCCGCGCACACTTCTCCACGTCGGAGAGGGACAGCAATCACACCCCTCTGCCAGCATCTGCCTCCCACCGCCAGCCCCCCCACTCCCACCCCTGCCTGCCTGGGCGGGTGAGGGCACCGGTCCAGCCCCAGCGGGTGGCTCCTTTGTAAGGGCGTCTCTGATGTCTTTACTGCTTTGCTGTGGGTGGGGATAAGCAGTCCGGCTTCTTACCGGAGATCACACGAGGTCTGTTAACACTGATGCTCCCCCGAAAAGACGAGAAAAGCTGAACTATTTCCTTCCACAAAAACCACTTGCTCACCTCACCTCCTCACAGCCCCGCCCTCACGGCCGGTTAGACAACGGTGATGGGGAGGGAGGGCTCCCCAGGCAGCTGCGCACAGAATGCCACGTGCGCGGCAGATGAAAGGGAGAGTGATGGCAATTTTGTGCTGCTTGTTCCAGGGTAAACACTGGTAAACTGATTACGAGAGGCACCTCCACGGAGCGTCTGTGGATGGAGGATGAGTCTCTGATTACTGGTTTTGTCTTCATTTCTATTTGATAAATTGCATTTAATTGTAGTGTAATTAGGTAGCACCTCTAGCATTAAAAATATAAACCATGTAATAAGATATAATTTCTGAGAAGAGCATAAATTCCGATGACTGTAAATAAAGAGACCACATGAGAGCTCCGTGAATTCATCCGAACAGGTTGGTTTGGGTATTTTTTTAAAGAGATTGCTTTGCATAATATGCAACTTTATTCAAAGTGTCAATTCCAGAATTCTCCATGAAAAAGCAATTGAATAAATCTGCTTACATGCAAATGAATTTTATAATAGATACAATCTGCCCACTAAATGAAGCCTTAGACATTTAAAAATACCCATCAAATTCTCCTCTAATTGCAGCAACTACTAATTAAATCAAGTGCTTAACTAGTGAATCACAATTAAACAGCAAATTTCAAAGCCGCACCCAGTTGACATTTATTCGGGAATGGGCTTGGGTCCTCTGTAGTCCCCTGACGACATCCCACTGCTTTTTCCTGCATTTCCCATCCCAGGCAGCAAGGTCAGGTATCTGAAAAGCGCTTCTGGCAAGTTCCATTGGTCCAAGGATATTTCAATTGGTCTTTTTGATCAAAACACAAGAAAATAACAGTGACTGCTATTCATAACTCACTTCCATATTCTGTAAAATGTCACCAAAGAGCAGACATGCTGTTGGCAGTAACAGTGGTGATTCCAAATCTTGCTACCAGATGACAGGCCACGGGGCCCAGGGGCCACTGGGAGGGGCATGTTGGTCCTATCACCCGCTGCTCACCTGTGCTGCTCCTACCCCTTCTTATTCAGAAGTGAAGAAGCCAGTAACTCCATGGCACAGTAACGTTTGGAGGCCAATGACAAAACTCCCAGAATGCACCAGAAACTGTATCTCCTTTAGAAAGCCTTGGCATGAAAATTCCAGCATTGTTCTTGTTTGGTCATTCTCTAGGTGTAAGTTCCCCTTGCTGGTTACTTCCTAAAGCACATGGACTGTATTTCCCTTCAATGGGATGGCAGTCAGAGTCCCTGCTGAAAACAGTATTAGAATCATTTGCCACTGCCATCTGGAATACTCGCCTCACTCAAGGTTTTGGATCATGGTCTCAATCTCCACTCCAACTCGGAGGCTTGTCTTAGATGACTCCGAGTCAATGTTGATGGCCCGAACCACACAGAGAAAGTATTATCACCTTGTCTCCAAGATACCATTGCACCTCATCTGACAGCCCCTTCAGGCCTGCTCTGGAAGTTGCCATCCACGGGGGTCCCCCTCAACCTCAACCGTCGTCTTCCCTGTGTGGGTTTTTCCTCGCTTGCATGTCCTCACCAGCAGGGAAGAGTTAATTCTTCACATTTGACAGAGTTCCAACCTCAAACCTAGTGGGACAAGCCGTGATTCTGGCTAGGCCTTTAACTAACCCTAAAGGAGAACGTCTTAAGAACATGCAAGCTGGTGAATTTTACCTCATCATCGATTAACACAATTCGTTTCAGCCACACCTTCCCAACCCTTACACATTCCACTGCAGAGATCACTTCTCACCCAGGCCACCCCAACAAGCGTGTATCTAAGTCCAGAAGAAACTTATCAGTATTACTTTACTTGATGTTACACAGGTATGTGCTAGTTTATCACTCATTCTTTATATATTCATCATTTCATAGGCAAACCTCTATTCCGTGACCACCTTCCCTCCCGATTTTCTCCTGTCTGAGGCAACTCCTCTCATGCTTTCTCATGTTCTTCCTCAATGTGGCTATTAATATTTTATCTGAACAAGGCTCCAAACGAAACCTCAATTTCTTTTCACTCTATTTTTCTGTCCAGATGATCTCACTCAGTTCGTGGGCTTAAATTTTATCTATGCATTGATCACTCCCAAATGCTTTATCTATGGCCCAAATAATCCTTCTAAGCTCAGATCCACAGAGATAGCGAGAGTTGATGACATCCAATATCAAACTCATCACCCCCCATTTTCCCTCCAAAAAACTTCTCCCCATTGCTTACTTCCTTTATAGCACTAGCCTTTACCTAATTGTTAAGCCAGAAATCAGAGAGGGGTAGTTTTATAAATGTGTGTGTGTGTGTGTGTGTGTGTGTGTGTGTGTGTGTCAACACAAAATAGATTTCTTAATGTGGGGCTGCATTCAGAAAAATGTTGGAAAGCCAAATTTAACAGATATAGTGCTTAGAAAAGTGTCTGTTCCATAGTAACGATTCTAAGATGTTAGCAAGTATTATAACTATTGTCTTTAACTCAACATTCTCCTTCAGGCCCTCTACAGAATCAATCCATCACCAAATCCTCTCCTCTGTATTCCTCCAGCCCTCCTGCTGACCGATGCTAAGCCAGGTGTCACTGGCCCAGACCCTGGAGCAGCCTCCTACCTGCGCTGGCCCACACTCTGCCCTCCGCAGACTTTCCCCACTTGCCTCAGGTTGGCCTCCTCAGGAACCAATAGGACGAAGTCAGCACCACTCCCTTCCTCAGCAGCATCAACAAAACTCATGATCCCATGTATCCCAGCTTCAAGGCCTTGTCTCAGGGACACTGCTCACCAAATTCCTTTAGGATTCTGGGCCTCCACACCTTTCCTCTGCCCAGAACAAATTCGCTCACTGCCTCCCAGCTCCTGCTTTTGTGCCTGACTACCTGCTATTTGTAGTCTCAATGTATAGCTTAAAGTTTATGTTCTCCAGGAAGCTTTACCTGAGACCTTTCCATCAGGAATCTCCACACTATAAATAATGGCCCACAGCATGTTATGAAGTCAGTATAGTGGGTCTCTAACCAGTAATTATTTTTAAGTTGTAGAATGTTACGCCTGGTATGAATTGAGATGAGATGGGATATATAATTCATTATATGCAGCTAAAGCAAAGTACTTTTTTATAAATGTGTGTGTATGTATGTGGGGGCAGGAGTTGTGATAAAAGAAAGTGTATTTTTCTTACTGAGTCACATTCAAAAATAAGTTTACAAACCACTGCTCTAAGTGACCACCATTTACGTGTTTTCCTAACACCAGTCTCTTTAGTAAAATGAGCACACTCAGGCTGTTATCTATGTATCTGCAATGAAGTATTTGTCTTATATAACATGTAGGAAATAAAGCAAGCTAAGACAGCCTCCATTCAACAAGGTGTCAAAACATAACCCCCACCAGATAACAGCTCATTCTCTAAGTTGAGCCTGCGTCACCGAGGGATCCTTTTCTGGGCACTGATTAGGAAGCCATAAAAGGAAGGGAATGATGGATATTTTGCTACAGGTGTTGCTGCCTCTGCGAAGTTCAGGTTCCACAACTACTGACAACAGACAGGGCTAGCATGCTACCTACCTGAGATGCGGCACCTTCCCTGCTGGCTACTAAGTTATGTAACTCCTTCAAGTTCCTTTTTCTTCCTTCTCTGTCAGCTGAGGTGACACTCCCTGACTGACTGGGTTACAAATGTTAGTGGGTAACAGGCACCTAGAATGGTGTCTATCAAGAGGAGGGCATTTAGTAACATGCTGGCCTTCCTCCTCTCCATTTCTTTCCTTCTCCTGGCTTGGCCTCCTGAAGGTTTCTTTGACATACAATAGATGTTCCTATTTCATACTTTATATTCTACGTAAGTACAATGTCATCAAACTAAGTTCAAGTACAATATAAGTCAAGCCAATGGCTTCATAAAGCTTCTTCCATTTTTACTCCACCTTGTTTATATTTTCTCCTATTCTCCTATTCATAGCTGAGCAGGCCACTTGTTCACACCAGTCTCTCCCGGTAATTCCAGGATTCACACCCAAACATTCCGTCAGGTTCAGAAATCTGGAATCTTTCCCGTGTTAATGGGACTGTTTACTACTCAATAGGGGAGCGCTGTCAGGGTCCAGCAGATCATGTCCATCGGCGAGAGGAAATACAGAATGTCTCAGAAAGAAGGTCCTATGATGGCTCTGCCAGAACTGCTTTATGTAGCAACTGAAGTAAATATCACTATGTGGTTGACCTAACAAAGATTTACTATTTTACTCCACCTCCAAGGACTATAAAGTCTACCCCCAGCATTTCTTAGAATGTCCATGAAATTCTATACAGATAATTTAACAAAGAAATGAAATGGGAAGGAGGTAGTAATTTGGGATTTAACAACTCAGTGAAAGTCGTAAGACTAGAAGCAATTCCAATACTAACCAACATCTCATTAGTTGGGCATAGATAACTGTACTTCGAAATTTCGGGGAGGAGGGGTGCTTATACAGCTTGAGTCTCTTCTGTACCACTGGTTCCATTGATCTCACATGTTCCTCAACATGGAAGACCTCTAGAAGAAATGAACAAACACAAATTAACCACAACGAGTTCCCAAATATCTCCCGAAGCTCGTGTTAAAGCACCAAGCATCTCTACTAATTCTTTAAATGTTTTCCTGCCTTTCAAATAAACCTCTGCATCCAGACAGGCCTCTGTTTCTGGGTGTCAAAAAGAAAAAGGAGGTGGAGAAGAACAGCTTGAAGAGACATGACTTTGAAAGCAGCATTGCCTTTGAGCAATCTAGTTCTCAAATGTAACAACCTTGATTTCCTCAATGTGCTTATTTCATAACACGTTGAAACATTTCTAAAGCCTGGTAACAATATTTATTGTAGTATATTCTTTATTTTAGAAAGTGTTAGGCGTTTTTCACTTGAATAGGCCACATATTTTTAAAACTGCTGTATTTCTCTGTATGTTAAATGTATTCATAAATAGCTTAATGCTTTATAATTTAAAATACTTTCATTTTATTTTTGTTATATGTTGTCACCAACATTTCATGTGGGTTCTGGAACTGTCACTTTATACAGGAAAAAGAGATTACTCTTTGGTCTCGGTTTTCTTAAGTCTATAATAACTAAGCAGATGTCCGCTATGTGAACTGAATACAGAATTCAGGTATATAAACAAAGTTTGGTTTGAATTAGAAAACAAATATAGTATTTTTAGTTGACTTGTTAAGTCATTAACATTATCACGGTATACATCAACCAGCTTCATCTACCCAACATACTTTATTTTAATTGAGTTCTCCTAAGTTCCACTAATCACACTAGAAATCAGAAAGGCACCAGAATCATCATCCTACATAGAAATTTGACAAAGTTCTCTTGAATATATATATTCAAAAACTGGAAAATCTCTTAATTTGTCAAATACTGTATCCAATTATACACAAAAAATACTGGTTTTTGCTAAATTTTGAATTAAATTTTCCCAACAAAAAAATGAGACTGATCAAAAGTAAATTTCTTAATTTTTGCCACAATCCATTTCAGGAGTAAAAGTCAGATCTCTGAAATGTATGCTTTAATAAATGTTATATGTTTGAAAACTAATGATCAAACAATCTATTTTTGTTTGCTAGGTGTCTAATAGATAATTTTGGTTGTTTTCTCTTAGTTCTGTTGGCCTTAAACCATCTTCTATCGACATAAAAATTTTCACCTTCTCTTTTAAGGAGAGTAGAAAGAGGGAATAAAAAGAACATCATTGGCATTTATACTAGGCATCATGTTACACACTATATTTCTTACCATATTTAATGCTCCACCAATATATATTACAGAAAAATAAAAAAAACAAGTTATATGTAATAACAGTACATTTCAGTCATTTGCAAAGACAGAGTTTTTAAAACTCTAGATTTCTAAAATACGATTTAAAATTCTAGATTTCTCAACATCAGTTTCATCACTGGTGACCCTTTGGTGTTATATAAAATCATAGAATATAAGTCACTTTCATTTCTTGTCCTTAGTAGCATGGAAATGTGTATATTTTAAATTAATATTTCCTTACTTCTGATCTGCTGTTTCTTTTCAATCATAACGAATTTAGAAAATTAATTAAATTGATGACAAGATAGGAAAACAGGATTAGGCTAAAGGCTCATCTCTAAAACCACATAAGAAAGAAAATGTCATCTGTCATTTTAATTTATTGTCCCTTATCACTTAACTATCAAATGATATAGTTCTGACATTTAGAAGAAAGACGATGGGCATAAGAAATGTCACGGCTTTTTTCGCTCCAAATACCACTTTATTTTCAGAAAGCGTAACAACGGAAATGCAGGTGTTGTGTAATTTGTTTTTCTTTTCACACCATAAGCTTTGCCTGGAAACTTGCAGCAGCCAAACCTGATATCTGTTGCCTAGCAACCATCTGACAATGGTAAGACTTAGGTGACCTGGATATATATCAGACTGTTAACCCTTATACAGCTGAATTAATTAAATACTTACAGACTCTTAGGGTTCCTAGGTTAAAAAATATATTGAAGTGAAATTTAATTTTAACTGTCAACAATTTAATTAAGTTGATTTTCTTATGGTAGGAATTAAAGAATTGTAATAAACACAGTAAAGAGTTTCAAAATAGCAATAAAATGTTTTTTAAAACATAGAAGAATGGCTTGCATTTTCTTATCTGGTAGGCTTCAAATTAAATACCCTGAGTGACTCTTCAATGGAAGCCTCAGTTTCTACCTTTATCATCCCACTGATATGCACACACATTTTTCCACAATCTGAATGTCACAAAAAATTCTGAAAAATAAGATCATTGGCATTAGCTCAGTTTGTCAATGGCAGACATCGCCAGTGCTTAGAACAAAACCATGAAGCTGAACAAAGAGATGTTAACCTGCTGAGCATTTGGGTAAACACATTAATCTCTAATGTTAATTTGGAGCAATAAAAATTAATAATTGCATCTGTTAAAAATAGTTACACTTCTAAAAATACAATTACTGGATATATTATGTAAGTACTTGCAAATGAAGATAAAGAGACAAAGAAGAGAGAGACTAAGTCTTTGCAAAACAGTGACATTTAAATAAGTACAATTCTTGAGGCTAAAAAAATAATAGAATGCTTTGCTGAACTCTCTGACAACGCTGTGTCTTTAAAATGTTAATATTCACTTGTAGGGACCAAGTGTTCAGAGTTCTTCCAAAAAATTAAGTAATTATAAATAGAATAATTTTCATCATGTTAGTCAAACTATTAAATTGTATATGGGTTGAAAAAGGTAAAAACAAAATGTGTGTGTGCATATCTGTTTGTATAGTAATTAAGAACAAAAATAACTGAGCACTCATATATTTAATTTTTTAAATTATGAACATTTATCATTAAGGATATCTTCTTATAATAACTGAATAAATTTATTATAAAAATCCGTTTACACCCTACCTGGTGTATTCAGTGGTTACAGCGTCGGTCTCAAAACCAAAGGGTTGCAAGTTCCCCCCCTTGGTGGGGTGAGTGTGGGACGCAACTGATTGATATGGTTCTCTCACATCAATGTTTCTGTCTCTCCCTGCCCCTTCCTGCCTTCCACTCTCTCTAAAATAAATGGAAAAAAATATCCTCCAGTAAGGATTAAACCAAAAAAATCAATTTATTAAACCCTGAGTAAAAAAGGAGCCTCATTTGTAAATGGGCTATTAGCAATATTGAAAGACAGTCCCTACTAATTTCAGAGAAAAACTTAGATTCTCCAAGGATAAAGGGTAGTACAGTGGATTGCAAATGCTTATTTAAATATAGAAAGAATCTATTTAAAAACAATAAAATCAATTTGTATCATTCAGTTAATTTATAATATTATACATGTTATTCAATTGATGGTTTCTAACGCAATGAAATATTCTATTAGAGTTCTTTTAACAAAGTTTAAATGGCAGAACTTGAAAGGTAATGGGAGAAAATGCAACCATGTGTCCTAAGAAATTTGCCTCAAATGCAAACAGAAAGGCTGTACCTAAAAGAAAAATCAGAATCCAGTCAGGATGTTTGTTATTTTTATTACAGAGAGAAAAGAAAATATTCCCAAAGATGGAAAGGAAGAATAGGAGAGTAATAATAGTGAGGGAAAGACAAAGTTAACAGATGGGAAGGTGATTATCGTCTCTGCCATGCACCCCTAAACATCACACCCTCTGCGCTTCACACACCCAGAAGCACATAGAGGAGTAGAGCACCCATCCTGCAGGACAAGGAGGGGAAGAAAGAACTTGGAAAGGACACTGACTTTACTGCAGGAGTTTTAAACTGAACAGGACCACTGAATTCAGTGGAGGCTTTGCAACCACAGAGCTGTGTGAACTTGGGCAAGTGACTGAATCTGTTCAAGACAGGATTGTCCCTGTCAATAGCAAGGAGTCGGACCTTGTTACAGTGAAATGACATGATGCCTGTTGGGCTCTTCGCAGAGTGCCTGGCACACAGTAAGTGCACATAAAAGGAGGAGGGATGGAATGGGGAGCTGCAGGATGGAACAGATATTTCGCACTGATAAATACATTCACGGATATTCTGAGGCTCTGTCAATAAGAAATGCAAGACACTCTCAGCACTGACTCTACTCAAGTTGAGACTATTAACTCATTTATAGTTTCAAAAACCTTTGTGAAGTAAATCCAATCACTGTTACCTACTCAGTGAGAAACCTGTGACTAAAATAATTTTGGGACTTATTACCGTTGACTCACCCAGCAGTTTTTAGATTGAATCTCATGCCACGCGGTTTCCCAGGCCCTCAGTCTGCAGAAGTCAATAGCTAAGACAGAGCGAAGGCTGCAGCCCAGCGTGAGTCTTCTCACTGGGCCGCTTTATGCCGAAGCCTCAGAGCCTTCCCGATGCTGCTTTCTAACTGGAAAGAGCAAATTGATTGCCCTTTTCCCTGGTGGTGAGCTACACAGAATTCCAATAAGGGAGCCGGTTTTAATCAGCATAAAGAACCTAAACCACAGATTGAGTGCCTTTAGTGTATAAATCCCCAGGGAAAGTTAATGAAACCAGAATGTTGAAGATTCTTACATATATATTCAGCCATAATTGGCCAGGAGTAAATGTTGGTTTCATGCAAGCAATCAAGCTAAAATAATTACGCTGTTTCAATGCTAGTAAGCATTCAAGTAGAAGGTTAATAGAATAGTACATGCATTCAACGCATGTTCATTGAACACGTCCTAAGTACCAGAGTGTCATCAAACTCCTAAGTTAGGAGTGACAGAGGTGAGGGTGAGCAGGAAGAGGTACAGATGGTCCTGTGTGGGGCGTCAGCAAGCAGGCAATGAGGAGGAAGCGGGTGCTGGGGAAGTAGATAAGAATGTAAGAATGTAATGTCATCGGGACGTGGGCGTGGACATTATACTTGAGTGCAGGGCACCCAGAAGGAGACCAGGTGTGATGGTTAACTTAGTCAAATGCACTGTGCTTTGGGGCCCAGATATTGTGTTAAACATTATTCTGGTGTGTCTGTGAGGGTGTTTCTGCGGGAGGTTAATGCATACATCCAGACTGAGTTAGCAGACTGTCTCCCAGTGTGGGTGGGCCTCGTCCAATCCTGGGAGGGCCTGGATGGAACAAAAAGGCAGAGTAGAAAAGAATTCACTCCCTCTGCCTGCCAGCCTTGCGCTGGGACATCTGTCTTCTGCCTTTGGACTCAGACCGGAATTTACACCATCAACTCTGCTGGGACTTCTCAGCCTCCATAATCACGTAAGCCAGTCCCTTATAATAAACTAGGGCCCGGTGCACAAAATTTCTAGCACTGGGGCAGGGTCCCTCAGCCGGGCCTGCGCCCTCTCGCAGTCTGGGACCCCTCAGGGGATGTCTGCCTCCTGGCTTAGGCACAGGGGGGAGTGGGCCTAAGCTGGCAGTCGGACATCCCTCTCACAGTCCGGGACCCCTCACTCCTGCCACCACTCCTGCACTTGACATCCATGAGCCTGGCTCTGGCTGAGCAGCACTCCCCTGTGGGAGGTCACTGACCACCAGGGGGCAGTTCCTGTGTTGAACGTCTGCCCCCTGGTGGTCAGTGTGCATCATAACAACCAGTAGTTCTGCCATTTGGTTGATTTGCATATTAGGGTTTTATTATATAGGATTACATATATACTCTTCTCAATGACCGTACCAGGTGAAACTGGGATTCACAGACAGGTGTGTTTGGCCACCAGACCCTCATGCTTTTCTGGACCCTGCTGCTGTTACCTGTGTCCCGTAGCATCATGGGAAGGGAGTGATTCTGGTCCTCAGGTAGCTCAAAATCATACTGCTGAGAAACTATTGAGACAGGAAAGGCTTTGGAGTGAAAAAAAAAATGGCTTTAAAAAGTGTGACAGACATGTCAGAACTGATGGCTTACTGCATAAAGGAAAACAAAATAAATGCATGGTCAGTGATAGTCGGTGATGTCCAATGAGGAGCCCCGGAGGAGTTAGGTTATGACAATGGTGGGACGCTGCTCTGACTGAAGAAGACATGGAGGACGTGTGCTCACATAACCTGGGACGTGGAAAATCGTCTTGTTTGACAAACAAGAGTCCACAGAAGGAAAGCCCCTCAGAGACACATTGCTGAATAGATTCTTTCTGAAAGAATAAAATACCATTAATATTATGAAATACTGGGCCTTTCAAGAAAATTTCCATATAGTTTTAAATGATCTGATGGTAGTTTGAAATATGATATCAAAATATGGTTATTTTTAGTTTCATTTAAAGGGTAAATTATTGGAGAACTTGGCCTAAAATAATAAATTTCAGTGCAAGGCCAGGTCTTGTTTACACACAGGCAGAAGCAAGGCACACGGCTGCACATCCAGGGCTCAGGGCACAGGCCGAGCCAGAGGTTCCCAGAGCAGCTGAGATCCACTGTGTGGGAGAAGCTTCTAAGGCTGAACATGAGTCTAGTTCTGCTTATTGTCACGGGATTTTAAAGAGATGTCCCATGAAACAAAAGTAGAGGCCAAGACCTCTCCCACAGCTGACATGGACAGGAAAACGGACGGACCCCCAGGCGAGGAGAAGAACAAATCTGTGTCTCCCAGGCGAGTCAGATGCACGAGCCTGGAATCTCTGTCGGGTGTATTATCCGAAGGCTGCCTGGGGAAACACAGGTACTTTAATGTGTCATTATTCCTTCACTTGGGGGAAAATAAAATTGTAACCCTAAAAGGCTCATCTCTTATTCTAATTAAAATGAGACAGCTGTTGGGATTTTAGAGCAGTGGTTTTCAACCTGTGGGTTGCAACCCCTTTGGGGGTCAAACGACCCTTTCACAGGGGTTGCCTAAGACCATCGGAAAATTTACTTTGAATTTATATTAGTTCACACAAACACTCCATCCATGCTTTTGTTCCGGCCCTCCGGTCCAGTTTAAGAACCCATTGTGGCCCTCAAGTCAAAAAGTTTGCCCACCCCTGGACTAGACCTTCACAGATCAGAGGTGAGATGAGAAATCTGCTTGGCTCTGAACATGCAATGAGCTGCCCCACAATGTTAACAAAGCACCAACCACAGGACCCAGTAGACTTGCTTCCTCCAGCGACTCATTAGCAAATACAAACATCCCACCAGCTCTGCAATCACGACTTCAGGCCCATCCGCTTGGAGACAAGGAGTCAGTAATGGTGACACCATTACATTGCAACATAAGCTTCCATTATTCCATTAATTTTCCTTAACTGTGCAGGAGTGTGCTTTAGTTATTCTTAAATTTCTAATCTGAATTAACATTAAAGACTTTTTTAAATGCAAAAAGAAAATGTCAGTTTTGTCAAGGTTGCACAGGTGTGATTTTTTTCTTTAAAGAAACACAAAGACAAAGATTATTTTTTTTAAAAAAAGAACAGAATTTAAACAGCCATACCTAGAAATATCTAGACCTGCATATATTTTACTAGGGGTCCAGTGCACAAATTTGTGCACCTTGAAAGGAACTGTAGGCCACTAGGCTGCAGTGGGCACAGGGGTAGGTCTCGGCCCATCCTCTACCCCACCACCTACCCCCCCCCACTGTGGCCCCTGGTCCCCTCTCTGCCGGCAGCCCCACTCCTGCTGCCGCTCCCGCATGCTGACAGCACCAGCCCGCTCACACCTGCTGACAGTGCAGAGTGACTGGGACCGGCACCAGCAGCGGGTGCGAACTGCAACTGCTGCCACAATTGTCGCTCACGAGCAGGGGGCGGTGGAGAAGCCCTCAGGGGCAATCAGCGCTGGCAGCCATCGCTCGCACCTGCTGACAGCGCCGAATGATCGGGACCAGCGCCAGGGGCCGACAGCAGGTGCAGTCAGCGGCTCCAGCACCAGCTGCAGGTCAAGCGGGGCCG
>NW_006287372.1:597036-598695 GCF_000327345.1 Myotis davidii | reverse complement strand
TGTGCACTGGCGGTGGGTGCAAGCAGTGTCTCCAGGGCCAGCAGCGGGTGCGAGCAAGAGCAAAGAATTTTCAGTAACCACCAGAGGCTCACCCCGATGACAGCGACTGGTGCTCTGCCTTGATCTGGCACCCCAGTTCACCTGTTCCACCATCCCGCCGCAGCCAACACCCGCCATGTTCTATGCTCTGCGGCCTGCTGCCGATGCCTGCCATGTTCTGCACGCAAGGAGCAGGAGGAGGTAGAGAAGCCCTGAGGGGTCATCGGGCCAGCAGCCACCACTTGCACCCACTGCTTCACCGAGAGATTGGACAGGCGCCAGGGCAGGCAGTGGGTATGAGTGGTGGCTCTAGCACTGGCAGCAGGTGCGAGCGCTGGGCAGGACAGTGGTGCACGAGAGCAAAGAAATTTCAGTAACCAACAGAGGCTCACCCCGATGAGAACGACTGGTGCTCCACCTTGATCTGGCACCCCAGTTCACCTGCTCCACCATCCCGCCACAGCCAACACCCGCCATGTTCTATGCTCTGCGGCCTGCTGCCGATGCCTGCCATGTTCTGCACGCACCCCTTGGTGGTCAGCACACGTCATAGTGACCAGTTGTTCGGTTGTTCCCCTGTTTGGTCTATTTGCATAGTAGGGTTATATATATATATATATGATAGGGTGAGTTGGTATTCATCCTTGCTTTGCCTCATTTTAATGCATTCAATGTTCCTTTCCCCATCAGTTCATTCCAATGCCCAGAGTTGTAGTGTTTTTGTAGAAAATCTCTTGACATTGCTACTTTGCCTAAATAACATGGAGAGCACAAGCCCACCAAAAAAAGAGGTTGGGGGAGGGGATCAAAGAACATGACATAGTAAAAGCAAACACAGTTTACTATCCTTTTGATAATTTCACATTTTCAAACTCCATGGAACTTGCTTGCCTCTGACAGTTTGACCTGGTGAACTACAGCATGCTCTTATTTCTCAGTGGTAGAAAATTTCAAACGTACACAAGTGTGAGAAACAGTACACTGAGCACACGTTTTATCTTCTACTTAACAATTATCAACATTTACCAATCTCAGCATGTCTCACATTCTTTGATGCATTATAGTTTAGGTTTAAACTAGATCCCATAAACCCAGGGGTTTAAGATATTTCCCTTTCATTAAATACTTAGGTTTATGGGATCCAGTTTAAACAAAATGTTACATATATAAAACTTTTTTATGTATAAATATTTATGTTACATACATGAATTATATAGAGAGAAATAGCTCTATGCATATACAACTACATATAATGTAATGTATATACTTATATATTACTACTAGAGGCCCGGTGCACAAAAATATGTGCACTCAGGGGAGAGGGGTCCTCAGCCCAGCCTGTGCCCTCTCACAGCCTGGGACCCCTCGGGGGATGTCCACCTGCTGGCTTAGGCCTTCTCCCCAGGAGATTGGGCCTAAGCTGGCAATAAGACATCCCTCTGGCAGCCGGGGAGCCCTCAGAGGATGTCCACTTGCTAGCGGGGAGCAGGCCTAAACTGCAGTCAGACATCCTTAGTGCTGCTGAGGAGGCAGGAGAGGATCCTACCACCACTGCTGTACTGGCATCTGTCAGCCTGGTTTGTGGCTGAGCAGAGCTCACCCTGCGGGAGTGCACTGACC
>NW_006287372.1:595065-596574 GCF_000327345.1 Myotis davidii | reverse complement strand
GTTTCTGCTGGGGTGCGAGGGGCTGAGGGCCGTTTTCAGGCTGGCCACACCCCCTTCAGGGCGGGGGTCCCCACTAGGGTGCCTGGCCAGCCTGGGTGAGGGAATGATGGCTCTTTGCAGGCTGGTCAAGCCCCTCAGTGGGGACCTTCACCCTATGGGGGTGTGGACAGCCTGGCTGAGTGGCTGATGGCTGTTTTCAGGCTGGCCATGCCCCCTGTTGACCCAAGCTCCCAGTCTCTCCTTTTTTTCTTTTTTCTTTTTCTGGTATTTATTTATCTTCTATAATTGAAACTTTGTAGCCTTGAGCAGAGCCCAGTGCTGGCCAGGAAGCTTGGCTTCCTCCATCACCAGGGGTAACCCAAGTCTCCTGCTCACTGCAGCTCCATGGCCGTTGCCATCTTTGTGATGGAGTGATGGTTAATTTGCATATTACTCTTTTATTAGATAGGATATATAACTATAGGTTAATATATATCTATATACACCTATATATAACTATATATACTATATGTATGTATATATCTCTACATATAAATATATAACCTCTACCCTCATGAATTTATATATATGTGTGTGTGTGTGTGTGTGTGTGTAACTATATATAATGTTAATATATACTTATGTATTACTATATGTAAATACTCCTACATATAACTATATATAATGTGTGTGAAAATGTGTATAGAACTCTATGCATAAGTATATAACCTCTTCATCCTTAAAGATGAAATACTTAGTAGATGCCAACTTTAATGGGACAACAGAATATAAGAGTTCTAGTTCAGAGACCAACACAGCACACCACGTGAACCCTTTCATGTCACTTACATTTTTACATTTTCTGCCATCACTTTCTTATTTTCCATGGTCAAGAGATTAAAAAGTACTTCCAGATCAAAGATCTTGTGATTTCAAGAGAATACATTTTAGTTGTATGCATACCTAAATTATCATTATCGTTTCAGATCTTGTTCTAATTGCAATGCTTGTGTCACAAAATTTTAATTTTCCTTTTATTAAAAGCACAAAGTTAAGTTGTTCAAATGTGCATAATATATGTTAAACTAACAGCAAAACTGGTAACCAGGAAGTATGTTGTATACCCACCATACATAAAATTTATTTTTATTATTTCCCAATGTCATAAGAAGAATTCTTGAATAATGGGGCATAAATTTTTTCAAACTCTTCCATTAGTAATATGAGACTGCAAAAAAAAAATGTGTAACAGAGGAAGACTAACAGTCATGGCAGGAAGCAAAACACTGAGTGAGTGTCCCCGAATCCAAGGCCACAGCACTCTCAGACCCAGACGAGCAGAAAAGACTTCAAAGTGAAGACGCCATAACAGCTCAGAACTGGAACTGGTGCTGGTTTTCTGTGTGGCAGTGATTGCTGGGGTCCAACCCCAGCAGGTCCAGGGGTCCCCAATAGGTGTGGACGGAGTCGGCAAAGAAGGAATGACACGGAGACAGCGTTCAGTTGATCAGCAGCCTTGCCAGGATCTCT
>NW_006287372.1:588721-594940 GCF_000327345.1 Myotis davidii | reverse complement strand
ATCAATGTCTATTCCAAAGGTTAGGGCATTTCTTATCTCCATTCCAAGGAGTAAAGAGTATGTAGCTTCAGCATGATTGTTCATAGTTAAAGTGATTAGTTACCTGCCTGGCATTTAGTTAAGGGGTTTTATTCCCTCCCTAACTTCAGGGGAAAATCCCTATCTGGGGAAACAACCTTTCTCAGAGAGGTGACCTTGGTTAAAACACATAGTGCCAAGAAGGTGACCAAACATATTAAGAACAGTATGCCATATATGCCAGGTCCCTTGAAACAGCAAGGATGGACCAGCTCCCGGCAAGTGACCACAGATTGAGTGGCTCAGAACAACACAAATTTTTACCTTACAGTCCTGTAGGTTGGAAGACTGACCTAGATCTTCGTCTGAAATCGAGGGGTCAGAGGGCTGCCTTCCTTTCTGCAGGCCCCCAGGCAACAGCTACTTCCTGCTGCACCTCATGTGGGCAAAGTTCAGTCAAAGTAGTTGTAGGACTAAAGACTAGGGTCCTATGGTGCTCAACATCCTGGGCCACTCCCAGCTGTAGTCATCTCTGAACCAACAATAAGATGTCAATGCCTCCTCACATGGCCATCTCTCTCGTACACAGCCAGGAGAGGTTCTCTGAAAAGTACTCGACAAATAACTCATGATAAAGTTGGAAAATCTAGAATATTCTCCCAATCTCCAGGTTCACAGCCTTAATCACATCTGCCATGTAGGTAACACATTCCCAGGCAGTGAGGATTAGGGCACGGACATCTTTGGGGAGCCATTCATTGTTCCATGTACCAAAGAACTGCATCTTCAAAATCAGCAGCAATTGACCTATTCCCCAATTTCCAAACTCAGAAAGGGCACCTCCATTGCATACAAAATAAAATAGCCTCCCATAATACTGGGCCTTCAGGGATTAGAAAGACAAAGGGGGGGGATTATTATTTCATGAAGAGATTGCCATTCACTCATCTGTCTTTTATTTGTTCGTTTATTCATCATCTAATAAATGTTTATTATGGCAGCACTATCCCAGGTGATAAGGAAACGGCTATCAATAAAGCAGACATCACACCAACCACCGTGGAACTTAGTCTAGAGGTTTGTACAGGTATTAGCTAAACACTTGCACTTGGAACGTGTGTCCTGCGGTTTTCTCAGAGCTATTGCAGACGGAACTGACAACACTGGCATAGATGTTGTCAAGGAAAACATCCCTGAGCAAGTCACATTAAGTGGAGAAATAAAGGATAAGTAGGAGTTTGCCTGAAAGGTTGGTGACAGGGGAACTAAGACACTGAGGATAAAAAGAAGGAGTGAGAGACGAAGAGAACAATGTGTGGTCGGTGATGAGATGAGAGAGAACATGGCCTGCTGCAGGAGTAGGTAAAGGACCAGAGAGATAATACAAAGACCAGGCCGCCCTTCATAACTGCAGAGTCCAGGGAAGACTCCCACTGCTGACCCTAACCAACTTTCCTCCCCACCCCGGACCCATCATGCCCTCTGCAGGCTTCGCACACATGTGTACACACTGCAGCCTACATGTCTGAGCTCCTGCACCCCCCCATGTGGCCACCTCTGGACCACTACTGGGCAGAGGGGGCACACACTGGTAACATGACTGTCAATGAAAAGACAGATTTGGGAAACAGGCCCCTGAAGGCCCTAAGGGTGAGCTGGGCCTGTTTGAATTCTGGGGTCCATGGGGTGCCTCCTCTTGACCTGCAGGTTCCTTCCCCCAGGAGGAGGCGGAAGGCTGAAGCGCGGCCCTCGCTCACAGTGCATGTGGAAGCTCCTGCACACGCAGAGTTAAATTCTGAGCGCTATTAGCAGTTTTGTTTCCATAAAATGACTTCAATAAGCAGAACATCCACTGTCAATACTGAATGCAAAATGCTAATTTGCTAAGTCAGTTTTGGTTTTGCAAGTGAATGCTAGCTTTTCTTTTCTTTTTTGCCAGAGCAGATGCTGACCAAATGGCTATTAATTGATTAATGAAAATAAAAGAGACATATGTGAGACTGCACACTATTAACTACTAAGGATAACCCGGTATGTGTATCATGACCCGGTTACCTTTGTTCTGCCACAGGGCCGAGTGGGGTCCCCGGAACGTAATACACAAGTAATTAATGTATGTCAAATACAACCGGCTTACTATTCAACCAAAGGCAATATTTCCATCTTAGTGCAGTGTTAGTTATTCAAAGAAAACTGCCCCGATGCCAGCTCAGTGCCATGTAATCTGGGTTTGGAACCATCCTCCTCCTGCACAGGGGTCCCTCCTGTAGCAGCTCCAGCACTGACTCTCGCCATATCACCGCCTCGCTCTGTCCCGAAACCTCATCATCTGATGCCTCTTTACCCTCACCCAGCTCCCATAACCTTCTCTGTTTGCATAAACCCACACTAATTTCCTACCCATAATTCTAAAAATAACTTACAGAAAATATAGAGATATACAGGAACACTTATTTAATTATTCACATAATTCTTACAATCATTTATCATCCAAACTTTGAACATATACATACCCCAGAGTCACTAGCCACTGTTCTAATAATATTTAGGAATTACTAAAAAATCCTAATGTACTAATAAGGATTTTACATTTCTTCAACCATTAATTTTTCTCTTTTCAATCACTTTTCAAGGAAATCAACCTATGATACATATCTTTATACTTCTCATTATAAAGAATAACACATCTCTTTGAAAAGTACAGACTATATAAATGTAATAGTGAATATTTCCTATAATCACAGCATTAAAAAGTAAGAGTCAGCCTTTGTTAAAATTTCTATTAAGTATCCTTTCAGAACTTTGTCTATGCAATTATAAATAAAGGGTTTATTTTGATAAAAAGCAAAACTACATTAAAGATATTCTCTACTAAGCTGCTTTATTTCCTGCATTGCTTGTATTAACAAATACAGCATGCATTCTTGCAGATACATATATATTTATACATACATATTTCCATGTCAAATACACATAATTCTATCACACTCAACTTAACAGCTGTGATTCATTATTACAAACAGTACTGTTACAAATAATTTTATAAAGTATAGGAAAATGTTAAGAGCATGAACTCCAAGGCCAAACTCCAGGGATTTAAACCCTGGCTGGGTCAAGTACCAGCTGTGTGACCTTGGACATGTTACTCAACATCTCTCTTCTTCAATTTCATCATATGTAATGTGTGGATATTTATAGCACCAACATCAAAGGGCTGAAGAGAGGGTTACTAAAATAAAAAGTGATTAAATGATTCATGGCATATGCTAATACTTTGCTACAATAATTAAAGTAATAGGGAATAAAAAAATAGAAAATATCATGAAGCCAAAAGTTGGTTCTTTGAAAAGATTAACAAAAGTAAGAACTCTTTAAGTAAATTGACCAAAAAAAAAGATAGAAGGCTCAAATTACAACCAATAATGAAAGAAGGGGCAACCTAAGGACCTTACATGAATAAAAGAGATGATAAGTGGATACTATGTAGCTCTGTATGCCAACAAATCAGGATAAAGGTCTCATGAGAAGAGCCTACTACTAGAAAACATACTACCAAACCTGACTCAAGAAAAACTAAAAAATCAGAATATACAATAACAACTAAAGAGATGGAATAAATAATCCAAATCTTCTGATAATTCTAAAACCCATGCCCAGATGGCTTTACCAGTGAATTGTACCAAATACTGAAATAAGAATTATTCTGATACCAAAAATAAAGATACCACAAAAAGTATGCCCCCATATTTCTCATGAATATACACAAAAACATCCTCAACAAGTTACTAGCAAACTGAATCCAGTTTATAAAAACTGTATATGAAAAAAATTACATATTATGACCAAGTGAGATTTGTCCCAGAAATCCAAGGTTGATTCAACATCTGAAAATGTTAGTGTAATACACTTTATCAACAGAAAAAAGGACAAAACCACAGGATCATCTCAATAGTCACCGAAAAAGGATTTCACAAAATCTAGCTCTTTCATGATATAAAAAAAAAAAAAAATTCAACAAACTAAGAAGAGAAGAAAACTTCCTCAACCTGGTAAAGCATGTCTACAAAGGCCACAAGAACATTATACTCAATGGTCTGTAAACAATATCTCACTGGAGCTATTTCAAAAGGTATCTACTATGGAGTTGTGTCCAGCAACCTTTCCATACCTTTTGTATATTGTTTGCAGGTTCTCTCTCCATTATTGCTTTTCATTATCTTACTGTTTAAGGGGACCCCTAGCCCAAAGGTAAAGGGAAACACTCTTAATAGTCATACTAGTCTCATTCCTCATTTTAAAGGAAAGTTCCTAACACAGAAGCAAAGCAATTTTAAGTCTTATGTTTGCCATAAATTTTGTGAGACCCAGGCCCCTCCTTCCATCTCCATAAAGAACTTTCAGAGGCTAGCCTGGACGACTGTCTTCCTCTGTGAGCGCCCTTGGCAGGCATCGTCTGCCTCGCGGTTGTAAAGATAAGAACCTTTTGTGTTCTCTATTGCTTAACACTAAGCGACCTTTGAAGGCTAAGTGAATGCCCATAGAACTCCCCAGACCATCCCAGCATACACTGGGCTAACTCCCCTTGACCTACCCACACCCGTCACTTAGCATGTAGCCCTGAACAGATTTCAAACAGCTTTTGCACAATTATAAATTATAATTTATGTATCTTTAAGAATTCCTTCTTTTTTACCGCAGCATAGTGTTCCATTGTGTAGATGTACCACAGTTTTCTAATCCACTCATCTGCTGCTGGGCACTTAGGCTGTTTCCAAATCTTAGCTATGGTGAATTGTGCTGCTATGAACATAGGGGTGCATATATCCTTTCTGATTGGTGTTTCTAGTTTCTTGGGATATATTCCTAGAAGTAGGATTACTGGGTCAAATGGGAGTTCCATTTTTAGTTTATGTATCTTTAATAACAGAACCTTGTTTCTCTAATAAGCTCGTGTGGGCATGGCCTGCATTTGTATTTCCATGAAGTTTTCACACAAGCCCTCACTAAATATTGGCCAATATTTAGTCTTTTAAAGGATGTACAATCTTTCCATGTGGTGTTTATGTCAGTGATGGTGAACCTATGATATGCGTGTCAGAGGTGACATGCAAACTCATTTTTTTGGTTGATTTTTCTTTGTTAAATGGCATTTAAATATATAAAATAAATATCAAAAAATATAAGTCTTTGTTTTACTATGGCTGCAAAGATAAAAAAATTTCTATATGTGACACGGCACCAGAGTTAAGTTAGGGTTTTTCAAAATGTTGACACGCCGAGCTCAAAAGGTTTGCCATCACTGGTTTATATGGTACCCATCATCCTTCCATGTCCCGTGTAGGACATGTTATTTTCAAAGGTGAGGGAGCATGAATTGAGAGCACTGGGTTACCCATTGAGTGAGCCTGGGAGGGGAGGTTCTGGGTTCTTGTCAGTTAGCACAACGACAACATTAGCGACCAGATGGTCTTGGAAGTGAGGGCCTGCGTATGCCTGTCCACGGAATGAGGAGCATCTTGTTTTTCTGACGCGTGCTTTTTGTTTAATTTGTCTATTCCACTGGAATGGTCCGCTCCTTCACTCCAATGCTGCACAGCCACAGGTCGAAGCAATTCCAAGGTGCTATTCTGGAGGTAAGTCAGGCCTGTACTGTTCATTTGAACAACGAAAAGGATAAATCATCCAACTAGTGCTGATAGGACTGATATTAGTACCAACGTAGAACCTTCCCAATTGTGTGCTATTGATCAGACAACTAAGCCGCACCCACCTGCTTGGCCATCCTTCTCCAGCTCAAGACCTTCCACGAATGACGTGTGTGCAAGACCCAAGTCCCTCTCACTCCTGGGCACCGCCGACTTCAGAACAGCCCGGCTCTATCAGCACGCTTTGTGGGGCTAGAGTCTCAGACTTTTCAGGTCTGCCAGTCTCACCATAAAAATGTGAGTGACATCGTTAGATGAAATAGTACATAAAGGAAACTTCAGCAATAAAAATTAATAGTGTATCCACTCTCTGCCCAGGGTCTGCTGCTTATTGAATTAGGCGGGTTGCTGAGGATAAAACCATAAAGCTTACCAAAGGAAAGTGACGTAAAAATATATTTGTTTATGACCGTTCAATACCAGGAGGGGAATCAAATCTGTGATTTGAAAACTATTTTTCAAAAATATACCAGAATTCAGAATAAAAAGCAATTTC
>NW_006287372.1:586275-588683 GCF_000327345.1 Myotis davidii | reverse complement strand
GAATGCGGCAAAGCAACTCTCCACCACTCCACCACTCGCAGTGTTTCAAGGTGAAAGAAAATCCTTGTCAAGTTGCAGCAGTGAAAGGAGACGAGGGAAGATGATGAATGCACTGCTGGCAGGCCAGAATAAAGCTGACACCCAGGCCCTCCCCGTCATAGAAGGCGCAAGAACCTATTACCTCTGCGTTCTCATTGCTGACTGCCTGTTTCTAAAGTACTGTGGGCTCATGTTTAAATGTGTGCCACTGTTTTCAGCACCAACGTAGAATTATGGAAATTGTTGGTGAGCCGTATCACTGATGGTTCCTATTGCTCTTAAGCACATAAATTCTTTGGTTTCCCCAGTAGTCGCTTAGCAAGTCCTAACTCAACACTGTTCACACCTGTGTCTCACACAGTTAAGGGGGCGAGGGGGATTGACGTTTCTAGGGACACGAAACATGGCCACATGGAATGCCAGGAGGGTTACCTGGATAACAATGCCTGTCCTTGAACAAACAACCAAACACAAACACAATGTCCTTCGCTGAAATCTTTCACCTGACCAACCGAGCTTCAAAGTGATTTCTTTTCTTACCTTTGATCCACAAGTTTGGGGATCAACAAATCGTGTCCCCTCTGATATGGAATACTTCTGTGCCACCTTGGGATTGCACAAATGTGAACATTCATTATTTCTAAAAGAAAATTAGAGTAGTGTTAAGAGAGAATTCTCACCCTACCGAACTGTACAAATTAGGGGAACAGTAGCTATTGTGAGAAATGTATCCCCAAATGGCCCAAACGATGTAGATTATTTTGTTCTTCACACTACAGTACTGGACAGGTGAGCCTGTTGGCAGGGCAAGTCTCCTCCATGGATTCATTCAGGGACCCAAGTTCAAGGTCACTTACTGCCTCCATCCCCACCAGACTTAAGGGGAAGGAAACAAGGAGGACCACACGCAGGCCTTGGGGACAGACTGGGAGTGACATGCCATGTTGTCGCTCACAGACACTGGCTAGAATTCAGCCACTAACACCTTGGGGAGGGGAGACAAACCCAGAAAGCAAAGGGAATACTTATTTTGAGGAGTAACTAGTTGCTTCTCTCATAGATATATAACTTAAACCTTTGATATGTTTTAACTTGATGAAAAATAAATGTTTATTTCTATTGAATTTATTGGGGTGACATTGGTTAATCAAATCGTATAGATTTTAGGTACACAATTCTATATACATCATCTGTCTATTGCAGTGGTCAGCAAACTCATTAGTCAACAGAGCCAAATATCAACAGTACAATGATTGAAATTTCTTTTGAGAGCCAAATTTTTTAAACTTAAACTATATAGGTAAGTACATTGTTATTAACTTAATTAGGGTACTCCTAAGCTGGCCTTTGCTAAAAACATCCTCAATCTGATTGAGGTACGTTCGCTGAGGTCCACCCCTTCCAACTCTCCCATCCACACTCGTCTTGTATACTTGTTTCGTCTATCTCCTTTTGTTCATCCTCTCTATATGTCCAATCTCAACATATCTTTCTCAATCCTCAACACTATATCTTCTTTCACTCTGCAATGTTCCCTAAAATTAACTTAAAAAACTTAAAGTTTTAAGTCTTAGTTAAACTATAGGTATGTTGAATAAAACTTGATATCATACTTAATAACGATATTATTTATTGATAAAATTAAATCCCTTACAATTTACCTTACAATATCCATAAAATTAAATCATGACAATGACTGACAAACACTAATGTGAACAATGGCCTTGCATCTCCTTGGAAAGTTTGGGTAAGTGAGGTTTGTATGTTGTTGTTTTAATTTTAGGCACGATTCCAGGTTCTCATCAATAAGACGACTTCTCAATTTACTCTTGATAAGGTTCATGCTTGAAAATGATTGTTCACGTAAATATGTAGACCCGAATAAGGAAAGAACAGCAAACGCTAGCTTTTTCAGTTCATTATATGAGTCAGGAATACTATTCCAGGTGTTAAAAATCAGCATATCTTTCTTCTCCAGGTCTTTCAAAGCAGACCACTTGTGCTCTGAACTAAGTTCACATTTGATTTTCTCCAATATTTCTATAGCAGCACAAAGACGTTCAAATTTCGAGCTCCACAGTTCTTTGTTTTTTAAATCCAGCAATTGCATTTCAAAGTTGACAATGTCAATATTAAAGGGAGAAAAAGGTAATTCTGTTACAGTAGCATTGAGAGGTTTTTTAACAAAGGCTAACGACACTTTGCTGTTTCTGAATTCCTGAAACCTATTGAGAAAATCTTCCCTCATATTTAAAAGTGTTGTTTTGAAATAGCAAATGTCAATATCAGAATTATTTTCTTGGCAATGTTTCAACAGGCTTGGAAAGTGAATCAAAGTTTCTCTTTCAAAATCTTGAGCAAAGTGAGAT
>NW_006287372.1:581855-585311 GCF_000327345.1 Myotis davidii | reverse complement strand
TCTCTATAGAATATGTGCTTTGCTCTTAAAATCCAGAAATATCTCTTCAGATGCATTTATAAAACAACTTTTTATGTATTCGCCGTCTGTATATGGTTTTCCTCTCTTAGCAATCTCTTGACTAACCACAAAACTTGCAATATTAACATTGTTGGAAGATTGCATCCAGTAATTAAATACAGAACTTGATTTTTCTTCACTCTTCTGAAATTCCTCAACTGCTTTCTTTCTTGCATCACTGACAGGATATTTAGTACTAAATGACACGTGTTTAGCTGGAAAGTGGCTCTCCAAATTTGATTTCTTGTTATGTGCCAATTTTTCCTGACAAATAAGACAAGTCAGAAGGCCATTTAAGTTATGAATAAATGTGAAAGTCTCGGTCCATTCAACTTTAAATTCACGGTTTTCGTCTTCCATTTTTCTTTGCTTCTTCTTTGTAGCCATGTCAAACAGGGCACCTAAAAAAATGTTTCATTTTATAATAATAAAGCCACCAACACAAACTAATTACAATTCTTAAATTGATGACAAAAATACCTGTAGGATTTGCAGCTGGTTGGAAAAATACAGGTAACTTTATGCTTCGAGTAGGTACTTTTTCACCCTCGCGCGATTTGCGGATGCGACTAGCACTAACCACTGCACAATGAGACTGCTGACTGACTGGCTCACTCAACTCCTGCATGAATCGTGCATGACTTCCCCGCTGTGTATCCCGCGGCCACCTGCGCCGACACCCCCCACTTCCGAACCACTTCTTCAAAATAGACTCGCCCAGGCCGAACACCGACTTCTGTGCATGGGCCACGGAGTTTCAATCGCACTGTACGTGCGTGCCCGCACGTGGTATTTTGTGGAAGAGCTGCATGTGGCTTGTGAGCGCGGTTTGCCGACCGCTGGTCTATTGTATTCTGTGTGCATCACCCTGAAAACCTGACCAATTAGGTAATTTATAAATTAGGCATAAATTCAGAAGACTCTGATATACTGTATTTCCTAATATAATTTTCTTATCTGAAAAATCATATTTTTCAGATAAGAAAACTTGGGCTCAAGGGTATCTGTGGCTTAATCTAAGGTCCCAACTTCACCTTCTCTTTAACTACAAGTTCAGTTTTTCTACCAGACATTTTCAGAGTCCCCAGTACAATTTCAAGAATACTAACAAAGCATTGTCTACTTTGCATCAAACCTGCTTATTGATCCTTCCTTCCATCAATACCCCATGCTAACCTAAGCCAAAAATTGCTGCAGAGATAAGAAATATGTTCCAGAATTTGAGAAAATACATGAGAACTTGACCAAATACTACAGATACATAATAGGTACTCAAGTACATTTTTCAAACATTGTTCTGACATTGTAACAAAGATGGCTATGATGGTGAATTCTCCCAAACATTTAAGAAGGAAAGAGTACCAACTATAGACAATATCCTTGCCAAAACATAAGCGAAGAGAATACTTCCCTTTTACACTGCTGCTCAGCCAGTATTACATCAATACCAAAAGCAGACAGACACATAAGATCAGAGCACTACAGACCAATATCCCTCATGAGCAAAGAAAAATTATCAACAAGATATAACAAAGTAAAGATAGCAAGATATAGGAAATAAAATATGCTGTAACCCAATGGGTGCATGGAGAGACCCTGGAAATGCGAGGCTGACCCAACATTCAAAAATCAACCAATACAGCTTATCATATAGACAGACTAAAGAAAAAAGCCTAAGATTTTTCAAAATATGCATAAACAGCATTTTATGAACTTCCACATCTATTCATGTAAAACAAATAAACATCCTCTCAGCAAACTAGAAATGGATGGGCACTTCAGGTAGCCTCGTAAAAATTTTAAAATTACAGCAAACATCTTATTTTATGGTAAGGACTGACTGTTTTCCCCAAACTGTAGGAAAGCAACGATGTTCACTTGCCCTTATCCAACATCACACCCACAAGGCAAAGGAGAGACACATATAAGTTAAACGCCAGGAAAAAATAAAACTATCACTATACATAAATTGCATGAGTATCTACTCAAAAGATCCTATAGAATCAAAAAGCAGGGAGGCAGGGTACCTAGGACAATCAGTGAATTTAAAAAGCCACAGATGATAGGACCAATACACAAATTTCAATAGTTTTTACCTACTCGCAATAAGAATTGGAAACTGAAGTTTAAACAGTAACAACACATTGGGAGTTTTAAAAAGACCCAAACTGGTTCCCAGCTTCCACATCCCTCCTCGTTCCCATATCAGAGCCGAAGCCTCAGCTGAGAAATGGTAATTAACCTGTCCTACCTGCATTCTCTGGGCCTCAGCATCATCACTGTCCTTGAAATAACGTTCATGTAGCACCTTGGTCCTCATAACTGTACCAAGCTCTTGCTCCTCAGCATCATGTTAGCTTGCATGTTCCCATGTCTTATGTCTGCCTTAGCATCTTGGTTGCTGTTCTGAAATTCCTCATCTGGGATTCTGCTCCATATACAAATCACCTACTATGATCAGGGCATGCTCCCTAAATGCCAGTTTAGAATTTAAAGACCCTGCTGGGACAGGTTTTGGGGTTCTGATTGTAAGGACTCCTGGGTATTGTTCTTCCTAGATTTTCATTTCCAAATCTCATCCTCATTCCCAATGAACCATCCCTCTTCTTCATTTTGCCTCCTTCTCCATTTTCTTTCCAACCCTTTACTCAAATTTAATCACCACCTTCTACCTTGTGAGAGGGGAAAACGGGGCAGTGTAGTTTCGGCATTGGCTGGGAACTATGGACTTGACGGACCCAATAAGGTCACATCCAGAATGAGGAGAGGCTCCAGGTGCTGAGTCCGGATGAGATGGTGACCAAGGTGAACACAGACATGAATGAGGCAGCTCCTTTGCCTCCAGGTAATTTCAGACCTGCAGCTCCCAGGTCCTTAGAAAACGACTCAAAGCATGAGGTCTCACTGCTATCATCTTGGGTAAGTTCTGCTCCCCACTTCTGGAGAAATTAATATAAAGCTCTCACTCCTGTCTAAGCCCTCCCAATCTCTCTAAGAACTTGGTCTCTACTGAGATAAGCCCATTTGCTCCACTCTCAGGAAGAGTAACAGAAGCATTGTAGGGTTACAGTTTTCTTCTCTTGTAGATCCGATTTCAGTAGGCAAGCTAGAGGGACTCAGAAAGGGAAAGTGCTCAGTCTGAACCCTGGGCACAAACTTTGCCTCCTAGGTAGGATAAACTTCACCTCATACCTGCAATTATATCAAAGATGACATAGAAAACAGATGAGCCCTGGCTGGTGTGGCTCAGCTGGTTGGAGCATCATACTGTACACCAAAAGGTTGCAGGTTCAATTACTGGCCAGGGTACATACCTGGGTTGCAGATTCGATCTGGGGTGCTTTCACTCAGCTGGCATGGCTCAGTGGTTAAGCATC
Organism: Myotis davidii; assembly: GCF_000327345.1. Taxonomy (NCBI): domain Eukaryota; kingdom Metazoa; phylum Chordata; class Mammalia; order Chiroptera; family Vespertilionidae; genus Myotis; species Myotis davidii. Next base: position 581,874 of record NW_006287372.1, on the reverse strand, counting down.
AAACTATGAACCAGGAGGG
>NW_006287372.1:580229-581662 GCF_000327345.1 Myotis davidii | reverse complement strand
CAATGATTATCTCTCCTCACTGATGTTTATATATCTCTCTCCCTCTCCCTTCCTCTCTGAAATCAATAAAAATATTTTTTAGAACTATATTTTAAAGAAAACAGAGGAAAGGTTCTTCATTGATGCCAATCCATGTGATTACTTGGATATGCAAATTTGTGTGTAGGAGATAATAAACCTTGAACACCTCATTAAGTTCTCAGGTATTTTCCACAAAGTAATAATAGTTACAATACAGTAGTTCCTTATTACAGGATGTTTTACTCAAAATTCACTTATTTAAACCAATCTCAACAACAAGAATTGGCAGAACTTCAATATTCCTCCTCTGTATCTTTCTGCATTTAACTGGACGATCCCATGCCATTACATTAATCTATCCTTTATCCTACAGAGCCCAGATGCCAACAAGCACCTTCCCTTGGAAGTCTCTTATTATCACCCCCATAGTCATTAGAATCTAAGCCTTGGTCTTTCTCTACTGACCATCTACCTCTCTGGATTTGTTATTTCTAGTAGTCCCACCTTTATTTAATTAATGACATAAAGAAAGTTATTTAATCCCCTTTCAATTATCTCTTTCTTTTACCTATCCCACCAACAAACACTCTGTCAACCTGAAAAAAAAAAACTTTCCCAACCCATTCCCTCATTTGTATTCCCATTGACACTACCTTGGTCAGGTCCCTTGTACTCATTCTTTGGCTATTGAATTACCTCCAAACCAGTCTTCCTGGCTTCAGGTTTCACTCCCCATCAATCATCCAGTCTCCACAGCCCTCCCACACAAATGGAAGGTACTTTGTTTTCACCCTAATAAAAGCTTCCGGTGACTCACAGCAGAAAGTACTCAATGTACATCTGTGAAATGAAATATTAAATAGTACTCAGGTTGCCCAACATGGCACTCTGCAAAATGAGAGGCACGCAAAAACTGAAGTGCGTCTTCCCATTGATGTTAATGTTTAATAGATCTTGAAAGAGGTCTGAATGCATAGAAATCTAACTATTTTCCTCATAAAGAAGGAAAAGAGAATTTTTTTTTTTTCCTAACATATTTCTGAACAATATTCCAGAGTGCAGTTGCTGCAGAAGATTGTGGAAGCCTCTGCATCCCCGATCACTAGGAGAGAGGTACCTCTCCTTTTCCCTCTCCCTTTCCTTAAGAGTTGTCTGCTGGTTCTCAGCCTGAAGAAGATTCTACAGTCCTTACTGGTCATTTTCTTGCCGTTACCATATTTTTGAAGCACCGTTAATCTAGTTTTCTGTGTGTGACCTTTCTTTTTGTCCATCTTTAAAAAATTTTAAAAATTAAAATATGTTTAATCTGTAAACTAGACAAGACTTAGTTTACAGTGTTCAAGTCCTTCCAGCAGTCATCTCTTGTAGGGATGCGCAGGGTCATGTCCAAGACCTGTCTGCAGGGGGTAGGC
>NW_006287372.1:574736-580213 GCF_000327345.1 Myotis davidii | reverse complement strand
AATAGGCCTTCTTTAAGCTTGCCAGCATCTCTTGGAAGGATGCGAGTTTAATGAATCTTAGAATGAGTTTTTCATTGAATCAACAAGGAGCTCGTTATGCACTGTCTTCTGCTGGTACTTCTTCCCATAATTGTCAGACGATAACATTGGAAGTACAGGTTCACTCCCCCTGTCTTCTCAACACCGTGGAAATGCAGGCCAGGCAGTGACATTTTGTGCAGCTTTGGTCTGATTGCTAGAGACTTAGATGAATTGAGTGGTTACCCAGGCGACAAGATAACTCCTGAGAATTTTCCCCAAATCTTTCTACAACTTAAAAGGAGGAGGCTCCTAGGGATGACTAGGAAGACAAAAGGCACTTTAGAAAAGACAGTTTTGATGCTCATGGTTCTAGTCTCAACCCAGTGCTTGATGATGACCATGGAAGCTGTTCTCAAGTATCTGGTTATTATGACAGAATGGATTATGAAGATGACAGATTAAGAGATGGAGAGGTGTAGGAATGGTTCTTTTTTTGGTGAGACCTTGCATAACTATCATAAATTTGACAGTGGGTATGAGAGAATGAGACATGGTTCTGGCCCCTTACAAGGAAATTCTCTTTGAGAAAATGAGGGGCACTCCTCCAAACAGCAATATTGAAGACTTCCATGGACTCTGACCGAAGGGTTATCCCCATCTGTGCTCTATATGTGATTTGCCAGCTCATTCTAATAAGGCGTAGAGTCAACATATCAATGGAGCAAGTCACAGTCACCCATGCTAGCTGCTTCTTGAAATGTATCCAGAATAGAACCCTGACAATGATACAGGACACACAATGGGTTATCCCTTCATGTTGCAACTATCTACAAACCCAGTACCAGGAATTTTGGAGCCTCCACCTCCCTCATTTCATCTTGGGGGACCAGCAATTGGACCAAGAGGAAACCTGGGTGCTGGAAATGGGAACCTGCAAGGACCAAGACACATGCAAAAAGGTAGAGTCAAAACTAGCCAAGTTGTTCACATCATGGATTTCCAATGAGGGAAAAACCTGAGATATCAATTATTACAGCTGGTGGACCATTTGGAGTCATTTCAATTCATCTGATTTTAAATGAAATTGATGAGGCGTTTATTGAAATGGCAACCACAGAAGATGCTCAGGCTGCAGCGGATTATTATACAACCACACCAGCATGAGTATTTGGCAAGCCAGGGAAAGTTCATTATCACAAGAGTATAAAAGAATAAAAAAACCCGAAGGGAAGCCAGGCCAGAAGTTTGATCAGAAGGAGGAGCTTGGATGTGTGCTACATCTCAGCAACTTACCTCATTCTGGCTATTCTGACAGTGTTGTCCTTACACTTGCTGAGTCTTATGGGAAAATACAGAATTATATACTGATGAGGATGAAGTCAGGGCTTTATTGAGATGGAGACAGAAGATGCAATGGCAATGGTCAAACACTACTTGAAAAAGGCCCTTTGGTTTCAGAGGAGACCTGTGAAAGTTGGCCTATCTAAAAAATACAAAAAAAATTGGTATAAGGATTCCTAACAGAGGCATTGACTTACTGAAAAAAGATAAATCCTGAAAAAAATCTTATTCTCCAGATGACAAAAAATCTCTGACCAATAAGAAATCCAAAACTGATGGTTCCTAGAAGACTAAAAGTACAACTGAAGGTAAAGAACAAGAACAGGCCCAGTTGGGCTAAGTGAATAGAACGTTGACCTTCGTACTGAAGGGTCCCGGGTTTGATTCCTGTCAAGGGCACATACCTCAGTTGCAGGCTCCTCCCCTGTCTGGGCCCTGGTCAGGCTCATGATGCAGGCTCCTCCCCTGTCTGGGCCCTGGTCAGGGTGCATGAAGGAAGCAAACAATAGATGTGTTTCTCTCACATTGATGTTTTTCTCTCTGTCTTTCCATCTCTCTTCCAAAATCAATGGAAAAATATCCTCGTGTGAGGATTAAAAAATAATAGTAGTAAAATAAAATGAAAGAACAAGAAGAGAAGTCAGGTGAAGATGGTGAAAAAGATACAGAAGATGACCAGGCAGAACAAGAACCTAGCATGTTTCTCCAACCCAAAGATGAGCTCCTGGTAGGTGAAGCAGCAGCACCACTAGAAAGTGGCAGTTCAGTGGGAGATGAGAAGATCTTGCTAACTTAGATGATGTGACTTCTGATGGGAAAAAGGAAGCTCAGACACAGCTAGGAAAAAAGATGGAAATGCGAGTGCTTCAGCTCCAAAGAAAAAGCTTAAAAAGCATCGTTTCCCAGGGATCATGGAAGGTTTTGTCACTCTAAATGAGGCTGGTAAGGAGGAAGATTCAAAACTTCAGAAACTTCATAAATCAGGCCTGGCATTTAAATGTGGTGACAACTGGTTGAAATTAAAGTGGACAAGATCAAGGAACCTGATCAACAAAATGAGGCAGTGCTAAAAAATGGAATTTAAAAATGAGAAAAATGCAACCGGTTTGGCTCAGAGGATAGAGCGTCGGCCTGCGGACTAAAAGGTCCCAGGTTCGATTCCGGTCAAGGGCATGTACCTTGGTTGCGGGCACAGCCCCAGGGGGGTGTGCAGGAGGCAACTGATCAATGTTTCTCTCCCATCAATGTTTCTAACTCTCTATCCCTCTCCCTTCCTCTCTGTAAAAAAAATCAATAAAATATATTTTTAAAAATGAGGAAAATACAGAACCAGGCGCTGAATCTGCTGAGAACACTGATGATCCCAACAAAGACACAAGTCGGGGGGCGGGGGGGGGTGGCGCGGGTCAATTGGGGAAAAGAAGACATATGTAAAACTTTAGACAATAAAAAAATTTAAAATATTTTTTTAAAAATCTACTTACAAAAAAACAAAGACACAAGTGAAAATGCAGGCGGCCAAAGTGATGAAAACCTGGCCGACTGCACAATCCCCGATGAGCAGAGAACTGGACCACATGAACCCAATGTTCCTGTTGGCATAAGCTATGTGACTCCTAAAACAGGGCTTCACATAAGCTGTGTTCACTCTTTTACGCAAATGAAGAAATTGCAAAGGATACTCATTGCAGCAGCCTTCCTCATTACCGGGAATTAAAGAAATTTCTGAAGAAATTTTTGAACACAGGCAGAAGGAAATTTAAGATGTGCAAGAAGCTTAATGATTTCAAAAAAAATAATAGTTCATTTTTAATGTTGACCTTTTTTAAATACAACACTAACATCAAGAAGAAAACTACTGTACTCCTTTGTTTTAGTGGAAAAATAGTAGACGTCTATTTTGTGTTAAGTGTTATAGCAAAAACACATAAGGTTCAATTAATGATGAATTTTTGTTTTATCAGAATGGTAACAGACAACTACTTTGTAGATACTGACTTCGTAAGCTACTTAACACATTGTGGGCGCATCACAAGCATTCCCGTGTTTTCATATTACACAGTGTTTTACATTACTAAAATTAAATACCCATTGCATTTTGAAGTTTTTTATTACATGTTCTTACAAGCTAATATCTTTTTAAAGTATGATACTTGGTAAAACGTGTTTTGTACTAGTTCAATAGAAACTTATCGGCCACTGGGTAAAGCTAGCAATAAAACTACAGGTGCGCAATGTGTTAAGACAACTTGCACCATTAAAAAAAAAAAAGATGCTGAAACCGGTTTGGCTCAGTGGATAGAGCGTCGGCCTGCGGACTGAAGGGTCCCAGGTTCGATTCCGGTCAAGGGCATGTACGTGGGTTGCGGGCACATCCCCAGTAGGAGATGTGCAGGAGGCAGCTGATCGATGTTTCTCTCTCATTGATGTTTCTAACTCTCTATCTCTCTCCCTTTCTCTCTGTAAAAAATCAATAAAATATATTTTTTTAAAAAAGATATGTAGAACTATTCAAAGAAATGAAATTTAGTACTTCTGGGCTTCAAAGAAATGTCAAAACTTTTGATTCTATTCAATAAAGAACAAAAACAATTGTATGTTCGTTAATTTCATCTCAAACATTCCACATTTTAATCTGAGCCCTGCAGACTTTTCATTTGGAGTCTGAAGCTTTTTTTATTGCATTTCATTTTTTGATAACTTCATTAACTGACATTAACAATTAAAATACAGGCGCAGGTTTCTTTTAATGTTATGCTGTTGTTTAGGTAATAAGAAATATTAAATAACTGGTTTTAGATTTTGTAATTTTCCCCTACATTTCTGCTAGATTTTGTATTCTAGTAGTGTAGTTTCAGTGAAATGTAAAAATATTCCTGTTCTCTTTGACCAGTATTAATTTCTACAGACCTTGTTGCTTATCACTTGAATCCTGTAGCTGTCATACATCTGGTATAAGCAACATTTGATTATTGAAGTATGTAGATCATCTTTTAATATTTTAAAGATGTTATTTTACATTTCTGCACTTAAAAATAGTTTGGCCATAAGCTAGATGCACGCTTCTAATCCCTATACCTGCATATATGACCTTTGTGAACAGAAATTTGCTTATAGCTGTGGATTCAAGTTTCTGAAGTGAATACCAATAAAAACCTAGGTCGTGTTTATTGGTTATACATGTTTGAAATGTTAACCAATATATTTGTCAGTTGTGATTTTTATTCGCTGTTACACTTTTTTGCATGTTTTAACAAATTATTACATTTTAAATCTAAAGTGTTCTAGAGAGTGCTACTAAAGATCTGAGTTAAAAAAAAACACACACACAAAAAACATTTCAGCAATTCTCTTAGATCTTTAAAATGATCTTTTAGTGACTTTTTTTCCCTAATTTTATTGTTTTTCAATGAGTTCATGGTTTGCTTAATTCAACCTAAGGTTTTTCATGAACTTAAATTCCCTTATATTCAAATGTTTCCTCCAAAGCCCTGGCTTTTTCCTGTAGTATTCAGGCATGTCACTGCCTTTGTTAAATAAAAATACACATACGTGCACATACATTCATTTAACAAATAAATTAACCTTATAAACATAAAACTGGCTTTATGCTTCTTATAGTATTCCATGTAAGATAAGGAATGTAAAATTCAAAACTAGACTAGTTTTTCTAACTTTTAAGGTAAATTAGGACAATAGAAATCCCTCATTAAAATTCTATATACCTAAAACTCAAAACAGATTTAAAAAAATAACACTAAACAATTTAGTCTAGTAGCCAGTTTTATAATTCCCAAAGGAAATTACAAAGCCAATTACTTGGGTAATATAAATGCCCCAGAAGCCAGTCTCAAGCATAAGAATAGCAAAATCAATAATACTACACAGCAAAAAGAGGACATTTTTTTTAAAAAAAATTCCTTTTCTTCAATTTTCATGGTTCAGGTTATACCAGTCCTACATGATAGTTATGTCATTTTCTCTCTCTAACCAACAATGACCGTTTTTGCAGCAATGAGTTTTGTACGAGGTCAAAAGCAGTGCGAATGGTTCTGTAAGAAAAGTTTTTTGAACAGAGTTCATTTGAGACCATTTACTCCCACAGGCAGAGAGCG
>NW_006287372.1:568228-574720 GCF_000327345.1 Myotis davidii | reverse complement strand
CATTATCCCAGGAGCCTGCCTTGCTGCCGGAAGTGCACAGCACTGTGGCTGAGAGTGATGCGGGTCATTAACTTCCGGCAGATGCCAAGACCGGAAGGTCAGGGCGTTGCGCGCTGTTCCATTATCTGCAGCCCGCAACGGCCAGGCAATCAAGGGCAGATGAAAAGCTTGAGTCTACTATTAGGGATGATTACATGCCACACACTCCATTTCTACTGTCTTCCCTGGGGTCAATCACATTACCCTGAAATGTGACAAATTTTATGCAGAATGTGCCATAAGCATGACTGCTTTCGATAAAACCTGAATGTGGGTTGCCTACGACATGAATAACTAGCCATTGATGCCAACTGACTTCTTTGGCATGACCAGCGATGCTCTAAATTTAGTGAAAAGAAACCTGTTGATGTCACCAGTCCCAGCCTTCCCATCACCACAGGCTGCCACTGAACAATCAATATGGACACCGAGAATGTCCAGTTGGGATGACACAGCCCCTGGTACTGCCTCCTCACGCCCCATGGGGGATGGCATGTGAAGGCAAGAACCACGGTCTTCCCTTTGCAAACCTCATCCTAGATATGAGCCATGAATATCACATGGGCTTTCAAAAGGAAATCCAGTTCGTAAAATGTAAGGAGTGATGACACAGGAAGAGCAGCATACTTAGTAAAATCCATCAAATAATTTAATGGTTTTACAAGATCCTCAGTCTCTCCCTCGATAACTTCTCCCTGTCAAACATGTAAATTGTAACTTCATTTTAAAAAATGTTTTCAACTCATGCTACCAGTGGTACTAACTAATATTCCATTTCTAACACTCCACTCCAGCTTCTTTTATTTCTCTCTGCCTCACTGTTCTCAAAACTCCACGCCCCAGATGTACCAGACCAGAGAGGAACCCTTTCCCACCGGGACCAGCTCCCTCATTCCTGGCCTTGAGAATGCTGCTCTCCACTTGAGAAGTCTTCCATGCTTGCCTTCCTTTCTTAACTAACTCACCATTGCTTCTTCTGCCAGACCATCCAGTTGAGTTGCACTTCCTACACTCCTGTTGTATCTTATTCTTATGTCTGGTTCATCACTTTTCATGCAGTATTCCATTATCACAGTATCTGATGCAAGACTACGGAGTACAGGAACTGTGCCAATTATGTCCCTATTTCTAGCCTAAGCACAACCTCAACGCTCAACGGGTACTGAATACTTAATGAATAAATAAGTACAAATAAATAAAATGTATTCAAATGATGATTTCACTATGCTTTTGATGCAGAAATTCTGCCTCTAGGGATTTATCTGAAGTAGTCAGTTAGATAACTAATGACGATGTCACAGGGGTCCCAACTCTTATCTTGGTTGGTGGGTATATACATGTCCACTACATTTTCCTTTCTATATTTTTGTATATCTGAAATACAACATGATTAATTTAAAAAATAAAATATATAAGACATGAGAAAAGCCACACATGAAAATATTATTTATAATAGTGAACAATTATTAAAACTAAAGTACATTTTAATAAGACATGGGTAAAATTAATTTATGAATGTAAATTAAAGTCATATAAGTATTGAAAATGATGGTTTAGATCCTCACTCTCATGTAAAAATGACCATAATACATTACTCAGTGGGAAAAACAAGATTACAGAATATTAATTATATGATGACTCATCTACTTTAAATTGTGTGTTAATACAAAAGATTCCTTAAAGAACTTTTTCTAAAAGGTTCATTGTGATTAATTCTGGATGGTAAGATTTTAGGATCTGCACATAGTTTGCTCTAAGCAGTCAAGGGCATGTACCTTGGTTGCGGTCACAACCCCAGTAGGAGATGTGCAGGTGGCAGCTGATCGATGTTTCTCTCTCGTCGATGTTTCTAACTCTCTGTCTCGCTCCCTTCCTCTCTGTAAAGAATCAATAAAATATATTTGTTAAAAAATAGTTTATTCATTTAATACTCAGAAAAAATATTTTCATTTGAAAATCGATTTCTTCAATATATTGTCTTTTTAATACTTCTTTTCAAAATCAAAAGAATTCCAAAGTGTGTTTTGTTACCATTATTGTGGGTTTTATTTTGATTTTTTGTTTACTTTAAATAACTAATGAACTATAGTGAAATAATAAACTGAAGAACACATAACTTCTAAATAAGTATATAAAATATTCTCATTCTTTCCTCTTTATGTTATAATCAGAAAGCAATATTCTTGTGTTGATATCTCCAGCCCACATTTCAGAAAGAGGATTAGGAGAATAAGGAGAAAGGAGAAAATGAAGAGTTAATGAGACAAAAAAAAAAAAAGGCTGACATATAAACAAAAAAAAAAAAAAAAAAAAAAAAAAAAAACGGCTGACATATAAACATAGAATAAAAATTCTTGCCTAACCGGTTTGGCTCAGTGGATAGAGCATTGGCCTGTGGACTCAAAGGTCCCGGGTTCGATTCCGGTCAAGGGCATGTACCTTGGTTGTGGGTACATACCCAGTGGGGAGTGTGCAGGAGGCAGCTGATCAATGTTTCTCTCTCATCAATGTTTCTAACTCTCTATCCCTCTTCCTTCCTCTCTGTAAAAAATCAATAAAATATATTTTTAAAAAAAAGAATTCTCAAGTTTACTCAGTCTTATTCCTCTTTAAATACTTCATGAAAAATATGGATTTTCACCAGAAAAAATGCCTGTATCTATACAAACAACTTTGGTGAGTCCACAGATTCCATGAGGCACCTGGGTACCTCAGAACAAGAAAGCCAGACCTAGAGAGACGAAAAAAGCCAAGAACATGCAGAGTCAGAGCCACAAAAAGGGAGCAAATCTATCTGCAGATGATCTATGTGGCAAAGCTTTCCTGCGTCCTCACAAACCAATTTCAACACCGGGGGAGTCTTCACAACTTCAGACAGGAGTCGACACAGAGGATCCATCCTATGACCATGGCTGAAGGGCCACACTGCTAGCCGGTGCTCTCTATTGGGTTCTCGCAGGCACATTTTCAGTGGCGTGGGTCAGCGCGCCAAGTTCAAATGCAACTGCCTCCCAGCCACAAGTAGGAGGTGGAGCAGATCCTCCCCCTCTGTCCTCGGTGATACACTTATTCATCTGACACGCTACCACACCAGGTGGGTGTCTGAAGAATAGAAACCGAGATCCACATCACACGCCTCTTTCATCCTTCTTCCCACAATCCCTCAAGACTGGGAAAGAGAGATTTCCCCTATTCTTCTTCCTCTTCTACCCATCAAAATGTTCCCTGTTTAAGATGGAGTGATCCAGCCTGCCAAAGGAAACTTTTCCCATGCTTAAAGAGAAATAAACATTGAAACATTAATCCAAATACTGGCCTGGTTTGCAAGGTGAAGTACAGATGTAAAACCCTATGTAAGAACCTGATGTCTCTTCCTGGGTTCATGATGCTGAGGGGAACTAGAGTGAAGGAAGGCTCCCAAGGTCAAAAGGGAATCGCAGAAAAAACATAAGCTGTGCGCATTGTCTAGATGCCATGTCAACTCCCCTGTTGCCTCTCCTCACACTCAAATGAATTAAACACCCAGAGCAGTCATCACACCGTGATGCCCTCACGCCGTCACAAGATGACTGCATGCACAGTGGGTGCGCGCAGGTGGGCAGGGCTGGGCTTGACGCTGCGTGCACGGCATGGAGCCTGCCTGGGAGTCCCGCCTCCTCCAGGCTCTGGGCATGGAGCCCGGAGGAAGCAGGTCCCCTGGCTCCATGAAAGGAGGCCTGCCTGGGGGTCTGGCAAGGCCTGTCTGGAGGTTCCCTGGCTTAGCACGTTGAGGCCTGCTTGGGGGTCTTGGGGGTCCCGCCTCCTGGCTCCATGTGGTGTGGAGGCGGGACCTCCAGCTCCAGCCTACCTCTTTGGGGCAATCCATTGAGGAGCCCTGGATGGGTGGGCAGGGCCTACCTCTTTGGGGTGATTGATCATGGGGTTCCTGCACTGTGATAGGGCACAGGCCAGGCTGGGGGAACCCCCACCCTCCCAGTGCACAAATTTCATGCACTAGGCCCCTAGTGAAAAATAATAGAAGTGGCCCCATCACCTGCCCTTCTCTGCCTTCCCACCCCTGGCCTCTGCACAAGGCGGTGGCTGTGCACAGCCCAAGCCAAGTTCAGCATTCCTCCTAAACTATAGTCCAACTTGCAACACTCAATTCCAGGGAGTGATTTAGTGCTTTATGTAGAGTCTCTGGGCATCACCTTGATTAGAAGAGGGGATCAATTAACATTATGTGAATTAGCTTCAGGCCATGTACAAAATTATACAGCCCCTCTCCCAGTGTCTGCCTATCAGAGCAGAGCCTATTTTCACAGCTGTCTCTCTCCCAAGGCTCTTCCAGCAGAATTACCTCCTTCTGAGATGCAGGGAGAAGAGACTCAGATTGTCTTTTAGCTTGACCACTTTATCTTACTTAGAAAGACAAGCTTAATAAATCAGAACATTCTTCTATCTGAATCCTGTCTACCCATACTCCGTTATCTTTCATTCATGAATGTATGTGCTGTCTGAACTCTGAACAGTGGCACGGCCTTGACCTCCTTTTAGTCTCCAGGGGGAAATTCCCACATGCAAATTAAAATCCTAGCTCACCTTTCTCATCCCAACTTACTCTTCTAAGCACCCTCAGATCTGATGTTCTGTGAAGACTGACATTTGAGAACAATGACAAAGAAATACCAGTTTGCAGGGGTTGGGGATTGGGGTTGGGAGATGCTTCTGTATACAGGTAATAGTGAACGCAGAGAAGAAAAGCTTGTTATTGGTCAGGGTAAGCTTGAAAGGGCGTTCAGGATGTCTTAGTCCCTTTGAATGGCTGTCACAGAATACCACAGATGCGGGCGGGGGGGGGAGGGGCTATGATCTCACTAATAAGTGGAATCCAATGAACAAAATAAACCAACAAATAAAATGGAACCAGAAGTATAGATACATGAAACAGACTGGCCGTTACTCAGGAGAGAGGGTGTGGTTAACTGGATAAAGAAGGTGAAGGGCTTAGCTGAAGGATACATATGCCTTCCCCATGGACACAGACAATTTGGTGAAGGCCAAGGAAGGGGTCGGCGAGGAAGGATGGAGGTGGGCAAATGGAGGTGGGACTCCTGCAATAATGTCAACACACAAAAAAGTTAAAGGTAGATAGATAGATGATAGATAGATAGATAGATAGATAGATATAGATAGAGATAGATGATAGATAGATAGATAGATAGATAGATAAAAAAAAAAAGAGAGATAGATAGATAATAGATAGATAGATAGATAGATAGATAGATAGATAGATAGATGATAGATACAGACATTTGCTCCTCCCAGCTCTGGAGGCTGGGAAGTCCAAGGTCAAGGAGCTACAGATTCAGTGTCTGTGAGGAACTGCATCCCACAGAGGGTTGTCATCTTCACTGTAGCCTCACATGAGAGAAGGAGCCAGGGTTCTCTCTGCCATCTCTTCCATAGAGAAGGAATACCATTCAGATCTCTGTACTCAGGACCTACTCACCCACAAAGGCCCCACCTCCAGATACTGTCACATTGGCGATTAGGTTTCAGCATATTAATTTGTGGGGTGAGGGGGAGTAGGTCCTGAGGACAGAGATCTGAATCACTCAGCCCATAGCAGCATATTGGAAAAGAGAGACCAACTTGCTAGGACGGGGTCTGCAAATTGGTCCTCATGCCAAGAGGCTGTGCTCCCTAGTAGCGGGTTGTTGAATAGTGAAGCAAGTCGCTTGGCTCTGTCGAAACACCTAAGCTTTTCACCAGCTTTGTCACTAAATTCTTGTGAGAATTATTCAATTTAGCCCGGCAAAGTACCAACTCATACATTGTCTAAAAACATGTAACACTTTAATGGCAAATTTTACTTTAAGGACAGGTATCTCACCCCCTACCACCCTCCCCACCCCCCAAGTAACTGAGCTCCCTTGAAGGCAGGGGGGAGTTTGACCATGACTGGGCAACGCTAAGTGGTATACTGGTATACAAGCGTGCCTGAGGGGGAGAGAGAAAGGAAGGAGAGAACAAGAATGGGGAGAGTTGCCCTGGCTGGGTGGGTCAGTTGCTTAGAGCATCATCCCATACACAAATAGGTTGCAGATTCAATTCCCAATCAGGGCACACACCCAGGTTTCTGGTTTGATCCATAGTACGGGTGACGCATTTGGGAGGCAATCAATGTCTCTCCTCTCTCTCTCTCTCTCTCTCTCTCTCTCCCTCCCTGTAAAAATCAATAAAACATATCCTGGGAAGAGGATTAAAAAGAAAGAATGGATGCCCTAGCTAGTTTGGCTCAGTGGATAGAGAGTCTGCCTGTGGACTGAAGGGTCCCAGGTTCAATTCCAGTCAAGGGCACATGCCTGGGTTGCAGGCTCGATCCCCAGTAAGGGGCGTGCAGGAGGCAGCCAATCAATAGTTCTCTCTCATCATTGATGTTTCTATCTCTCTCTCCCTCTCCCTTCCTCT
>NW_006287372.1:553622-568195 GCF_000327345.1 Myotis davidii | reverse complement strand
TGGAGAGGGGGGGGAGAGAGAGAGAGAGAGAGAGAGAGAGAGAGAGAGAGAGAGAGAGAGAGAGAGAGAGAGAGAGAGAAAGGAAGGAACAAAGGGACAGGGAGGGAGGATGAATAAGTAAATAGTTGACAGACATAGCAATGCTGCTCCTTGACTTCCATGAAGCAGTGAATCTTATATCTATTGCTGACGGAGAACTCCTCAGGGGGTAACTGAAGGAAGAGTGAAAAACAAATATCCCTTAGGCCTGTCGTGTTCTGTGTATTTGAGGATGGTCAGGTCTGGGCTTGAAGAAAATCCCTAATAGCAGATTTGGCCACACAAACCAAACGCCTCCACCGAGTAGTGGCAAGGGTCTGGATGCCCTGTGTGGTGGGGAGTCGTGCCGAGCATCGTGCAAACATTTCCCATGGGCCGCAGGTGCAAGACCTCTGGAAGCCCATTAATTCACAGCTGCTGTAAGAGCTGATGCTGCAAAACAAAGAGATCTGTACTCTGGGAGGTGAGTGCATGTGCATGTGTGTGTACCTGTGTGTGTGTGCATGTGCAAATATAGACTCAATAAATGAATACAAGCAGAAGGAAGGGTCTTACTTTATCACCTTTCTGTATAATATTTAGTAACTTTGGATAGCTTTTTTTGATTATAAAATTAAATCAATGATTAAGAAATTTTGGAAAATACAGAAAATGACAAAAAAAACAATGTCACAAACAAGAAATAATCACTGTTAATATTTTAACATATTTCTCTCAAGATTTCTCCGCTGGAATCATACTCTGTGTAATGTTTTATAAACTACTGATTCCCATAACATTAGTCACCCTGAATACTGTTGCCTGCCACAGAGATCTATTCTTTTGCATTATTAGCACCTATAGGTATTCTCATCGTATAGATTTAAGATTCCTCAGTAGTATTCTGCAGTTGTAAATGTGGTTTGTTTATAAATGTTTTTAAGTTTGCCATTAAATATTAATGCTTTAATTCACATTCGTGAGGATTTCCTTAGGGTAAATTTTAGGAGGAAAAATTACTAGATCAAAAGATATTATCATTTAAAGTGTTTTGATATATATTACCGAATTCTTCTACACACTGTTGTGTACACTAACTCCCCTCTATGAGGTGTGCTGGTTACCAGAACCACTGCCCACACTAGCTATCATTTCTCCTCAATTTTTCATGTTGAACAATGCAAAACATATAGATTTTTACTTTCTTTAGTCAATTGTGAGGTTAAACAATGCCCATTCTTTTTGTCATTTTGCATTGCTTTGTTCATTATCTAGATATTTTATTATTCAGGTATTTATTATTCATTCTTTCATTGCTTTCTGTAAGGGCTCTTTATTTAATGAGGATGTTCACTATTTTGAAATAGTATATTAAGCTGTTTTTATTGTAATAAGAACATTCAATGAGATGTATCTTTTTAACAAGTTTTAAGTGTACAATGCAGTATTGTTAATTATAGGCATATTGGTTAAATATAGCCCATCTCTACAACTTACTCATCTTGCATAACTGAATCTTACATGTTTAAACTTTTATTTATATGTTGACATACAAAGATTTTGAGTTTTTATGTAGGCGAATGTGCCAGTTACGATGGTTTTCATGTTATGGATTACGATTTGAGGCAGAGATCTTACATTTTTTCTAGATCATAATGCTTTCAACACCGCTAGTTAAAGAAACTACTGTTTTTCCACTGGTTTGAAATTTTACTGAGTCATAAATCAAGTTCAGCTTATACTGAAAGCCTGATCCTGGCATTTTGATTCAGCCCTGTTAATCTGACTGTGGGGATTTGGTTCAATCGTGAGCTTGCTGTTTTGATTGCCATGGCCCTGTTTTAATATCAAGCTTTTGGGAGTGCCCCTGGACTGAAAACATTCCTGTTTAAGCTTGATCTGACTCGATGAGTTTTCTAAGCCAAGCTGCTGTGGAGGCTAGAAAGCAGGAAGGTATTTAATTCTCCACATATCCAGCAGGCAGAAATATCTATGGCTACATGTAGATTAAAATCACATTTCTCCTCTTTTGTTTTCTAATGCTTATGAATCTTTGCATCATTTCAGTATCACTGTGTTAGTGATCCAATAGAAACATAGAGGATTTATTATATATTAATATGCTCAACATCTTTGTATGTAATTTCTAAATCATATCTCCTTTTGAAAACACAAGATGTCATTCAAAATAGTCGGCCAATGGTGATTAATTGGTTGTAAGTTATGGAACATTTTAAATAAATAAGAAATTTGTGTGCCCTATCCTCTGAAAAAATACATCTATATGAAAAAATACATCACATACAATTTTAGCATTTTCTTAGATCATTTGATGCAAAATTATGGTCTCATGACTAGTAAAAAAAATACTTAGTGCTTTTCAAATGTATTTTAGCCAACTCATCTGTCCTTAGATAAAAGCTTATGTAAAGAAAAAACAAAACACCTTCTGGAGTTTGTAAAGCTCTTTAAGATTACATGACAGAATTAAAGCACAGAAGAGAGAGGTAGATAATGTGCCGGAGGGAGCCAGGAGTTCTGGCTGAGCTGAGAGTAGGTGTAGAGGAGCAGAGACTGGATTCGCCTGAGTAAAGGCAGAGAAGCACCGTGTGAACCCAGGCTCATCACCAGATGCCGTTATCTGCTTCTGTGAACCAAGTCGGAGGGCTGTTGCAATTGTTAATTTTATGTCCCAGTGGGTCCCACCAGGCCCAGATGTTGGTCAGCTGTTATTCTGGGTGTCCTGGGAGGGTTTCAGATGAGATTACATTTAAAGCAGTAGACCTCGGAAAGCAGTTTTCCCCATAATGTGGGTGGGCCTCACCCGATCAATTAGGTCAAAATAGAGCAAAAGGCTGACCCTGACGTGGGAGAGAACTTTCCGGACAGACGACCTTCGAACCCGACATCAGCTCTTCTGGGTTCAACAGCGGCTCCCAGCCTTGGGGCTGGCGCTGGGATACGGGCGCTACAGAATTTGGATTTGCCCGTCTCCATAATCACACGAGCCAGTTCCTCGTAATAATTGTCTTTATGTATATGAAGCTTATAAAGAATGCTGACCAACAGCCTTCTATCCCAGCGGCCCAGGACAGACCAGGTTCATGCCTGTGCCCACTCCACATATTACTGGCATCCTCCTCATTCACATGGGCACCTGGCGTTTGGTGTTTGTTTGTGTTTTACAAAGCAGGGGGAGGCCCTGCTTGTCTGAAATGCACCGCCAAAGGGTCTGCATGCCCCGTGTGAGGGGCGGTCGTAAGAGTGTCCTGCAAACATTTCCCATGGGCCGCAGGGGCAGGACCTCTGGAAGCCCATCAGTTCACAGCTGCTGTAAGAGCTGGTGCTGGAGTTTGCAGAGCTCTTTAAGATGACATGACAAAGTTAAAGCACAGGAGGGAGAGGTAGATGAACATGCCGGGGGAGCCAGGGCGTTCTGACCTGAGCTGAGAGCAAGTGTAGACGAGCAGAGACTGGATTCATCCGAGTAAAGGCCGAGAAATGCCGTGTGAGCCACTGTGAACCCAGGCTCATCACCAGACGCCGTTATCTGCTGCTGTGAACCCAGCGGGGGTGTTGAAAATAGAAACATGTTCAGTCCAGGCCTCTCCCCAAAGCTTGGAATCAACCAGGGGAGACCCACAGTGGCCCCAGCTTGGGGGAGGCGTCATCTGTTTGTTGAGAACAGCCCTGAGCCAGGCAACTGCAGGCCCCTGGGACAGGCTGAGTGGAAACACCAGGGAGGCCGCGGCTGTGCCCCCTGCCCAGGCTTCTCCTCCCAGGGCCAGAGCAGGCTGGTGGTGGCAGGTGGCACCGTGGCCGGATTTACCGCCCCCTCAGCGTGCTCTCCACCCCCTCATGTACCTGTGAGGGTCAATGACCTGCTCCCCCGCACGAGGCCCTGCAGGTTTGTTCTGATGACCGGCTCCTCCTGAGGTCACTGCCTTTCATTGTCACTAGTCCCCGCAGCCCCTGCAGCCCGAGGGAGCAGCACCTGGGCGGCACCAGAACAAGAAAAGTCTGGGGGCAAGAGAGGCGTTCTCTTAAACTCACGCAATTCTCAAAACGCCTCTTGCCGGAGCTCTTACTCCTTGACCCTGCTCCCTGGGAGCAAGTTCCTTCTGGATCCTGCTCCAGTACACCAACTGTGGGCCCGTGTTAGACGGAGAAGACATGGGCGGTCACAGGCGTAGAGGAGAGGCTTTACTGCAGGCCAAGTAGCCGTTGCTAAGGAGGAGCAGCAGACAAAACAGTTCTTCAAAGGAGCCCCACCCGCAGCCGCGCACAGGCTGGTCAGCAACACGTCTTTACACCAATTCTCACAAAAGAGGCTTCGTGCCAAAGAGTGACATCACTATCTGGGTTGTAGAAAGGCACGCCTGCGCAGTGCGTACAGTACGACTGCTGTCATTGCCTTTGCTTCCGCGTATGGCGGCTTGGCCTTGAGCATCTGGCGGACTCTGATTCGGGTTCCCACACCTCTTTCTCTAAGTCATGTTACTATGATTCAGTGCAAAGGCCTCCCCTGAGAGGAGGGATGAATGACCCAGGTTCGTATTCACCTTTTCCTCCATCCAGTGAATCAGAGTTTTAACATCCAGTCAGAGTCTCAACATCCATCGCCATTGTAAGTTCCACGCTTAGGGTTATATCTTCGCACTTTGGTTCTTGTTCCAATCAGCGGTGCACTTGCGGAGAGCACGTCAGTTTCCAGTTCTGTTCCGTCAGAGCCTTCCCTCTGGCAGGCTTGTTCCCTGGGGTCTGATACAGATGCAGTCATTAAGGACACCTATGAAATAACTAATAAATAAATTCTGAACATTTAAAAGAGGTAATAAAGCACAACTTAACTTCCTAAATATAATTTCATCTGCTGCAGCTGTTCTAAAGATTTGAAATCGGGAGGAAATTCTTTACAAGTGGCTTTTATATATAATAACTCAGAACCTGATCCTCATTCAAATGTGCACGTTAATGCCTAATGCGTATCAGAGTATCTCCTGTTGGGGTGGGGGGGGGGGCGAGGGTCAGACTGTGCAGGGTGAAAAAATAAGAATAAACACGGAAACCAGTGGCAGGGGCGGAACTGCATCCCATTCACCCCGCCCGGAGCGATGTCCCAGTTGGCAAGAAGCCAGGGTCCCACTTAAATAGTATTAGGATAATGTTGGCCACGTAAGAAGACCTTGGAAACCTTCCCTCCTCTGGAACTTTTTGGAATAGTTTGAGGAAGGCATGTGTTAGTTCTTTGAATGTTTGGTAAAATTCGCCTGTGAAGCATCTGATCCAGGACTTTTGTTTGCTGGGAGTTTGGGGTTTTTGGGTTTTTTTTAATTATTATTACTCCTTAGATTTCATTTGTTTTTACTGGTCTATTCAGGTTTTCTGCTTCTTCCCGACTCAGACTTGGAAGATGGTATGTTTCTAGGAATTTGTCCATTTCGCCAGGTTGTCTAGTCTGTTGCCATATGGTTGTTCATCTGCTTAAATCATAGAGCTGAGCATGATTTAGTCGGACTTGTGGCAAAAAGCCTATGTCCATGTTGCTCATGCTGTTCCGTTCAATGACTTTTGCTTTTATTTTCCCATTATTTCCTTCCTGACTAGAGTGACTTCCTCAGCAAGTCTCCTCCCTCAGACATGTGCACAGTTTTATACTGAGAAACAAAAGCCTACATCTTGTATTGGCAAGAAAAATTCGATGTTTTTCCTCCTTTACTGACCTAGGAAATTAAGTTATTAACAGGAAAACACTGAATAACAAGTTTACCCCCAGATAAACCTACAGGTATGAATTGTATAACTTTTACTAAAAACAAGGCTAAGCACGTTGTTAATGGCAAGTGGTGAGCCTGCTCGTTTGAGCAGCATCTCTCTCACTTAAAGTAAATGATGTCACCGCGCACTGGGACCGAGAGATGCCTGCGGCCCTATGCCAGGAGGACCTGATTCCCAAGAAGGTGTTGTGTGTACCGCAGGTTCCCCCAAAGTCACACCCGTGCTGTTAGGTCAAGCTCCATGCATCTGGTCTCACAGCCACACTGAACCAGATACTCAAGCCGCACAGACAATGTCCACAGTGCGTGGCACTAGTGGGCACCGCCAATCAACTTCTGCAGAAAGCACCGCTCTCACCTTTTCTCTTACTGTTTATTTCTACTGAACTAAGAATTGTACCTTTAAACGAGTCCTTCCATGTTGATGCTCAGTGTTTCCTTGTTGTTGGTACTTCCCCACTTCATGTCCTTGAAAGAGAGACGTGAGACATGGGTGGGAAAGTGGCGAGTGATATGAGCAGTTCTATGCAGGGGATAAAATAGCACTGGGCCGTTGTAAATTGAGATGAATAATCATTCCATCTCTTCTGCGTGCCTGGTCTAGACATTGCAAAAATAATTATTATATTATTCTTAGCCAAATATTATGATGGTTTTCTATACCTGTAATCATAAAATAGCAAAACATACTAAGAATTCTACGATTTTTATAAAATATACATCAAAACAAACTTCCAAAGGTCAGAAGGAGACTTTAAGTCGCAGGAACAGGTTCTCAGAGGCTACATTTGAATCTGTTCAGGTGGGATTAGTTGCCTCTTTAATTGACAGGATGGTGATTACAGTCAGTCTAGTCCAGTGGTCGGCAAACTCATAGTCAACAGAGCCAAATATCAACAGTACAATTGAAATTTCTTTTGAGAGCCAAATTTTTTTAAACTTAAACTATATAGGTAGGTACATTGTTATTAACTTAATTGGGGTACTCCTAAGGCTTAGGAAAAGCACATTCCATCCCCATCCCCAGCACATTCCATCCTCAAGGGACCAAAGAGCCTCATGTGGCTCGCGAGCTGCAATTTGCTGACCACGGGTCTAGGCAGCAGCTAAGTCAGCCTCTCAGACCATTCTCAGACTTCTGAATCCACATGTGTGTAGCGTCCTCCCTCTATCTTACCTGCCCTCTCTCCAGCTGTTACAGCCAGGCACCCGCCTGTCATCAATAAACCGTGCTCCTAGCAATGCGTTGTACAGCGCTTGCCCTGAAGCACAGTTATCTGATAGTTAAGAGATGTACACTCTGTCCTGGCAGGAGGGTGGCTCGTGGATGTGAGAGTCAATGTTACTGATGAAGAGAGTCCTCCCATCCGCCAACCAGGCACATGGACGCAGAATGAGGCCCTAGCTTAAAAGTAAGGATGATGCACACTAACCTGGGATTTTCCTGTAGAAATAGGAAGAGATTGGCCAAAGGGGGGCGTACAAAACAAAAGGAAAAATTAAAAGGAAAGAAATACAATGAAGAACTTGACTTTGGAGTTGACCAAACAGAATTCCTCCTATGGCAGTATTTCCTATAAGTTGTGTAACCTCTCAAAGCTTCATTTTCCTACAAAATTACCTTCCAAGATAGTAGAACTTATCTCACTGTTAGTATTAAGTGAAGTGATACGATATAGCGTGGCTGTATGTAAGTCTCAAAGCGATTCAGTTCAAGGCTCCCAAGTGGAGGGATGTAGCAGGGAACACAGTCCTCAACCCTGATTCTTTACTTACAAACACCCTGGGGATCGGTGGAAGGAAGCTACAGGTGGTAGGGAGGTCACAACAATGTAATGATCAGACAGGAATAAAGCAAGTCACATGGCAAGGTACAGTGTCTTCCCTTCTGAGCAAAACTCATTATGGGAGGCTGCATTATAAGGAAGTGAGGCCCTCACAAGGCCCCGGGAAGGGGAAGTGCTAGGGAAGATCCTAGTCTACATTCCTAACACCATTTCTGTGTCTCCCTGAGGAAGACAGGTCACATACTGACCCTACTGTCTATACTTCTGGAACCCAAGGTTCCTCTTCTTCCTGTGGCACTCAGAGCCCTCCCCATCCCCATCCCCATTCCCATCCCCATCCCCAGCACATCCCATCCCATCCCCATCCCCAGCACATTCCATCCCCATCCCCATCCCCATTCCCATCCCATTTCATCCCATTCCTATCCTCATCCTCATCCCCATCCCCATCACATTCCATCCCCATCCCCATCCCCATCCCCAACACATTTCATCCCATTCCTATCCTCATCCTCATCCCCATCCCCATCACATTCCATCCCCATCCCCATCCCCATCCCCAGCACATTCCATCACCACCACCAAAGATTAGTTTTCCTATTGTAAAGCTCCGTCTTCTGGCAAAGCTGTACAGCTCTCCTTCCCACCCACTGTCCTCCCCTAGGGTCTCAACATCCACTAGAAAAAGACTGGACTTGAAAACTGCCCCCCTGAGCTTGATCTAAGGAAACTCTACCCTGCAGACAGAGCGTTCTACTTCACTCTCTCCCTCAGGAGCAGTTTTATATCTTTCTGCTCACTCTGTGTCCTCATCGGCCTGCATTTGTTTACAGCATGAGAGCCTGTCCTGATACAAATGTCTCACAAAGAAAGAAGATGTGGCAGAAGCTGCCACTTTTCAGTCTCTATTTGTACATTCAGCCCCCTAGTGGCTTAGTCATCTCTCAAAATTCTTCTGGACATCTGAAACCGCACAGTCCGAGTGCCTTGGACATGTGAACAAACATTAAACTAAAATCCAAAATACAGGAATGAGAGAGATTAGCCCTTAGCTCGTTTTCTGTACCAGCATATTATAAACTTTTCTTTATCAACTCGTTTTCCTTTACCAACTAGTTAATAAAAATGTTCTCTCTTTTGTTCACCACCAATCCCAACTTGATAGCAGGCCCTCCCCTCAGGTTACCATAGATACCTTGGCTGGAGGACCTTGTGGCCTTATGTCTCTGCCAGATTAAGCCCTCAACAAATATTTCTTGTGTGCTGACATAAAGCTCTATGCTGTTACTATTCTAAGTGGAGAGTGAGACATAGATAAGCAATAATAAAAATAATTATATATACTAACATGTTTTCTAAAGAAAACCAACAAGACTAACAGAATAGACTAGAAAAAGCCACAGTGGATCAAGAAAGGTGGCTGGGCACATGTTAGCCTGCATGGTGAGGGGAGATCTCTCCTAGGAGCTAATATTGAACAGAAGGTCTCAGTGTGAGGACAGTTATGCAAATATGCAGATCAATTATCAAGGTTCAGGGGAGGGCTCCAGAGGCATGAGTGAGTCCTCTTCCAGGACGCTGAAGTACTGTGGGTGAGAAGGAAGGCAAGAGACACTGGGTGGACAGGGAGGCAGTTAGAGGATTGTAGGGACACTGGGTGGACAGGGAGGCAGGGGACAGTTAGGAGATTACTAAAATATTCCAGGACAAAGGACGATGGTGGGATTCAAGCCATACCTGTAGAGATGGCAGGAAGTAACCAGACTCGGAGACTCTTCTAGAGGAAAAGCTGAGAGCAGTCCCAGGGGATTAAATTTAAAGGCCTCAAAAATCATCAGATTTTAGTCCAAACAGGCAGATAGATGGTAGAACCATTCGCTGACATGAGGAAAAGCACGTTGGGGGATGGAGCAAAATCAACTGTTCTGTTTTAGACATATTCCACTGGAGATGGCTAGAGGCTGTTGGGAGAACAACTCTGAGCTAAGAAGAAAGTCAAGAATGAAGATGAGCTTTCTATTTACCTCCTGTCTCTGCTCTAAGACCACCTTTCTATAATATAATTTTCTGTAAATTACATTTCCCATGCCCCTCAATCTGCGGCTTCCTATTCAGGTTTTAAGAGACATATAAAGAAGGAGAGAGACAAACTTGGTGTTTTCTAGTTGCTGCCAGTCATTGTTCTAGCAGATGGCAGCCTCCAGCCTCGAGCTTCTTCAGCAAGGGAACCATCACCCTGCTTTGCACTCTCAGAGGGACCAGAAGCAGTCAGGCCTCTTCCTCTAAGAGCCAGAGTACTGGCAACCCATCTAGCCAACTATCCATTCTCCAGCCAGCCAGCCAGGCAGCCATTCATCTACCTATCCATCCATCCATACATCCATCGATCCATCCACCCATCCATCGCCACCTGCTGGTCAAGTCCTTTTGCTGGTTCTGGGGCCAGACTTGTCTCTAGACAGGTGTATGTATGTACAGGGGCACAGGTGAATGTGAATCAGTCTGGCTGCCAGTTCCATTGTGATATTAATCCATCCACCCATCCATCCATCCACCCATCCATCCACCCATCCATCCATCCATCCATCCACCCATCCATCCATCTCTGGCAACCCAAGTACTGGCTTGGCCATACCATCTCAGCTCTCTGAGAAGCTGCCAGGCCCGGGTTCTCAGCTCTAAGCACACACTGGGCCATGCCTCTTCCTCAAAGGCCAGACCACCAGCCCTGCAGGGACCTCCCCCAGGCTCTGGGTTTCTTATTTTCTAAGAGTGATTGTTCCTTCCTATATTTACAAATTTCTGGGATACCTCAGCTTCTCCTTTTCACTCTTTAAGTCTTATGTTTATGCACAATTCCCTGAACTGAACTAAGTCCTATCTCTGAAATTCAAAATGTGGCTTCTGCTTTACTGACTAGACCCTGACTGACAGATAGATAGATACATAGATAGACACATAGATAGATGAAGGATGGATGGATAGAGATAGATAGATAGATAGATAGATAGATAGATAGATAGATAGATAGATAGAAATACGGTGGGTAAATAAACATTTTTTCCTTTTCTTAACAATAGTGGTCTGCTATCACTGAATTGACAACTTAAATTAATCAGAAGGTCTTAGATTACTCCTCTATGATTACTAACTAGTAAAAATACTAACAAATTATCAGTATTACCTATCCACATCTCCTTGATCTATTTTTCTTGTTTCTCAATGAGTATATATCAAAATAGTTTACCACTTAGACCAAAGTTTCTCTACCATTTTGTCTGCATACTATTGGATACTAAGTAGAAGAGGTGGGGCTCTTTCAAGGAATTAATTAAAAGTGTCCTGCCCTAACGGTTTGGCTCAGTGGATAGAGCATCAGCCTGCGGACTGAAGGGTCCCAGGTTCGATTCCAGTCAAGGGCATGTACCTTGGTTGCAGGCACAAACCCTGTAGGGAGTGTGCAGGAGGCAACTGATCGATGTTTCTCACTCATCAATGTTTCTAACTCTCTATCCCTCTCCTTTCCTCTCTGTAAAAAAATCAATAAAATATATTTTTAAAAAGTGTCCTAAGTGATATCATTTACCCATAAGAAAAATAAAATATATGTTTATGACTTCCAGAAGTTTCCTGCACTTATCACTGGAAAATCAGAGGAATGACAGATCTGGGAGGAAATAATATTTGGCACATTTATGTATCCTTCAAATTCCAATTAAAAGACTCATACAATCATCATGAGTATACACAAAATTTAGAAGCTACGTAAACACACAGCACATGCCCAAGCAGATGGTGTAAAGAACACACAGTTGAAATATGAACAATAAGTTTAAACTAGGTTTTTTCAGGATATAATTATTGAAGTAATCCTACACAGGATTTTTACTTAGGTTTTGTTTGTTTGTTTGTTTTTTTACAACTGATTTATATACACACTTTGACACATAAAAATGGGAGTAAATATTCTTATATGACATTGCTTTCCATTACTCACATTCTCTGACAAAATTTGGCTCAAATAACTATACGTAGAACCATCATATGCTCAAGTTTTCAAAAATTAGCACCACTCCTCTCCTTTTTTGAGGAGGGATTGAGTGGAAGGTCTGGCAATTTGCAAGCTACATACAATTAGGGGAGAAACAGGTGTTGCCAAACATTAGTGCTGCAAAATACATCTTCAACAGTATCACCTGCAGCCCCGTGAGTGATGTTATTTTCCAGTAAGCAAACATTTTTTCAATTAGTCCCACATTGGCTCTCACCTCTGTCAGAGTTTGTAATGAAGATGAGCGGTTTGCTTTGGGCCCAGTACATTCTGTTAGAAATGAAGTGTGCAACCTCCCCTGTGCCTGGACAACTTCCCCTGTGCCTGGGCAACCTCCCCTGTGCCTGGACAACCTCCCCTGTGCCTGGGGAAGCACTTAGACATTCCATGTTTCGAATGGTCTTTCCTGTGTGGCCATGGACAGAGCCATCTTTCTTCTGCTTTGGCAGCTCTGGGGTAATACACGGAGCTGGTTCTGAATTACAGAATGCTGGTGGAGACCCCTCAAAGTGTTCTCAAATATAATTCATTTCCTTTGGAGATATGGATTATCAGTTCTTCTAAAGTATGATTTAATTATGCTCTTACATAAAATGTCATCATCCTAGTACACTTGACATTTTTAATACACATTCTATTCCTGTCATCTATATCAATGACAAATGACAGAATAAAGGCCTAGTTAAAAATTATATCATCCGAGACATTTTCTATAATTATGGGCAATTAGAATTTGTAAAACATTTAAATGAATCTAGCTTTTTTAAAAGCCCAGGAAGCTCCTAAAGAAACAAAAGCAAGCGCTGAATACCCGATCTATCAATCAAAAGGCCTGGTGAGAGGAACCGGGCGCTGGACGGAGTCATGGCACCATCACTACCTGGCCTTTGACTTTGGACAAGCATCTCATCCTCTTCAAGTCCGTTTCCTCATCATAAGACTAGAGAGCTACATTAACAGCTTTCTAAGATGCTTTTAAGCAACAAACTCATAAAATCTTAATATTCTGCGGCTAACCATATGTCCAGAATTTGCTGGATGCTAAGTGAGATCTAGACATGGTGCTTATCTTGAGTTGTTTACAGTCTAGTTTGGTAAGAAGTAGGAAAAACAGCCTAGCTGGTGTTGCTCAGTGGTTGAGTGTCGACCCATAAACCAGGAGGTCACGGTTTGGCTCCCAGTAAGTGCACATACCCAGGCTGTGGGCTCAATCCCCAGTAGGGGGCGTGCAAGAGGCAGCTTATCAATGATGCTCTCTCATCATTGATGTTTCTATCTCTCCCTTCCTCTCTGAAATCAATAAAGACATTTTAAAAAAAAAATTGGAAAAACATAGAGTGCAAGAAAAGGCAACTAATAAACAAGTATCAGGGTGTTTACTTTGAGAACTTGTGTCTATTTAACAGTATTGCAAGTCTCTTCACCTTAACCACAGCCTGCTTATTTTTAGAAAACCTACCACCAGATTAAATTACATCCAATTCAATATATAGTTGCTGGACACATTCTACAAAACTAGTCAACAGCTTTTCAACACATAATGTTCCATTCTAGCTTCATTTCGTCAATGTCGGTTCTGCTACTAAACTTCGGATCCCCAAGCTCTTGCAACGGTTTGCAGTCCTGGCCCCTCCGTCCAGGAAGTAGGTCAATGCTGCTGCCAGCAGCCGAGCGGTGCAGGGAGGGCTCCGGCTCCGAGTTTAACGCTCCCTGCCCATGGCCTCTATCCAACACAGGGGTTCGCTCCCTCCCGAGGTGCTTCCTGCACCACACCTCTGTCCCTCCTGCCCCCCACCATGGGACTGAGGGACCCTGGCGGGGAGAAGGCCTGGAAATCGCCCCTCCTGCTACCCTTCACCACCCACAGACCTGGAGCAGCTGCCAATGCAGGACCCAGGGCATAGGTGATGGCTCGGTGCACTGACACTGAGAGATTTCATCCCAAATGGAGACTTTTCCACAATCAAATAGCATATGTTTCCTCACTTATAAAATCCAAACTGAATTCCTACCTTCAGGGTTGTCATGAGAAATAAATGAGATGAAGTCTGTGCCCTGTATATAATAATTGTGTGAGCCAGGCCTGTTTATTTTCTGTGCCTTGATGCTTTGGCACCTGAGGCTGGGCTGGCCTGGGGGTGAGCTAATTCCTAGTGATAGCAAACAACTAGCAGAGAGTTCATCTTCCATAGAAGATTCATCATAGCAGAGGCCACACACCGACCCTTTCCTGTCAGCCTCTCTCATTTCAGGCCTCCATCCACCAGCCCTAATCACCCCGCCAGGTATTACACAACAGGAAAGGGCCCCTCCCCCCTGGGCCTGCTGAAATCTCTCCAGGTAGCCAATCCTAATGCTGCTTATCCCGCCTTTCCTGCCCCTGAAACCACAGGAAAGGCTCCTGCCCATATCCCCCTCCCTCCCTCTGCCTCCTCACTCACCCACTGCTGCCCTGTGGCCCTGTCCTGGGGACACGCCTCCAGTCCTCTTCCTTTCTGGGGATCTGGGAGCATAATAAACTCCCTCCCCTGTGACCCTCATCTCCCTGTCTGCAGGTCTGGCCTCATAGTGAAGAAAAACAAATCCCAGCTGCCTGTAAAGTGTCTCTTTTCTGACCCTCCCCAAGTGATGCGCTCCCAGCCCTAGACTCCAACACCCACAACCCTGACTCCTGGATTCTCTCCTGCCTAATGAACTGACAGCAGGATTCTCTTTACCTGTGGCCTGGCTAGCTCCCTGGTCCTCTTTCATGACATGCCTTCATTTTTTTTTCTTTTCTTTTCTTTTTCTTTTTAAATCTTTATTGTTCAGATTATTACAGTTGTTCCTCTTTTTTCCCCCCATAGCTCCCCTCCACCTGGTTCCCATCCCACCCTATGCCCTTAACCCCCTCCCCCACACTGTCCTCATCCATAGGTGTACGATTTTTGTCCAGTCTCT
>NW_006287372.1:543415-552616 GCF_000327345.1 Myotis davidii | reverse complement strand
TGTGTCCCTTATGGATCTGAGGTGTTTTAATCTAGATGGGCCCCCTCTGACTACTGGGTACACTGGAACTTGGATCTCTAAGAAGGTGCTAATTTAGCCTCTGCCTGAGGCTACCTAGCAGGAGCTATGGATAGATCTGCAGACTCCTCCTCTTTGTTTGGGATTTAGAGGTGTGAGGCCCAGCTGTGAAGCAATGCAAGCTGCTGTGGGGCCTTGGGCCTTCTTTTGGATTTTCTGGGTCTTTTGGATGAGGGATCTGAAGTACCTATGCCGAGGAAGTTTCTAGACTGAAGACCAAGATCAAGTTTCCAGCTTGGGTAGATTTCCCCCTTTCCTTTCCCTCCTTGATCTGATTCCGGCCCACCTTCTAGGATTTTTCCTATGTTGTTTTCATTTCTTAGAAGAAATGAAACTTGATCTTGGTCTCCAGTCTAGAAACTTCCTCTGCGTAGGTACTGCAGATCCCTCATCTTATCAGCTCAAAACCTCTCCACACCCCCAAAAAGGAAAAGGCAGAATTGTGTTAAGAGTGAGAACAAGGTATTCAGAAATATTTGATTTTTAAAATGAGCTCACAGTATCTGCAATTCTCTCCAAGACTCAATTTTTCACTTGGAAAGTGGAGACAATAATAGTTCCTACATCATGCAGTGGTTATCAAGATTCTGTGAGATAATATATGTAAATTGCCTAATATGGATATGGCCTAAAAATGGTAGCAATTATTGCTGCAATTTTAACTGTGGTTGTTATAATGGTAATGTCAGTAGCTGTGGTTAATGCAGAGATTATGTTATAATCTCTAAAAATAAACTTTGCGATCACCTTTAAAATACCCATATCTGTCACCCTTGAAAAGTATGGCTCAAAAATTGGTTTTAAAATAATGCATTTTCTTATATCTACACGTGTTTTTAAAGACAAATCCAACTATTTAAATATTTATGATATAGAGGTCATTGCTACTGGATCAAACTTATTTTTTTAAGAAATAAGCATCCATTCGTTAGGTGTATGTGTTGAGTGTGCATTTGCTTAAAACATGTTTACCTACAAATATTTAAAGATAAATAACTAAATATTAAGTGTGCATTTGTGTGGCTCTGCACGGGTTCATTTTTCTCTTGCACTACCCTTGGTTACTTACAAAACTCCAGTGATATGAACATAAAAAGAATGACATGGGCATAAGTGTCATTATCACCATTTTACACTTGAAGAAACTGAGGAAGGGAAAAGTAATTAAAATGAGTCACAGGCCTAACTTCCTATATAAATGATTTTCACAATAACCCTGAGTACTCTACTGAAATGAATCATCAAGGCACTCAATCCTTCCGAATTATCAACTTCATTGGTCAACTCTTTGTCTTTGTGTTACTAAAACAGTTGACAAAGTCAGTCACTCCCCCCTTCTTGAAATATTTTCTTCCCTTAGCTTCTTGGACACTGGATTATGTGGTTTTTGTCCCCACTTAACTACTGGTTCTTAGTCTTTATTGCCTGGATGTACCTTCTATTCTTGACTTTAAAACTAAAGAGTAGCTCAGGTCTTCTTTTCTCTTTCTGTAATGACCTCCTAAATGACCTCCTGCTGTCCTATAGCCTTAAATACCATGTAGGTGTTAGTGATGGTAGCCCCAGCCCTGAACCCCACGAGCTCAATTTGGATATTTACCACTTCTAGCACGTTTCCATGAATGTCTACAGACACCTCAAGACTTAGCTTACCCAAGCTAAGCTATTCATTTGTGACCTACACTCTAGTACAATCCCCTTGCCCAGTGTTCACACATCTAACATGTCTCCTACCACCCAGCCAAAGTCCAAAATAGTTTCCCCATTTTTCCTTAACTTCACAGAGCCAATCCTTCTGAAAAATCTTTCCTGCTCAAGCCACAAAATAGATCTCCAACCCACAACTTCTTTATTCCACAGCAGCCTCTCCAGTTCAAGGTTCACTCCCTCTTACTTGGATACGGAAACAGCTTTCTAACTGTTCTATTTTTGTTCTCTTATATTACCTTCCCTGGGAAATACCTATAGTAACTGTTTTCAAACATCCATAAATTGTATTACTTATTTGTTTAAACTCCACAAAAGCTTCCTGTTATTGGCAGAATAAAACTGAGCACATTAGCATGGCCCCCACAAAATCTGTTTCTTGTCTTTCTGATCATTTCTAAAACCCTCATTTATGACATTCCGATCACACTGCACACCTTTCTCTGCTCCTCAATCTTGTCAAGATTCTTCCTATCTCAAGACTGTTTTTTGACAGTCTCTCCTTACCTGGAATGCTACCCTCTCCCCCCGCCCATATTTTCAAATGATTGGGGCCCTGTTATCATTCAGGTTTTTGATCAAATAGATACCAAGACCTAGTAAGAGCTTGATGAATGTGGCTGAGTCAATGGAATGGATGAGTGAATGAAATGTGGCCTCCTCAGAGAGAACGTCCCAGCACTGGAAATATACCCACCTAAGCGCCCATCTTCATCACTCTCAGGAGCACCTTGTTCCATGTTTGCTCACAGGACTTGTCACTCTCTGGAACCATGCATTTTCAGCATGTTCACTACTTGTCTGTGCCGCAAGAACGTGCAATGGCTGGAATCTCACATGCGTTACACCCCATGAATCTCCAGGGCCTGGACAAGGCTCATTTAGAGTAAGGTCGCAATGACAGACATTTTGTTGAAAGAATAGTGAATGAATAAAGCAATTAACCCAGTTTACAGATAAAGAAAATGAGGCTCAGAGAAAGTTAAATTTTCCAAGGTTATACAGATTAGCAGCTAAACAAGGATTCCAAGCTGACGCTGTTGTTCCCAAATTTCTTTCTTCTCCCAACCTGTCGTGGTAGGTGGTTGCCTGACATTGCGGCAACATGAGTAGACTCATTTCTCCCTGCTCCTCCGCACAAAGTAGAACTATGAATTCTGGAAATAACACAAAGACAAGCCAAGAAAAACTCTGAAAGGTGGCAAGAGGAAGGCAAACTGGTTTGGGACCCCAGGACTAGAAAAATAAGCCAAGAAGGCGGCAACTCATATGCTCTCTCTTCCCAGCCCCGCAATGGCAGACAATGAGGGAGGCTCGTTCCTCCCTGGGCGGATGGGAGTCCCTCTGACACGTCCCGGGGCGTGGATGGGAAACCCCACTAATAATAAGCTGCCAGGGAAGTGCTCTCCTTCCACACAGGGCCTGAGACTCCCATCCTTCACCCAGAGACACAGGGCAGCTGAGCAACGCTGGTGAGAGGGATCCCACACACCCGCCTGGTCTTGTGGGCCCCCTGGGCTGAGGCTCCTCCCCTCCACCCCAGACACCAGCTTCCCAGCCTCAGGAAACCCTTGTGCCACCTTGAGCAGCACCAGCAGGGACCAATCACATCAGCCCCTGATGTACCAAGTCGGCCAAAATAACACTGCAAATGAGCTGAAAACTAAACTGCTCCTGGGACCACAGACCAAAACAATATGCCAGGGCTTCGGTGCCAAACAACAGGGTAATGCCTACTCGTTATAAAATGTAAATGGATGCAGACATTCCAATCACAGCAGAGGAGATGTCAGGCACCATCTACAGTTACTCATGCTAAGGATGAAGAGATCACAATTCCAATGAAAGAAGCCAATCAACTGATAAGTCAGATATTGGAATTATCTGACCGGGATTTGAAAACAGCCATCACAAAAATGCTTTAACAATAAATTACAGATTCTCTTCAAACAAACAGAAAAAATAGAAAATCTCAGCAAAAGAAATGGAAACAATGAAAATTAACTAAAGTATAATAAGTATAATTAAATATAATAAGTATAATAATTATAAAGTATAATTAAATAAGTATAAGAATGATAGGCCTGAAATATATGAGAAAAGGAATCATAACCTTGATGGTCTCAACAGTGGAGGTGACAGCTGTCATTGCACCTGAGGAAAAAACAATGGAATTCAGTCCCTATGAAAACAGAGAAAGCAGACTAGAAAGAAAAATGAGCAGAGCCTTGGAGATCTGTGGGACAAAAAGATCTGACACTCCCACCATCAGAGCCCCAGGGGGCCAGGAGGAAGAGTGTGAAATAGGGCTCACGTGTCCTGATTTTTGACAAAATACACAAACCTAGAGATCCAAGAAGCTGTGTGCCTTACACAGGCTAAACCCAACAACATTCTTCACAGGACTCATCATAATTAAACGTCTGAATACTCAGACAAAGAAATAAGCCTTGAAAGCAGGCAGAGAGAAGTGTGCACTACTGTTAGAACACTCATCTAATGACCACGGGTTTCTTATGGGAAACTGTAGAGGCCAGAGGAGGTAACTAAACTTCAATATTATGTTGAGGTTTAAAAAAAAAAAATGCAGCAAGAATTTTAAGCTATCACTAAATGTGTACATAGATAAGTCTTACCTAGAAGCAAACTAGATCAAGTTTCGGCGTGAGAAGCCGCTCTGGGCAAATCGGTGCCTGTGGTTCCACGGGGGGCAACTCTGAGCTCTCCTGGCTCTTGCCTGCGCCTGCATAACTTTCTTATTTAAGGCACAGCATACATATTAAGTGGGAAGAAGGCTTTCTCAATTTGAGAAAAATCTATCCAACCATTTCCTATCAGAGAGAAACCGAATTGTACTTATATGGATTAGTCAGAATAACAATCTCTTGTGTGTTTCACACATTTTGTAGACATGTGCTCAATGTTTAATGTTGGACAGAAATCTTAATCTCCGTCTTATTATGCATTGCCTTTTTTAAAAAAAGGACAGTCATCCTGGAAATGTGCAGTGTTCATTTTTGTGGATAGACATCGAATATAGTTTTCAAAATATTTTATGATTAGAAACCCCACTGAAAGACTGAAAATACTCAGGATTTAAGTGGGAGAAAACTAGTTGGAAAGCCAGAGGAAAAAAATAAGATTGCTGATTTTAGCTTCTTTAAAAGTTACTGTAAATATTTGATCTCGGCTTTTCATTTTATTTAAACTATGTTTGCTTTATACATACAAATAGTCTTCTGAAATGATTACTAGGCAGTGAATATGTTTTTTAAAGACTAAACACAGTTTTTTAAATGTGTAACTTACTCCAGCTTTGCCTGATAGGATACCCCTGATGAAATGTAACTTGAAAATGGATTTTCTTATCATCCATGAAAAAGCATACAGTTAATCTAGTTTCCATTTCTTTATCTCTACACCCTTTTAATTGACACTTCCCCTCACCTAATGAAAAGGCACCCGCTCTGCAACCACAGCCACTGGAGTCATCTTTTGGCCTTGTCAGGACTAGCTGGCAGCAAGCTGCAGCTTAGCACTGATAGCTGAAAATCTTCTAATCCAAAGCCAGTCAGGATCTTCAGTACTCTGACTGAATATAGTAAGTCTATTATGCTTCATACCTAACTTCAAGAGGATTTAGAATGACAGATAACAAGATTCAAGAGAGCCTAATGCACTTTAATTCTAGCTTTAAAAGTACTAGATACTGTGATTTTTTTTCCCTCTGAAATATATTCAAATATAGAAAAGGAGCTTAAGGTAAGTTATACAGACTTATTTTAAAGCCTTCTTTATTTAAATAATTTTTATTTTTTAATCACAGTTCACATCAATATTACATTATTTTCAGATATACACCCTAATGATTAGACATTTATACAACTTACTAAGTCATTACCCTGATAAATCTTACACTCAACAGACACTATATATAATTATTAGAATAGTATTGACTGTATTACTCATGACTATTCTGTAACAATCAATTGGTACTTAATTCCTTCACCTTTTTCCTCCAACCTCCTACACAGACTTCTTAAAGCATGTCATTTACCCATTTACTGTTTATTTAAAGATAATTCAATTTGTCCAACTATTCCAGACAAAATGATGAGCCCAAAGCTCCGATATCAGAATCCTAGGCCTTGAAAGAGTATATACTCAAAATACAGAACATACCCACTGGGATAGAACTGATCATGGCTCCATGTCAGCTAAATGCAAAGTAAATCCACAAAGAGGTGAGTCTACATGTTTCTGAAATGCCCAATCCTACTTCATTCAATAGCATAAATTGTGATCCTAACAAAATCAGAGTTTAACTGTGATTAGAAAATGTATTACATAACACAGGACTCATCTAGATAATGCAGCCTCAGACATATAATATCATACATATATTGAAAATTAGGTCCTCACGGTATACCCAATGGTGGGAAAATGCTTACCCTATATTGATAAGGAAAAACAGGATATAAAATTGTATTGCTAACAGCATCCAGATTTTTCAGACAGGTCTCTAGCTCTTGTTTATTGTTCTGTGCTCACATCTGATCCAAATACACGTATGTAAATAGACATGGCAAACACTGATCATGTGTCACAGCTGAGATTTATCAGTTTTCCCTGCTGACCACCTGTCTTATTTTCATTGAGCTTATCTAATACTACTCCTGCCTCTAGGAATTTGATCTACTTCTAGTCAACTAAGAAGACACACAAGTTGCAAGTGACATCACCAAAATTGAGGAGACCCCAGCCTCCATCCCTCCACAAAGATAAAAAATTAGGCAGCTATCCACAAACAAAAATAGTGCTTGGAAAGCTCTGGAATCCATTTATGAAATATCAGTTACTCAGTGGAACAATAACAAAAACAAAAACAACAACAAAACACACAGAGAATAACAGCACAAAATGGGAAGGAAGACAATTACATTTTGCTTATGTCATCCCATCCCTCAACCAGCACTTCTCAGCACCAAGAGGGATTACAACCCTACCACCTCCACAAGTGACACACTCAAGGGGCAGACTCAGTGAGCACCAAAGCCCCACTGAAGCAACTCCTGCTCCAGACGGTCGGCTCCACCATCGTTGCAGCTGATCCTTGCTACCAATTGGCCTGGGGGTCAATCCTTCCCAGTGATGCCAACTTCAACCAAGGCTCAACTACAAGAGGACAGTGCACACAGCTCACACAGGCACACACCTGGAGGGCCCAGCTCAGGTGACTGGGGAGCTCTACAGGACAGCTACTATACAAGGCGACTCTACCAAGTCCGGGAGACATAGCAGATCTACCTAATACATAGAAAAAAAACACAGGGAAGCAGCCAAAATAAAGAGACAAAGAAATGTGTCACAAGTGTAAGAACAGGAGAAATCTCCAGAAAAAGAACGAAATGAAATGAAAGCAAGAAAACTACCAGATACAGAGTTCAAAACAATGGTTATAAGGTTGCTCAAGGGACTTACTAGTACTTCAAAGAACTTAGTGAGAACATCAACAACAACAAAAAGGGACCAGTCAGAAATGAAGGATACACTAACTGTAATGAAAAATAATTTACAAGTGATCAACAGTACAGTAGAGGATGCTGAGAATCAAGTCAAGAATTTAAAATATAACACCCATCCCATATGGCTCAGTGGTTGAGCATCAACCCATGAACCAAGAGGTCATTGGTTCAATTCCCAATCAGGGCACATGCTTGGGTTGTGGACTTGATCACCAGTAGTGTGCATGCAGGAGGCAGCCAATGCTGTTTCTCTCTCTCTTCTATGTCTCTATCTCTTTGTCACTCTTCCTTCCTCTCTCTCTAAAAATCAATAAAAACATATTTTTTTCAAAAAAAGTGTTTAGAATGTAAGGAAACAGAAAACACCCAATCAGAAGAGCAAAAAGGAAAAAGAACCCAAAAATATAAAAATAGTGCAAGGACCCTCTAAGACAACTTTAAGAGTACCAACATTCGCATCATGGGCATGCCAGAAGGAGAAGAGAGGGAGCAAGAAATTGAAAAGTTATTTCAAAAAATAATGACAAAAACTTCCCTTACCTGGTGAAAGAAATAGACATACAAGTCCAGGAAAAACAGAGACTCCAAACAAGATGAACCCAAAAAGGCCCACACCAAGACACATAATAATTAAAATGCTAAAAGTTAAAGATGAAGAGAGAGTCTTAAAGGAAACACGATACAGTTAGTTACCTACAAGGGAGTACCCATATGACTGTCAGCTAATTTCTCAACAGAAACTTTGCAGGCCAGAAGGGAGTGGCAAGAATTAGTCAAAGTTATAAAAAGCAAGGACCTACAACCAAGATTACTCTACCCAGTAAAGCCATTATTTAAAATTAAAGGTCAGATAAAGGGCTTCCCAGATAAGTAAAAGCTAAAGGAGCTCATCACCACCAAACCAGTATTACATGAAATATTAAAGGGTCTCCTTTAAGAAGAAGAAAAATAAATAAAAGATCAAAAATAGGAACAATAAAATCGCAATAAATACATATCTATCAGCATTGAATCTAAAAATCAAGATAAACGAATAAGCAGAACAGAAACGAAACAGACTCATAGATACAGAGAACATTTTGACAGTTGCCAGGTGGGAGAGGGTGGGGAGATGGATGAAAAAGGTGAAGGGATTTAGAAGTACAAATTAGTCATAGCTCATGGACACAGACAATAGACAGGTGAAGGACTTGGATGGGGTGGAAGCTTGGTGGAGGGGAGCAAAGGGAGGGAATGGGGGACATCTGTAATACTCTCAATAATAAAATAAACCTTAAAAACTTAGAACTACCATATGATCCAGTAATCCCTCTTCTGGGCATTTATCAAACCACTATCTCAAAGAGATATCTGCATGCCCATGTTCACTGCAACACTATTCACAACAGCCAAGACATGGACACAAATGAGGTACACACACACACACACACACACACACACACACACACTTATATATATATATATAATAAAAGCTTCCTAGACATGACCTTCTGGAACAATCGACCTTGGCCAGAGGTACAATGAAATAATTGAGGAATGTGGAAGCAGAAACCGTGAAAGGGAGCGCCTAGGAAAGCTGGGGGAGAGGATGGCACTTCCCTCATCTGCACAGTGTGCCCTGGAATTCCGTGACTGCCATGGGTCCATCTAGCTCCTGATGCAGACCTCTTCCCAGGTCCCCGAATACGCCTGGAGGAAGTTTGTTACAGTGGGAGGCCAGGAGGCACTATAAATGAGTTAATAAAATGTCCTGTAATATGAGTTTATCCAGAGTTCAAGGCGACAATGTGTCATTTTTAAGCATACATTTTTAGGTGACAGGCCATTAATATAAAACTTTAATAAGACAAGGAACCCAAACCAGGCGACTTCACTTTATGTTAAATGCATA
>NW_006287372.1:528285-542596 GCF_000327345.1 Myotis davidii | reverse complement strand
AATTACCATGTTTCTCTCTTATTAGATAGTATACACACACATATATATACACTAGGGGCTCATTGCACAAATTCATGCACCTTGAAAGGAACTGTGGGCTGCAAGGCTGCGATGGGCACAGGGGTGGGTCTTGGCCCATCCTCCGCACCCCCGCCTGGTCCCTCCATACGTGGCCCCTGGTCCCCTGTCTGCTGGCAGCCCCACTCCTGCCACCACAGCCCCCCTGCACTGATGGCACCGGCCCTGCTCACACCCACTGAAGGTGCAGAATAATTGGGGCTAGCGCCATCAGCAGGTTTGAGCGGCAGCTGCTGTCCTGATCGCCCTTCAGGAGCAGGGAGAGGTGGAGAAGCCCTCAGGGGTGATCAGGGCTGGCAGCCGCCGCTTACACCCTCTGATAGCGCCGAGTGATTGGGACCAGCACCAGGCACTGGCAGCAGGTGCAAGCATTGGGTGGGACCGCGGCATGCGGGAGCAAAGAATTTTTCAGGAACCACAAGAGGCTCACCCTGATGACAGCTACCAGTGCCCCACCTTGGTCTGGTGCCCACTCACCTGCTCCACCATCCAGTTGCAGCCGATGCCAGCCATGTTCCGTGCATGCTCCCTGATCGTCAACGCACGTCATATCGACTGGTTGTTCAATTGTTCTGGTTGTTCCACCATTCGGTCTATTCGCATATTAGCCTTTTATGATATAGGTTATATATATATATACATAGTGGAATACTAGTCAGCTATAAAAAAGAAGAGTCTCCCATCTGCAACACCAGGGATGGACCTTGAGGGCATTATGCTGAGAAGTTAGTCAAACAGAGACAGACAAATACTGCATGACCTCACTTATATGTGGACTCTAAGAACATCAAACTGATGGAAATGGAGAGGAGAGTGGTGGTGCCAGAGGCTGAGGGATGGAGGAATTAAAGAATTGTTGCTTAAAGGGCACATACCTTGTTTTACTGGATGAGTAAGCTCTGGTGATCTCTTGCGCAGCATGGTGACGATGGCTAACAAATCTGTATAGTATACTTGAAAGTTGCTGTGAGATTAGATCTTTAATGTTCTTACCATAACAACAAAATGCGAATTATGTGATGTAAAGGATGTCTTAACAAACCTTATTGTGACATTATTTCACAGTATATACATGTAAAAATTACTGTACACCTTAAACTTAGACAATGGTCTATGTCAGTGGTCGGCAAACACATTAGTCAACAGAGCCAAATATCAACAGTACAACAATTGAAATTTCTTTTGAGAGCCAAATTTTTTAAACTTAAACTATATAGGTAGGTACATTGTGATTAACTTAATTAGGGTACTCCTAAGACTTAGGAAGAGCCACACTCAAGGGGCCAAAGAGCCACATGTGGCTCGTGAACCACAGTTTGCCAACCATGGGCCGATGTCAATTATGTCTCACTAAAGCTAGGGAAAAAAGAAGACACATTATCTTACAAGGTCAGAGAATAAGTATTTTTCCAGTATGGTCATGGTGTTGTGAGCTGGTAAACTAGAGAAATTATGTCCT
The DNA here is from genome assembly GCF_000327345.1 of Myotis davidii. Lineage (NCBI taxonomy): Eukaryota > Metazoa > Chordata > Mammalia > Chiroptera > Vespertilionidae > Myotis > Myotis davidii. The sequence goes on along the minus strand of NW_006287372.1, from coordinate 541,059 downwards.
TACAAAGTAAATTCACTGGTAATTACAGTTCAATATAGGCTTAACTTCAAATAGATGTTATAAAAATCTTCAGACTCTTCCATCATTTCAAATAAATCTACTAAAATAACATAAGTGGCAAGCTTGATTCGTGACATCCACATCATAAGAACCATCTATACATAAAAATGCCTAAGCGACCGGCCCACTGTTTGACCGTTCAACTGGTAGCTATGATGTGCACTGACCACCAGGGAGCAGATGCTCGATGCACAGACATGGAAACATGGAACAGAACGATGAATCGCAGAGGGAAAAGTGGAGGGGGAGAGGGGAAAATGATTAACCAAAGATCTCATATGCATACTAGAGGTCAGGTGCATCCATGCACCAGTGGGGTCCCTTGGCCGGACCTGCGAGGATCAGGCCAAAACCAGCCCGATGCATGGATTCTTGCATCAGTGGGGTCCCTCGGCCTGGCCTGTGGAGATAGGGCCGAAACTGGCAGTCTGACATACCCCGAGGGGTCCCAGATTGCGAGAGGGCACACGTCAAGCCGAGGGACTCCACTGGTGCACAAATACGTGCACCAGACCTCCAGTGTTCTATAATAAGAGAGTAGAGTATAGCTGGGAAGGTTTGAACTCATATGTACAGAATTGTACTCTGACTATGTACAGGTCCCATGCTATGCACACTCATGATTGCGTCTAATGCTTTGATCACAAATTAGAAATTTGAGTTTACAAAAAATCTATGTCAATTTCTCACTGCCCAAAGATGGTGAAGAGCAGAGCTTAGATGTGTCAACATCAACTCTTATCACTACCCCAGACAGACTGTGGGATCCCATATCCAAAAGCTGGAGAGTGTTCCAAAGGAAGAACAGGCAGGTGACAGGCGGCTGCATCAACTACATCAGAGCCAACAGCATCGCCATTCCTCTAGCAGTTCAAGGCCGAGTCCATCAGTAAGTCTTATCTCTTGACCCAGAAATCACATTCCCAAGCCTTGCTCTCCACCCTATCCTACCACTATTACTCTAGTCCAAGGCATAACCACGTCTTGCTAGGCCAGTGCAACAGACTCCCAACTGGGCTTCCTAAGTTTTCTTAGGCCCCTTCTAGTACATTCCTCCCAGGGCAGTAAGAAGATAGAAATTGAATAAAATAATGCTTTCTTACTTACAAACTTCTTATTCTGGCTTACAAAGAATACTTGCAAAGCCCTTACAAGATTCATCCCCTACTCATCTCTTCCCAATACTCTCACCTGTTATCTACTTCTCTCCAGACACAATGACCTTTACTTCTTTCCTGACACACTGACCTTATTTTTGCTCCTCACATGCACCAACCTCATCCTCAGACTTAGGGCCTTTGCACTAAACTGTTCCATTTTCTCAGAATGTTCTCCCCCCTGACCTTTGCATACTTGCCTTCTGACAAGCAATTCCATACTTAAATATTACTTTTTCTAAGAGGCCTTTCCTAGCTTCTTAATTCAGAATGACCACATGGGCACTTTCTATCACACTGTCCCATTAAATTCTGCTTTGTACACTTACCATGATCTATTTTAGAGGTATTTATTAATTATCAATTGGTTATCGCTCTGTCACCCCACCTGCGTTATTCTAATCCGGATGGGCAAGAACCTATCCTCTACTGTCACCCCGTGCCATCACAATAGGCTGATGCAGAACAAGTGCCCCATAAATGACTGTTAACTTAATCAATGACCCTAATTATCTTTCAGCAACAGAGCCTTTTTTCCTTCTCGCCCGATAGTCTCTTTAATACATGTAAAATTCAGAGGCAGTTCCCACTTCTAATGTTTTATCTATCACAACATCTCCCATTGTCAGAGTTGGCCAAGTTATAAAATTTTATTCTTGTTATCATTTCATTTTTTTTGTTGTTGTTAATCCTCACCTGAGGATAGTTTTTCCATTGATTTCTTTAGAAAGAATGGAAGAGAGGGAGAGACAGAGAGAGAGAAATACATTGACTGGTTGCTTCTTGCACTTGCTCCAACAAGGACCAAGGATTGAATCTGCAACTGAGGTACACGCCCTTGACCAGAATCAAACCTTAAGTTCACAGGCCAACACTCTAACCACTGAGGAAAAACCAGCTAGGGTATATTCTTGGTACCATTTTAGTATTTCTTCTCCTAGAGCTGTTCAGGAAGTATTTGATCCCGATTAAGGAAAAGTCATCCATAGTCAATGAAGATTAATAAACTGAGATCAAAGTAGAGATAGCCAGTCACTTAAGCTCAGAAACAAATAAATAAGAACTCAAAATAAGAATGGCATTTTGAGTGTGAGGACATGCACATGGTAAAACAACAGTAGATACAACATATGATGTGAACAGTGACACCAAATAAATAATAAAATTAAAAAAAAAAAGATTAGTAAACAGAATGAAAAGTAACTCAAATGCAAAATAATGAGGGGAAAGGGAGAAGAAAGGGAAGAGGAGAAAGATATTACAAAGAAAACTATAAATGAAAAACAAAATTCACCATGGGCAATTGATTTTATTTATATATACACCATAATCTTGCTCCTGTGGTTTCCAAATCAGAACCCGCTGGGAAGCTCTTTAGAAATACATAGGCTGGGGTCAGAGTCACTGATATGTATAATTCCGTGGCTTGAAGTGAGGCCTAGAGGCTATATTTTTAACAACCATCCCATGCTGCTCTGAGTCAGTCCTACAACTTAAATTTCATGGATGAGGAAGCAACCATCCACAAAAGTTCTTGATATCCAGCCCAACACCCAGGTGAGTGAAATGGGCTCGCGGTGAGATTAATAAGGGTGCCTGAGTCCCATGAACACATTCCCCAAAGAGTATATTTCACTGTACGGCGATGCCTCATATCAAGCAAGTGCCATTCTATAATTTAAATTTTTGTTTCTTTTATTTAGATTCAAAATTTAAAAATCAAGTAGGAGAAATCCACAGGGAGCTATTGCAGAAAGTATGTAAGAAGAAGTGGCCCTACCGTGGTTCATGGGACCTTTGGGTGGGGGTCACAAGGGTTGAGCAGAGGACAACTTCAGGAGGCTCCAGTCACATGGACCGCAGCATGAATGGTGCACTGAAATGGAACAATGAAACAAACCTGTGGGCAATCCAGAGCTAGAGAGAGAAACAGAGAGAGACGGGAACAGAGAGAGTGGTATATATCCGAAAGTAAAATATATTTAGTTCATAAAGTACATGTAATTTAAATATACAAATAAATCATGAGTTTATGTGAATTTGTGGCTGCATATCTGTCATATCTAACATTACACATTCTTAGGATTATATTCTTTACCTTTTCACTTAAATTTTTATTATCCTTTACACAAATCATATCTTACATAATTGACCCAGATAGTGGGAATAAATAAGGAAGAGAACTTCTACTCATTGAAATGATTTATGCTTCTTTTTGAATAAATTTGCTACACATTTTTTAGTGATTCCTATAACAAAAAGACATTCTACCATCTGAAAGTCTAAAATAGCTAAACAAGAAATGAGGTTAATACTGATGAAATAAATCAGTGGTTAAGCAACATAAAATAATAAAATATTTTCGAAAAAAAATCCTTAAACATTTTCAAAATAGTAGTATTTGCTATTTAATCTCTTTGCCAAATTCCAAGTATTTTTCTACTTCACTTGATTTGACAAAGGAGCTAAAGATATGAATAGCAGTCTTCTTTGGAAGAGAATATTGAGGATCTCAGGCAGTGTTCAGAAAGTCAGAAAAACAGGAGGAAAAAGTTTGTTGCCCTGAGTCTATCAGCTAAATTAATTTTGTTTATGACTTTTATGTTGAAAGAGGAGCTCCAAATTTAGTACGCACCATGCAGTCTCTGCAGTCCCTAATTTCGTATTTGCAGAAAAAACAATTGGGTTTGCATGCATTGATTTTTTTTTCACTAGAATCTCGCATAGTTTATTGTTCATGACTTAATTATTCACAGTTCTAAAACTTTAACAAAACCAAACTCAATTAAGGAAGTTTAAATTTATTCCAAATCTGCTTGCGATACTTGCAAATAAAAATTTAAAAAAAGAATTTAGCAGACGAGAGCTAACAAGGGCAAAAGTTATCCTGTGAGAAGCCTCATTTACAAGTAAAATGAAGTCTGGTTGCAGAAAGAGAGCTCTCCCAGTCACATCACTCAATGCATCCCACTGATCCAGACAGGTAGAGACATACTAGCGTTTCCGACAGGACTGATGCTAGTAACTCAGCTGGAGGAAGGGATAAAAAGGGTACCTTCCTGCCCAGTAACAGCTCAGCCAATGGGAGGCTGCCATAGCTCAGCCAATGCGAAGTCACTATACATGGAACTTTCCATTTCCTCCAATGGGCTCTTCCTTTACAACACTCCCTCCTGAGTCCATAACAGGGTGTTCCTATCCTTTGTTTCTATGAACTTGCATGTGTTTTGACTTCAGACCACATGTCCCAAGTTGCAATTCTTTGTTGTTCCCAAATAAACCCATTTTACTGGGGAAATATCTGGCTATTTGTTTAAGGTCAACAGGTTGTTAATTTAAAATTTTTCAAAAGCAAATGAAGGGTAATTTATGAAGTAAGTAACCAAGCAAAATTTGCTGATGCTCCAGAAAATGAGCAAGTGTCCTGAACAGCTGGCTGGTGAGACCTTCTAGTGAAAGAAGGAATTAAGCCCATGCTTTATACTAGCAGCCACACACTCTCAGATTGGCCTGCGGGGTCCCTGCCCGGCTGTATCTTCATCATCGGTTGGGTAGCCTTGTTACAGAATTTACCAGGCAACTGAAAAACACGCAGGAGTACTGGAGACGGGAAAAAACCCATTTATTTTCACACGTACTGGCACAGAACTCAGGGGAGACTTTCTCACCAAATCCTGAGCAAAAACTTGGAGGAAGCTTTCCCTTTTTATACCTTTCTGGGTCTCTTTGTCTCCCAAATTTGGAATGAGACTTCCAGACCTTTCGTAGGCTTTTTTAAAAAAATAAAAGAAGCCCTGTGTGCTGGGATGTGTGTGTTGGGGGGCGGGAGGGGGAGTGCACCTAGTAGCACCTAGTAACTATGTTGTCGGGAGCTTATGGCCTTGAGCACAGCACAACTTAGATAACTGACAAATACTTGGCATGGGAGTAGCTAGAAGCGGCAACAGAGTGACTTGCAAGGTCAGATAAGAAGAGAAAGGGTCTGTGAGGTTACTGTTTACTGGCACACAGATTCAGATTGCTAGCCCTCCTCCCCCCAAAAAAAATTCTCATTTTCCCCATCAGCTTCGGACCCGAGCGCCCTCAGGACCCACGTGGTCAGGACAGCAGTGTGAGCGGACCCATGCCCTCCCTGTACCCCACACCTGCAGCTGCACACGCAGCCTTTCCCCGGGGAAATCCAGACACTAGCTGGGGTGGCTCCTGTGCCTGGGGCTCGGTTTAAGAAGCAGATTGAAAGGGAAGGTGAGGCCACCTCTGCCGTCACCACATGCACAGGCCCCACTCCCAGCTTCTCCTGAGGAGAAGGGTTGGGCAGCGCAGGGAGTGCCCCAACACAACTGCCCTTCTAGGGGTCTCTCCACCACCCAGCTCTGAAGCCGAGGGAGCTTGCACCCAGTACCCCTCCCATCCCACCTCCCCCGGACAACAGCAAGAAACAGGTTTTTATTTTTTTTAAAGCATCAAGTTTTTATTTATTTATTTTTATTTTAAAGTATATTTTTATTGATTTCAGAGAGGAAGGGAGAGGGAGAGACAGAAACGTCAGTGTTGAGAGAGACTCATCAATCAGCTGCCTCCTGCACGCCCCCAATGGGGATGGAGCCTGCAACCCAGGCATGTGCCCTCGACTAGAATTGAACCTGTGACCCTTCAGTCCACAGGCCAATGCTCTATCCACCGACCCAAACCTGCTAGGGCAAAGAAGAGTCCTTAAAGGGCCTACAAGCCCCAGGGCTCAGCACCTACCAACAGGCAAAAGTCTGAGTCTTCCAGTTTCTCCCGGAAGGGGTCTGGCTCAGCCATGAAGCTGCTGCCTGAGGGTCTGGCTTCTGATCAGCAAGGAGGCTGAAGGCAGTCTCCAGAGCCTGGGAGGCAGGGGCACTGCCTGGAACCGCCTTTTTCCCCAAAAAATAAAGGCCAGTCCCGGGGTCCCCTGGAAGGAGCTTTCCTCACAGCTGGGCCCCACGGTAAAGCTGCTTCCTGGGAGAGAGGCCCCCAAATCACCTGGCGCCCATGGCCAAGAGGGCTGGCATCCATGGGTCCCACAAGACAACAGGAGACAAAGAAGCAAGCAGGCAAAACCACCTCCGGGTTCTCCCTGGAAGGGGGCCATCCACTCCAGTTCCTTCACAGGGCAGACCCTCGTGGACTTCTGTGTCCTAATCTCTTCTTCTGACAACGACTCAGCTCCGACTGGGTTACAGCCCACCTCAATGACGTCAGTTCATCTTAATAACCTCTTTAACCACCCTTTCTCCCAGTAGCCACATTCTGAGATAGCTGGGTTTAGGACTTCAATGCATGAATTACGCAAGAACCACTCAGCCCAGGCCAGCACCTGACCCTCTCCCACATGCCTACACCACAGTCCTAGAATTTCAACCCCAGTCTCACTGCCTCCACTCTGTCCTCCACACATACCCATTCTTGCTTGATCTCTATGAGGATTTTATAATAGACTAAAATTGGAGCCCTTAGAACAGTGGTTCTCAACCTTCTGGCCCTTTAAATACAGTTCCTCATGTTGTGACCCAACCATAAAATTATTTCCGTTGCTACTTCATAAATGTCATGTTGCTACTGTTATGAATCGTAATGTAAATATCTGATATGCAGGATGGCCTTAGGCGACCCCTGTGAAAGGGTAGTTCGACCGCCAAAGGGGTCGCGACCCACAAGTTGAGAACCGCTGACTTAGAATATGTTGCCCAAAGGTCAGCTTCTGTCTGGGAAATTAATAAGTTGATAAAGTATGCTCTAAAAGTTGATACAGGTCTATCAAGCAAAACAAAACAAAATCATTAGTCCTCGAGTAGAGTTCAGGAAAATATAAATAGTTTACTTGTATCAGTGCTGGTTGAGACACTAGGAAAACTTCATGTATACGGAAAGGCCAAGCCTACACCTGCCAGTGCTGACCGAATGCTTTATCCTCGGGAGGCACTTCATTTCTTACCTATCAAATGCATAAAAATTTAAACCAATTATTTCGCCCACCACAGCTAAGGCAACTCTTCTGTGTGGCTTGTTGCTGTAGCCCACAGCCCAGAATGGGCGCAAAATTACCATACTCTTATACATTCCTGATAAGGTAGTAATGGAACAGCCCTTTGGAAAGTAATTTCCTCAGATAAATTCAAAGCTTTAAACATGTTTATTGAGCCAGTAATTCCAACTTAAAGACATTATTCTAAATATATAAATATTTTGCAAAAGGTACTTATTGCTGCACAAAAGCATTACCCTGAATAGAAAGTTTACATGTAGTTCTTTTCATGAAAATGTTATGTATATTAACATGTCACAGCCCTTCATAATATTTTTAAATTTCTCTTTTTAACTTTTACTACAGTAATATCAATAGATATAACTCACACAAACTAGCGCTCTCTGAGGTCCCAGTCATTTTCAAAGGCATAAGTGTCCTGCGCCATAAAAGCTTGGGAATCACTGACATAGAAAGTTACTTAGCGATAATGAAGTCCCTACTAGTGGCGCCAGACCAGCAAAGAACACACTTGGGAGGACGTGACTTTTCCAGCAACTTCAGTCTGTTCCGCGGACATGGGCAGCTGCTCGGCTTGTTTGCTTTATAGTTCTCATCACTCTTTCAAGATCTTTAAAAGAAGCAAACCATGCCGCCTACATCCAGCCCCAGTTCTCAGGGACTAACAATTCATGAATCTTTAACTGAATAAACATTCATGCATTGGGTACCTTCGTGAATCAAGTATTTAATGCAATCAATGTTTGGCAGTGCTGAGTTGTAAACCTATATTTTCTTTTTTTATATATTTTTTTTATTTCAGAGAGGAAGGGAGAGGGAGAGAGAGAATAGAACATCAACAATGAGAACCATTGACCAGCTGCCTCCTGCCCACCCTACACCAGGGATCTAGTCCACAACCCAGGCCTGTGCCCTGACCAGGAATCAAACCTTGACCTCCTGGTTCACAGGTTGACGCTCAACCACTGAGCCATGCTGGCTGGGCTAAGCCTACATTTTCTTATTATATTGCTCTTTCCCCTACATTGCCACTAAATATTTTAAATTAAGCAGTTTAAGTACACCCAAGAAAGGACATCACCACAAAATATAGGCCATTATTTCTCTCTCTCTCTCGCTCTCTCTCTCTCTCTCTCTCTCACACACACACACACACACACACACGCACACACACACACCTTCTTCCCTGAAATAGAAAGAAAAATCACTGTTTTAACTTTTGCTCTCTTGTGGCAAAACACTGCCTTGTTACAACAGTGACATAAAAGGTTCTTGCTTCATTTCTATCTGCCCCCTGCACTTCCTCCTGCTCCTGAACTTCTGCATTCAGTGTCTCTGTCCCCCCAGTGAACGGGTGTCAAGTGTCATCACCCCCACTTACAAAGAGGAGGTGATCCTTGGGAAGAGGAAATAACTTGCCCGGGTCACACAGTTGTCAGGTCCCAAGCCTGAGACTCAGCCACATTTCTGAATGTGTAGACTCTCACCGGCTCTCTCCTCCTTTGTAATTCTTAGTGTCATTAATTCTCTGGGTGCTACATGGAATGGCATCACCTGCTTAGCTGTCACATGGTTTGATAGCCCACAGTAAAGGTGGCGGCTGGATCTGGTGCACAGCAGCATAGGGAAAATCAAGTTTTATTCCCTTTAACCGCCAGCTGATTTTTCTTTTAAGAGAGTTTTAGTTCCTATTGTGTTATGGTTCCTTAAAAGTTTAAACAACAGGTCATGAAACAAATGAAATGATTAGTAGCAGTATTTATGTGCCCGGCTCTTCTCTGAGTTTAGTAAAAAATAATCAACTGACTCTCTTTTTTTCAGTGTTAACTGAGGCACTAGAGACTTCATGCAGTCTCGCGCGCATGGAAAGAAATACCGACAGAGGCAAGTATAATTGAGCATTTTATAGAACTCTAAGAGAGTTCAGGAAAAGTGCATTTCCCACTTTTTATCTTCCCAGGTTTAATGAAAATCCAACCTATTATGACTGCATAGAAAAAGAAGAAATAAAAGAGAATTATCATTTTTATTTCTACTTAGAAGCTCATCCAAGCATTTGAGATGAAAGTGGGTTGAAAGAGATGGGAGAGAGCACCATTGGCTGCTTTCAACCTGCCTCTCCCAAATTAAACCTGCCCTCACTGGCTGCACAATTTTGCCCTTAAAGTAAATTTTGAAACAGGAGATTTCCTTCAATTCCCGGGATTCCTGTTTTCTGCTTTATTTCTTGTATCTTTCCCATTGGGAGCCCCACTCCCTTCTCCCTTCAGTATCTAGTGCCCAGATCAGAGGTCCTCAAACTACGGCCCGCGGGCCACATGCAAATACAAATATTCTATTTGTTCCTGTTTTGTTTGAGATTTTTTTTACTTCAAAATAAGATATGTGCAGTGTGCATAGGAATTTGTTCATAGTTTGTTTGTTTTTTTAATACTATAGTCCGGCCCTCCAACGGTCTGAGGGACAGTGAACTGGCCCCCTGTTTAAAAAGTTTGAGGACCCCTGGCCCAGAAGAACAAAAAAAAGGGACTTAATCATCTTTGGTGGAATATAGTATCAGTGTCTGAAATCACCTATATTTCATTGGTTATAAAAAAAATCAATAGATTAGAGAAATGAAGTCATAAGGCTGAGATTTTGGGAAAAGTGACTATGATTAGCAGCTGGGCTTTTGAAATACAAGTCCAGTTTTAGTTGCTACCTTTTTAATGGAATAGCTATATTTTTAAACCAAATTTTCTGTAGCAAAGTATGCATAAATACTATTCTGACTTCATATTTTTGCACATTCACTTGCAGACAAATACTTCTTCCATAAAATGTTATAGAGAACATTTTATTTAATGTATTCATACCTTATACATATTAGACCCTAAAGGCATATTAGCAAGAGAAAAGGAAAGGAAGGAGGAGCTGAGGAGTCCCAGGGAAGGAGGAGAGAACAACTGAGTGTTTAATGGTGAGCGATGCTGTGAAAAGATGTCAGCCTTCCCCCTGGGGGCCCCAGGCCCTCACGGAAGACCAGGTGAAACCCACTGGGCAGAGCTCTCATTGGCTAGAATAACTTTCTGATGTCAGATCACAACGCAGAGGCAAACGGATAACATCACAGAAAAGACCCTGTGTTACTGACAGAACTCTGGCAGCCAACATGCATGAAAAGTTGAACACAAAAGTAACCTCAGAGAGCATCCTGCCTAAGGAAGGATGGAAGGAGGAAGGAGAGGGAGGAAAAGGAAAGAAGGGAGGGAGGAAGGGAGAGAGAAGGGAGGGGGGGGCTTATGCTTAAAATGTTAAGATTTGTTCAAGCACAAATATCTAGGTGCTGAGTTGATTCTAGAATCTCCATGTCATTCCCAGTCCAGAATCTCCCACAGCTCCAGTAGGACTCACTCTGCTTCAGTGTCCTGGACCCAAACCCACTCATTTTCTAGCTGCACCTCTGGATGTTTGGCAGGCCCCCTGTCCCCTAACCAGGCATCAGCACCTCAGGGAGGTTTGACCGCCACGCAGAAATGAAATGTCAGTGCCGCACGTACTGGCCACTGCTCTGCCCTCTGAGGTGCTTTCTGCCTGTCTGTTGCTCCGTCCTGTATATCGAAGGGCTTAGCCCCATAGTGGCCCAGACTCCCTTGCCAGCTGGTTTCCATCCAGGTTTGGCTAATGATGGAAAGGGCGGGTTTTCCATGATGCCCTCCTGCCCCAGCCTGGGGTGGCATCTCTGACTCCCTGTTCCCTGAACACCAACCCACTTGCATCAGCTCCTGCCTTCACAGACCAGCCTCCACAAGACGGCCCTCGCCACACTCCAGCTCCTACCTAGTTCTGGGGTAGCCAGCATAGTGGGTCACGGTGTGTTCCTGTTCCTAATATCTTGGCTGACTCCTCATTTCTGTTTGGCGCCTCAGGTGTCCATCATCCATGTGTCCACTTCAGTTGGAAATGCATCTCAGTTGCTGGGCTTTCTTCCTTTGAAAGACACCCCTTCTGGAGGAGAAAATGGAGGCTGAACAGGCAGATCTGCCGGGCACCTCGTCCCAGGCCCAGGCTGGAATGCAGCTCCATCGGAGAACATTCACCTGGAATTTCCACTGCGGCCCAGCTGAGGAGGTGACACAACAGGGAAGAACAGAGGCACCTGGAGACCGGGAGGAAGGGCAGGACTGCGAGAGGGGCTGCCCGGAGAGTGCTGAGCTACGGGGAGAGCGGTGCAGAGCACACACCCTGCGCACAGCTAGGAAGGGAGCAGACGCTGGAACAGCAGAGGCGAGGCCCGGCTGGCCAGAGCCAGTGGGTGAGAGCTGCCCTTTTTTAAAAAATCTCTAAACTCAGGGCACGGGAGTTTTCACTTGCAACTACACACCCGAGGCATTGGCGCAGGGAGGGAGGCACGGACTTGAGGTGCCTGAGGATAGGCAGGGGTGGGGAGCAGGGCAGGGAGACTTGCAAAAGCAGCAGCCAGGAATCCTGCATTGGGTCGTTCATATGATTCCAAACCAAATGGCTATTTTCCCTGGGAGGAGCTACCTGGCGGGGGGAGGGGAAACCTGCCCTAGGCAATACAGCCTGCCACACCCTGCATTCTTCAAAGTGGACATACAGATGGCCAAGAGGCACAAAATGGTTCTCCCATTTGACCCGGTGACCCCACTTCCAGGAATATATAAGAAGAAATCTGAAACACTCATTAGAAAGGATATAGTCACCCCTATGTTCATAGCAGTGTAATTTACAATAGCTAAAATCTGGAAACAGCCTAAGTGTCCATCAGCAGATGAGTGGATTAGAAAACTGTAGTACATCTACACAATGGAATACTATGTGACAATAAAAAAGGAAGAACTATTTGCAACAGCATGGATCGACCTGGAGATTATGTTGAGGAAATAAGCCAGTCAGAGAAAGTAAGTGTCACATGATCTCACTCATATGTGAAATATAATGAACCAAATAAACTGATGAATAAAAATAGACCCAGAAACATAGAAACATAAACAGACTGTTGAACCTCAGAGGGAAGGCAGGGGAAGGTGGGTAGGAAGAAATCAACCAATGAACTTGTATGTATATATGCATCACTCGTGGACACAGACAATAGGGGTGGTGAAGGCTTGGGGGGGCGGGGTACAGAAGAGGGCTGTAATAGATTAATGGAGGAAAGGGAGGATCTATGTAATACTTTCAACAATAAGGATTTATAAATAAATAAATAAATAAATCTATACTAATAAAAGGGTAATATGCTTATTAGACCAGATAGACCGGACATCTTCTGGACATCCTTCCAAACAAATGGTGGTGGGGGCTGAGGCAGAGGTGGTTAGGGGTGATCAGGCCAGCAGGGGAACAATTAGGGGCAATCAGGCCAGTAGGGGAGCAGTTAGGGGCGATCAGGCAGACAGGCAGCGGGGTTAGGGGCGATCAGGAAGGCAGGCAGGCAGGCGAGCAGTTAGGAGCCAGCAGTCCCAGATTGCAAGAGGCAGTCACACATCCCCCAAGGGGTCGCGGATTAGAGAGGGTGCAAGCTGGGCGGAGGGACACACCTCC